>NC_087496.1:1509821-1811785 GCF_036417665.1 Passer domesticus | reverse complement strand
AGGCTGTTCTTACTGCAGAGCTCTTGGGGAGTGTGAGCTGGATCAGGTGGAGCTCCCAGGAGAATGGGAGGCGTGAGAATCCATCTGACTCCCACCTCTCTGCCCTCCCTGATTCCTGACACTGTCTGCCAGCCTCGCCCAGGCCTCCTTGGGGATGCAGCTGAAACCATCATTTCCAAGTTATTTTGAGCAAGTTCAAAATGAATCATGGCAAGACAGAGCCAAAGAGGCTTTTGGAGCATTGTCCCAGCCCCAATTACATCTTCCCAAAAAGCTGGAGCTGTGGATGGGCTGGGAGCAAGCCCTGGAGCTGTTGCAGGGTTTGTTGAACCACTTTGATTTGGTGGTGGCAGCACAGAGGCTGGATTTGACACTAAAACCTTTCTCTTTCCCATTGCCGAGTTCTGTGATTCCGTGTTTCTCTGAGTCTATAATTCCATGATTTTCCTCTCAAGGTCTGCAGAGCCCCAGGGAAGTGCCACCATTGGGGGCAGCAAGTTGGACATCTTTGGGGTGAAAACTCCTGAAAAAGAGAAGGAGCACAATGATTTATCCACAGGGACCTGATGGATGTCCACAAACCCCGTGACTCCTCTCCTCGTTGGGATGATGAGCGGCAATGATGCTGCTCAGCATCCATCACCTGCCCTGTCCCTTCCCAGTGCCAAACACTTTGTACCTGGTGGAAAGATTTCGGAATTTGGCAGAGCTCTCAGCTGTTATTGGAAAGCTGCTCATAAATTAAATCCTCATTTTTTTCCCTCTCTGGAAAGAAACCCTGGATAATAATAGCCTCTTGCAAAACCATGGATCCCCCCAACATCTCCAGCCAGAAGGAGCTGAGGAGGGCTGGTGTCTAATGGGGTGCAATGGTCCAAACTCCTCCTGATACCCCTCAGCCCTTGACCGCCACTCATCACTCAGGAATCTCCTCTGGAGAAGCTAAAAGGGAGAAAAAGCCATAAAACCAACGCACAGGCTGGAAAATTTATTCTTTTAGTGAGAACGCAGTGTTGGATGATCCTACAGGCTGCGAGTTGTTACTTGGATATATTGATTTAAAGTATCTGTCGGGCTTGATTTTTAAAAGTGTGCTTGATTGCTGGCAGGTTTATAGGATTATGGGTTTAATTGGATGCCTGTATTTTACTGGATATAAGTGGAATTTATGGCTGTAGTCTCTGCTGTGACAAAAGCATCCCTCTGTCACCCTCCCTTCCACCAGCCGGTGGGTGGCAGAGAGGGCTTGGGGCAGCAACAGAAAGTGAAAATCCTCCCCAGAAAAGCTGCCAGGGAATTAAAAATGCCATTATTAAGGTTGCAGAGCCAATCCAGAATGAAGAGTCTCAGGAACTGAGCCTACCTGTGAGCTAAAGACAAGGCACTTGTTAATTGCCTGATTGCACATTATTTTTGTAAGGGCTGATCTGCATATGCCAAATTTGCATAATGCAAATGTTCTGTGGGAATTGTAGCGGGACCTGAGCCGGGTGAGATGTTGGGGCTGGATGTGGTTGGGCTGTGCCCTTCCAGGGGAGCCTCTGAGTGTCTTCCCCACCGTGCAGCTGGGTGGGAGCAGAGCCAATTAATCCCAGGAATTGATTAATCCAGAGAAAAGACAGAATAGAACAGGAGAGTGATGGAAAGGGCTAGTAACAAATCTCAGTGTCCTTGCAGGGCATGTCCTTGCCTTCAAATTCAGCCTCACTCTATCAACTTTGCTCTGCTTTCCTGGCTGGCAACAAATTCTGCAAGGTCTCCTCTGGAATCCTGGCAGAGATCTGTCTTTCCAACTCTGCTGGGCCCTGGCAGCTCCTGGCAGGGCTTTCTGCCATGGCACAGCTTCCCTTGCCCCAAACCCTCCCAGCCGCACCCTTTGTGGGACCCCTCAGGCAGGACTGATCCAAAACAGGTGGTGGGACCCCAGCCTTGATCTAAAATGAGAATATTTCCATTGCAGCCTCCCAAGGTGGTTACTCCCAGGGCAGAGGCAGACCCATTGAGCCAACAGCAACATTTCCCAAGCTCTAAGAGACCAGAAAATCTTCAAAGAGCCTCTGAGCCAGACATCTCTCCCAGTTCTGAGCCCGGCCTCGCCTCTGGCACCGCTCCGACATCCTCTCCTTTCATCCTGCATGAGAACATCTCTCTTCCCGAAATGCTCCAGGGGACCTCTTTCCTTCCATCTCCCCCCTACCTGTTTCATGTCCTTTTAGAACTCTTAAGTTCTTTTTGCCTTCCTCGAGGCCTTGCCCAGGTCTCCTGCCCTGCTGAGTCCTTCCCGAAAGCACTCTGTTGACTTCTGAGGAGAGTTTGCTGCTCTCCTTGCAGGCTTCTTGTTTTTTCCCAGGTGCAATTTTTCTTGCTCACTTTTTGATGGAAAGTCTTTTCCTGATGGATAGACCTAAGTCAATCCTTCCCCAATTCCTGCTGTCTTCAGCAGGGGAGAGGAGGCAAAAAAAACCCTTTTCCTTTTGGTCTTCCATCACCTGCGTTTCCGATCACTCATGTCAGGATTTCTCCTCTCACCAGGATCTTTAATGAGTGCAGCCAATAAAGACAAACTCGTCTCTCCAAGCACATCCAAACTGCAAATGTTTTTCATTCCTTGCCTTTTTTAATTGGAATCCCAGAATAGTTTCTGTTGGAAGAGAATTAAAAGCTCATCTAATTCCAGCTCTGTGCCATGGCAGGGACACCTTCCACTGTCCCAGGCTGCTCCAAGCCCTGTCCAGCCTGGCCTTGGGCACTGCCAGGGATCCAGGGGCACCAAAGCTTCTCTGGGCACCCTGTGCCAGGGCCTGCCCACCCTCACAGAGAGGAATTCCTTCCCAATATCCCATCCATCCCTGCTTTCCTTCAGCTTCAGGCCTTTCCCCCTCATCCCATCACGCCAGGCCCTTGTGAAAAGTCTCTCTCCAAGCCTGTCTGCAGTGTAAGAAGTCACCAGAGCACAACACGAGCTTTTCCTCCATGGCATCACCTCTGTAAATCCCTCTTCATCCCCACCCTCCTGCTTTCTATCTTCTGCCCTCCCCACCCCCTGGTGTTGTCACAGAGGCTCAATCTTTACTCCAAAAGGTGCAGTGTGCAGGTTGTAAAACCCAAAATGGACCTCAGGAGGGTGGTGAGAAAATTGCTGCAGCAGCCAAAGCATCATCTTTTGCCTTGGGCAACTTTATCCCAAATGTCTGCAGCACTCATTACCTGCACCCGAGGCAGAGAGGAGCTTTACTTCCCTTTCCACTGCACTCAGGGATGAAACAAGGAGTAAATGATGGAAAAAACATCTGGGGAAGGGGGAAAACAACATGTAAGGCTCTAATTAAGCTCAGCTTTTCTCAGAGATCCCTTACTAGGGGGGGCTGCTGACAAGGCCCCTCAGCAGATGGATCCTGGGCCCTTTGCCCCCTTTGGAAGCTGTAATTTTTGACAGAAAGCCTGTTTATTTGGATTTTAAACATTTTCCCTTTCCTCCGGGGGTTTAATTGTCTTTAAAGAAAAAAATTTACTAAGTACCTATCAAAAAATCACAAATCAAATCAGTCTCCTTTGTCTGAAATGGGTAATTTTGGGGGGGTTTTGTTAGTAATAACAATTAATCATAATATTCATTGGACATAAGGTATTATTAAATCCAATAGACACCCAACTTCCAGCTGGCAGGAGCTGGCAAAGCTCTGCAGGGAGCAAAGCCTCAGTCACACCAGGTCTGGTTTGCTGCTGGTGTTGGGAAGGAAGTCCAGCAGGGATGGAGCTGGGACAGAGCCCGAGGGAAGCTGGGGTCTCCTCTGGCTGAGTGGACACTTGTGAGCCCAAAGCGACCTGAAATTCAGAAGATTCCGTCCAACAGCTGCTGGCTGGGTCTGAGCTTTGCTGTGGGAGCTGCTGGATTTAGTGACAAATCCATGGAGAGGTTCCTTTGGACCCTGGGAGAGTTTATGGAACCCAAAACGTGCCTCCATCCAAACGGGATCCAGCTGCTGCAGCTCCTGGCCCACCCTGGACCCAGTGGCCTGTAGATGATGCAGGAGGGTGGGAATGAAGAGGGGTTTACAGAGGTGATGCCATGGAGGGAAAGCTCGTGCTGTGCTCTGGTTGCTTCTTACACTGTGGATAGGCTTGGAGAGGGACTTTTCACAAGGGCCTGGCGTGAGAGGGTGACTGGGAATGGCCCATCCCAGATGGAATCCAGCCCATCTTAGACTGAGCCCAGCCCATCCCAGACTGAATCCAGCCCATCCCAAACCAAATCCAGCCCATCCTAGATGGAATCCAGCCCATCCCAGATGGAATCCAGCCCATCCCAGCCTGAATCCAGCCCATCCCAAACCAAATCCAGCCCACCCCAGACTGAATCCAGCCCATCCCAGACTGAATCCAGCCCATCCCAGACCAAATCCAGCCCATCCCAGACCGAATCCAGCCCATCCCAGACCAAATCCAGCCCATCCCAGACCAAATCCAGCCCATCCCAGACCGAATCCAGCCCATCCCAGACTGAATCCAGCCCATCCCAGACCTAATCCAGCCCATCCCAGACTAAATCCAGCCTATCCCAGACTGAATCCAGCCCATCCCAGACCGAATCCAGCCCATCCCAGACTGAATCCAGCCCATCCCAGACCGAATCCAGCCCATCCCAGACTGAATCCAGCCCATCCCAGACCGAATCCAGCCCACCCCAGACCGAATCCAGCCCATCCCAGACCGAATCCAGCCCACCCCAGCCCAGCAGGACACTTTGAAGGCTGTGTTGGAGCTGGATTCAGGGCGATTGAAGAGCGATTGGAGGGAGAGGTGTGTGAATACTCTCACACACAGAGACTCGTTAAACAGACCAAAATCCCAAAGTGAGGAGCAGCAGTTCCCTGATTACTGCATTTCCAGCCAGGAAGGGCTGGGATTTGCAGCCTCTGGGATCCATAAAGCTGCATTTTCTCAGTGCTCTGTGAGCATCCTGGTCAATATTTTGGTCCCCTTTGGCTTTTCCAGGCTCTGTTGGCTAACTGGGCTCCTGCTCCTCTGCTATTGCCCTGCTCTGGGCACAGTGGGAATGGGAGGGTGGATCCCACTGCCAGCGGGGCTGGATGTGCTGGGGGAGACCCTGAGCTGCAGCTCCTGCCCTTCTCCTGCCACCAGCCCTGCCTTGCTCTGTGCAATGCTTTCACACCCTCGCCTGTTTGCTCCAAGGAAATCAGGAGTGGGAAGAGGAGCTGCTGCCCTCTCTGGAAATTTCCCTTGACTGGGAGAAAAGGGTCTCTAGGGATTGAGGGAGCAGGGGAGCAAGGAAGGGGTGGGATAGGAGGGGATGGAATGGGATGGGATGGGATGGGATGGGATGGGATGGGATGGGATGGGATGGGATGGGATGGGATGGGATGGGATGGGATGGGATGGGATGGGATGCGAAAAGATGAAATGAGGTGAGACAGGATGGGACTTTGATGGGACAGGATGGGATGGACAACTGCCCTGAGGAAGGCTGGAGGGAATCAAGAGGGGTTTTCTCACCTTGAGTCCTGCAATCCCCTTTGAGGAAGCTCTCAGGGAGGCTGTGTAGAAGTAGCACCATCGTTCTCCATGACTTTCTTCCACCCTTCACAAGGATTTTTCAGCATCTCAGACTAAGTCCCCTCCAGTGGATCCCAGGGCAGTCTCTGGCACCCTGAAGGATGGAAACTGGAGCCAAATCTGCTGCTGGCTCCAACACCACCGAGGATGATGATGAGCAATGTGAAGCTGCAGTTTCTTCTTCTGTAAAGGTCAGGTGGCAGCAGGTGACACCCACAGGGGATCTCCACACTTGGCAGGAGGGTGTCCTGCACTTTTAAAATAGATATTTATGCTCTAAATGCAACGTGGAGCAGGAATTGGGATCAGGAGGAGGCTGACAGGGAGTTTAAAGCAGGGAGGGACCCTGAGCAATGTGCAGGCTCTCATCTGTATTTATGTGTGGCCATTCCCTCTGATCTCCCTGAGATAGAACAAATTGATCCCTGTGGTTTAGGGAATGCGAAACCCAAATTGCAGACACAAATTTAAGTCTTTTCAATCTCCCATTCCTGTCCCTCAGCTCGGGGAGGTGCAGGGAGTCTTGCTGACTCCATAAAGTTCCAGGAGCTGATGTGCCCAGCTCCGAGCAGCCTCATCTGTCTCTGTGGCAGCAATGAGCCTACAGGACCTTGGATTTATTCCCATTTTTTTGGCAGGCATTGAAACTTTGTGCATCAAACAAGAGGCAGCCCTGCCTCAGCACAATGGGCAGCATAGTGCTCTGGTGTCCTGGGACAGGCTCTTCCAAAGATGAACAGGGAAAGAGTCAATCCTTCACAAATTTACCCAGCTGGGCATTAGCCTTGCATTAAAACCTCCCATCCCTGGCTTAATGCAGCTTAATGACTTGTTTCCCCTCCTAATTGCTGCTTGGCTACCAGCAGCTCCTTCCATCAGGTTATTCCGCAGGATGCCTGGGTGTTTTCCTGCCAGGCTACAATTAATTCACAAACCACTGGAGTGCAGGAACAGTTTAAGTGGTCTCCCCACATCGCATTACCTTGCACTTCTCTTTGCTGAATAACAGCTCCCAGCCCATCTCCCAGGGATCCTGCCTTCCCAGGCTTGTTTCTCTCCAGCCCCTTTCCACTTCAGCAATGTAAATATTTAGATCAGGGAAGAAAATGCTGTTGTCACAAAGCTTCTTTTCTTTCTTGCATGGAAGGTGTTGAGCAACCACCATTCCCCTGCTTCTTCCAAGTTATTGTCAGGAATGCAAATATTGAAGGGTGGTCCCAAAGGCTGATGACCATACAAGATCCTACATGTTGTGATTCCCTTTGCAAGGGAAGTTTGAGGCCTGAAATAGGGAGTTTGGGGCACTGCTTTGCTCAGAGCACCTGAGGCCCAGGCCCCTCTGTCACATCCAATGAGTGTGACCTGTGGACCAGACCAGCCAGGAGTTGTGTGGCAAAATTAAAAGGGATGGGAACGACTAAAAGGATGGAAATTGAAAGCTTTAATACAAGGAGAAATAAAAGGGGGTGAACAAGTAAAAGGGCACAACATAAAACATAAATAGAAACACCTGCTCACAGCTGCCCCTAAGAAATAAAGTCCTTGCTCCCTAGAAGTCCCATACTCGCAGGTCTATGTAGCTCCTTTAAAACACCCGGAAATGGGGTAGAGCACACTCTTATATAGACAATGATGGAACGTTCTAGAAAGCTTCTAGCCAGTCACAGACTGTTGTGTAGTCTCTATTTGCACGGTCGCTCCCAGTTGTTCCCATGGTCCTTCTCCTCTCCTCTCCTCTCCCTCTCGCCGTAGCCTGGCTGGATGTTATCCATCTTGGCTGCTCAGTGTCCAGGGCCCAGTGCTGTTAGCTGCTCTGTAGGTGGTTCACAGCTTGTCCTCTCCAGGATGGACTGCCACACTTCCCAGAGTCATTTAATCACTGAAGGTTTGGGTGGGAAGGAACCTCAAAAATCACCTCAAAGTCCAACCCAAAGCATGGTCAGGGATGCTTTCCATAGACCAGGGCTCCAGACGGCCTGGCCTTGGGCACTTCCAGGGATAGGACAGCCACAGCTGCTCTGGGCATCCTGTGCCAGGGCCTCACCACCTCCACAGAGAACAATTCCTTCCCAATATCCTGTCTAGCCCTGTCCTCTGTCCATGGGAAGTCATTCCCCATTGTCCTGTCCCTCCACCACTTGTCACAAGCCCTTTTCTAACTCCCACTGAGTCTTTCTTAACAGCTGAATTCCCACAAACCCCAAGCCCTCTTGTGCCCACTGCAAGTTTTCCAAATCAAGGGCTTCTTTAGAAATAATTGTTGTTAAAATTGCGGTGTTGCTGCTGTCTTTGATTTGCTGCTCTGTGTGACACTCTGATGTCTCTGCAGCTCTGGGAGCTCCCTGTGGAATTAAATTAAAGTCATGCCTCAGTCATGGAACTGGAGAATATCTGGAGCTGGAAGGGACCCGCAAGGATCATCGCATCCAATGACCCACGATGGCATCAAGTAATGTATCCATGCTCAGCACACCTGGAGAGGTGGAATGTGGACCCACCCCTGGAATTTGGGGGATGCAGCTCTAACTCATGGGTGACAGTTTGTGCTCAGAAGAGAGTCATGGAGCCCCAAAATGGTTTGGGTGGGAAGGGACCTTAAAGCCCATCCAGTGCCACCCCCTGCCATGGGCAGGGACACCTTCCACTACCCCAGGGTGCTCCAAGCCCTGTCCAGCCTGGCCTTGGGCACTGCCAGGGATCCAGGGGCAGCCCCAGCTGCTCTGGGCAGCCTGTGCCAGGGCCTCACCACCCTCACAGGTAGCATCTCCTGGGTAACGGGTAACCAAGACATGGGGCTGGAAAATCAAACAAACCCAAGGTCTGGAGCTTCAGTAGAGTCCCCAGATTGTGGCCAACAGGGGGTGAAGTTGGCAGCACCACCAGCGCTGTGCCAAAGCCACTTCAGCCCTGCCGAAGCAGAAAGGAGCAAACACCAGGAAAGAGCTGCAGCCTGCCTGGATCACCCTGCTGAGATCTCCTTCCCAATCCCAAAGGCATCCAGTGATCAGTGCTGGTTTAGGCCCTTGCCTGTGCTCCTAAACGCTTTCAGTGCTGATTTGCCAGCGTGGCAGGAATGGGACCTGACTCACTCCCAGTCCCTGGGAGCGCTGGGCCGAGCACAAAGGCAGCAGCACCGGGAGCGGCTGCCAGAGCGTCTGCGAGCTCTGACTAATCAAAGCCACATTGATTACATGAGGTTTGCAAAGCTTTCTTTGCAGGGATGGTGCAGGGAGGTTTTCAAAGGGGCCAGGCTGTCAGGCACTGGATGGGGGATGTGATATTGAGGCCACAGATCCTGCAATATTTTCCTAGATTAGAGATTAACGCGCTTCTAATTAATTTTGATGCTATGTAATACGATAAAGTTGTGTCTTTCTTGTGATGCTGGGCTAGCTCATAATCCAATCTTTAATTATTATCTCTTGCTTTTAAAATAAAGAAAAAGACTATTACGTTATAATGCCAGCCAGGCAGCGGCCGTCGGGAAGCTGAGGGCTTTATACATTGATGGAGGCTGTAAATTTAAAGTCTTTCTTTCCATTTAATGAGCTGGATTGTCTGAAAGATCTGACTGGCAAGAGGTTTGAAACTATAAAACCTCCCCGAGGCTGAGTACAGCCTCCCGACCTGGATATCTGGGGAGTAGGATGGGGATGGGCAGAGGTGCTGGCTGTCCCCTCGTTGAGCTCTGCCAGTGAAGGCAGAGCTGAGAAAGAGCCACAGAAAATAATTCAAGGGCTGGCAAAAAAAAAAAAAAAAAAAAAAAAAAAAGCTTTAAAGTGCTCTATCTGCTTAATTTATTAAAAAGGAGACAGAGAGGTGACTTGATTACCATGTCTAAGTAGCTTCACAGGGAGAAAATACCAGATACTAAAGGGCTCTTTAAGCCGTCAGAGAAAGGCAGAATGGGAACAAATAGTTTAAAGGCAGCCACAGAGCAAAGTTAAGTGAGAAACAGCAATTTTTTCCAAAATATTGAGGCTGTGAAAGTATCAGGGGAGGAGGGTTCTCCAAGGCTCTTGACATCTGTGGAACAAGAAGGGATGTCGCTCAAGGGGACACATGCCAGCATTCAGCTTCCCGAGAGCTGCAGGGTGTAGATATCCCTGGGGTTTGTGGTGAGGAGCTCATCTTTGAGAAGTCAGCCTGGCGAGGACCCCGAAAGCATTCTCAGCCTCTTCCCAAAATGATGCAAGCAGAGCTTTTTCCATGCTGGCAATCTCCACAATCGAGAGGTATTTGTCTTCATTTACCACCAAAGGCATCAGCAATCCTTCCACTTTGTTTTCTTGATGCGAACAAACAAACAAACCAACCAACAAAAAGCCTTTGCTCCTCAGGAAACTTTTTAACAGTCATGAGGTGTCCAAGGGCCGCCTCAGATGCTGCCTGAGCCGTCTCCCGCTCCCTTTCAACGCTTGGTCTTCTGGGTATGCATTTGTTTGCTTTTGTTTTGCTCTCAAATAAAGTTGTAGCTTTGTTCTTGCCTTTCTGAGTGCCCTTAGTATTCCTGGGGAAAAGCCTGGAAATAAAGCTGCCAGCTCCTGCCAGCCTGACGGGAGCGGACACTGATCAGACACGCGATTCCCCAGCAGTTTTATTTACCAACACCAGGCCCTTATCTCCAGCTCTGCCCAGCGTTGGAGAAGCTCCCCTTGGCCCTGCTGTTCCCCCTCCCAGTCAGAGCTGTGATTTGTGTAACCGGCTCTGCCCTAATCTCTCGCCTTGATCAGAGCTTCATCCCACTTAGCTCCCACCCGGCTGAATTTTTGACTTGATAAATTGGATGGGGATTTCGGCAGGATCTCAGGGCCTTCCAGGCTGCTCGTTGCTTGGCTGAACTTTGTCAAACACAAACCGACGCATGATTGTCAAGGGAGATTTGGATCCAACGAGTCAGAGGGAGCTGGAAAGGCATAACATGGCTCCAGTCCCAGGTTTTGTGATGGTTTTTGAGATGGGGAGGCATCAGGCCTTCTTAAACAGGAAAAAGAGACTTCTTTGACCTTCAGTTCTGCACTCCTATCTCTGCTGGAGCTGTTTTGGCCGCCAGGTTTGATGGAGCGCGGGGCTGATCCGATAGCGCGGCTGGGACGCGCCGGCGGTGCTGAGTTATGGATGTGCTGCTAATGGCACAGCCTCGCCTCCCGGGAAAAGGGCTCCAGCTAAATCCCACTCCTTATCTCGCCCATGTAACCTGCACACACTTATGTGCATCTGTTATATCTAAATATTTATTTGTGGCACACCAGCAGAGGTCCTTTACCTCTCTATTTACTCTGCTTTGAAGTATTGATCTATAATTACCCGTGAGTACCTTGCCTGTAAACATTTCCCTGCAGATGTACTTATAAATACCACTTACCTAAACGCCCCCAGCATCTTCACCTGTAAATATCCCTTGCCAGGAAAGGGCCATGACAAACTTCTTAAGTCAGAGGGAGGAGGAGACTCTCCAGAACATTTTGTGCAGGTGGAGCAGAGCCTGGGGGGCACAGGGTGCTGGGGACAGTCTGAGACCATTTTGTGGTTCCCATTTGTCCCCTCAAGTGCAAAAAGCTGGCATTCTTTTTTTTTTTTTTTCCTCTGGCTGACCTTAAACTTCACTCCCACCATTTGGGAGGTCATCAGGAGTCATTAGGAAGTCCAGCTATATTTCAGACTTATTGATAATGATATTAACATAGGACAGCTTTAAGCCTCAAAAACATCAGGGGCTTTGGGGACCAGATGCTTGTGAGTGTCTATTAAAGCCATCTACTCCAAACGGAGCACAAGCATAAGGAAGCTGAGCATGCCCGAGAGCTCCAGATGTTCCAGATGTTGGAACAGCTGCTGGAAGGATTTCTCCTATGGTATCAAAAAGGTCACAATCTCTACCAGTGAGTATCCTACTCACATATGGGGATAATTTAAATTATAATGCCTCAAAACCAGGTTCCTGATGGGACAAAGCATCTTGGATGTGTTGTGGATAGAAACTTTTGCCTGAGAGCACCAAATAAAGCCCCAAAGGATACCAGGCACTGGATTATCCTTAATGATGGAGGATGCACAGAAGCTGTAACTCCAGGTCTCACCTGAAGAGGTGCAGCCCCACAGGCACAGTTGCTACTAAAAATGTTATTCTCCATCACCAGATGGAAATCTGGGAGTCTTTTCCCAAGTGCCAAATGCTTGGAGGGAGATGTGAGACACAGGATGAGCTGGATGACCTTGAGGAAGGGCACTCGAGGGTGCTGAGTGAGACCAGCCATGGCTCATCTGTCACCTCCTTGCTCCAGCATCTGATGTTCTTTGGAAGTAAAATTTGGATTCTGCCCTTTGGAAAGATATCTGGCTCTGGAAACAAAAAATATTTGGAGAGGGGAACTATTTCTTCATCCCTGTTATCTTCATTCCTGATATTTTCAGATCTGCCCAAGTCCAGGGGAGATTTGCTTTAAGGGCACAAAGAAACCTTCACCAGGAGGGAATCTGGCCTGTCTTTGAGCAAGTTTTGCTGAGTTTTCAGCAAAAACCCTGAATGGAGTCAGTCTGGAGGCCCAGAGGTGTAATCCAGGCTTGCCCCATGCTGACATGGGACTGCCCAGCTATGATTCCTATTCTCTGTGAACCCACATCTAATTCAATATGGAAAAAGCATATTTTACTTTAACTAAACCTTCTGCTTGGAAAGAGCTTGTAAATGTATGTGATGGGAAGAGCTCTTCTCCAGAAAAATGAGGTGCATCCCTCCTGCAATGCCTGGACTGAACCAGGCACTTTCACACTTTCACCTCAGCCCCTGGATTTCTCCATGCCTTGATACTCTGCTTTCTGAACTGAAAAAAAAAAAAAGAAAAAAGAAAAAAATAAGAGGAAAAAAGTGAGAAAAAAAATCAAAAGTGTAGGTTTCCATGGAGACAAGAGTTCTGTTCTAAAATCTGAGGGCAGGCAAGCTCTGGATTTGGTGTTTTGATGCAGATGCTTGGGTTTAACTTTAGGGGAAGAGGTTGGCTCAGACTGGAGCTGTTTGGAGAGGCTGTTTTTTGGTGTGGGCGGTGTTTCATAGGGTTCGGGGGGATTCCATTCAAAAGGGGGAAGAAAATCCTCTTCAGTCCTTTACAGAGGAAAAGAACCCACAAACAGTGGGAATGATGGAGTCATCTGGGGCACATCCAGCCCCTCAAGGTGTCCAGAAGGGAAGGTCCAACCTCCACTTGGTGCCAGCAGGGGGATGTGTCCTCTCCTGGTCCTGAAGCACTGGAGAAAACACGGATGTCTTGACACAGGTGGGAGCTCTGGGATGGAGGCTGCGGGGAAGGAAAAGGACCTTGGGCTGCTTTGCTTCCCACACATCTGTTCTCCAGGCAGGAATACCACAGGATCCGTAATGATGTGTTGGGTTCTTCACTCTGGTTCATGAGCTCTTGATACTTTGAGCCTTAATTGATTGGCTTTTCTTGGGCTTGATTGCAGCAGCTCCGGGGAATCAGAGCAGCAGAAGGTGACAGGAAGCGTTAGCACTTTGTTTGGAGTGCCCGGCTAATGATTTGTGTGCAGCAAAAAATGGGAATTAATTCTCAGGGAAGAAATCCCGCTTTGAGGGAAGTGAGACACCAAATGTGCTAACGACCTGTCAAAGCAGGTGCTGAGGAGCTGCTGCCCCAGGCTTGACCCCTCACAGGATTCTGAGCAGAGTCGTTTGGAGACACAGTGCCAAACCGTGGACTAGGATGCCACCTCTGGAAACTCCTTCCAAATCACATCCATGGGGCTTCGTATGGCTTCCCAAGGTTCAGGAAGAGTGGGCAGGTTGTCACTGAAAATCAGTGAGGGAGGGAAATGCCAGCAAAGCCATGGATAGCTTCATGAATTTTTTTTTTTAAAGATAGTCTTATATTGAATAAGGAGACAGGGAAGAGAAGGTGGAGGGTATTTGCAGCAGAGCTGGGTGGAGAAAGTTCTTCCTGGTTCATGAATCATAGAACAGAATAATGGAATAATTTAGGTTGAAAAAGCACTCAAAAGTCATCAAGTCCTTTGATTCCCCAGCACTCCCAAGGCCATCACTAACCCATGTCCCCAAGTGCCATGTCCACATGGCTTTAGAATCCCTCCAGGGATGTCACTCCACCACTGCCATGGGCAGTTTCAATCCTTTTCATGGAGAAATTTTCCTTAATATCCAATCTAAACCTTCCCTGGTGCAACTCAAGGCTCTTTCTTCTTGTCCCATCCTTTGTTCCCTGGGAGCAGAGCCCAACCCGCCCCAGCTGCCTCGTCCTGTCAGGGAGTTGTGGAGAGCCAGAGGAAGAGATGGACATCAGAGCATGGATGAGGGTGGGAAGAGGGATGAAAGCTGTGCCTCTGTACATCCCCAGTGTGCAACAACCCCCTCGGAGAACCTGGTATAGAAATGTGGGCCCCTGAGACTCTGAGCCCCTGGGAGTGTCCAAGGCCAGGCTGGATTGGATTTAGAGCCACTTGGGATAGTGGAAGGTGTCCCTGCCATGGCAGGGAGTGGGACTGGGTGAGCTTTAAGGTCCCTTCTAATCCAAACCAGTCTGAGATTCTAAGATTCTCTGGGGTTGTCCCCTTTTCCTCGGTGTATTTGTAGCTTCTTGCTGGACATCTAGGAGTCCTCAAAGTCATCCCTGATTATCTTAGGTTGGAAATGCAAGGTGTGTCCAGGGGTGTTTATTCTATCCCCATCTGTCAGAGCTGGGGCAGTTATCTTCTGATCATGGGGCAGTTTTCTTTATCTCTCCCACAGCCAATCCTCCCTCCAGGAGATCTCTGCTGTCCATGGCCACTGAGTGTCCCTGCATGGCTGATCAAATTCCAGCATCCCATGGGGAGATGCTCCGCCCAGGGCAGGAGCCAAGCATTCCTACCTGGATACAATCTGAGCCTGGAACAGCACAGCAGCCTTTGCCCCCTGCATTCCCAGAGGAGCAGCTTTCTCCTGCCCTGCATTCCCAGAGGAAGAGCAGTCCCATCTGCAGCAGCCCTGGAGCTGCAGAGGAAAACTCCCCCCTTGTGCAGGATTCCTGCTCCAGCAGAAGCACAGCTGGCACTGCAGGAGGGCTGAGCCCCATGGGATGGGACTGTGCCACCACCCTGACCCACAGGGGGACAGGGCCTGTTCTGACTCTGGCAGAGTTGTCTTGCATTACTGCTTTTGTATTCTATTTTTATTTTCTTCCCTAATAAAGAACTGTTATTCGTATTCCTGCATATTTACCTGAGAGCCCCTTAATTTCAAAATTATAATAATTCACAGGGAGGGGTTTTACGTTTTCCATTTCAGGGGAGGCTCCTGCCTTCCTTAGCAGACACCTGACTTTTCAAACCAAGACACTGATGAAGAACTGGCTCCTGCAAAAGGCAGATTTGAACCCCTGTTTTTATTCAGGGATCAAATCCCACCATGGGGAAAAGTTCTCCTAGGAGGATTTACTCCTGGGTTTAGTCCTGGCGCCAGTCCTGAGAGCAGACTAGAGAAAGACAGCTCTCCTGAACTTTCCCTACAGTGGGAATATGAATGTTTTGTTTCAATAACATTTAAACAGCGATTGCCTGGGCGACCTCTGCCCTGCCGTGATTAAATATTAATATTTTTCTAGTCTGGGCTCCTGCTCTGCTTTTCCCCTTCTGGTTTCTAAATGAAGCTGCCTGGCCTTGGCCTTTCTTTGGAGCATGGGGCTGGAGTACGGATGAGGCACTGCTGGATCCAACCACCCCAACCAAAGCTTCGCTTTGAGCTTTACAGGGAAAAAAAAAAAGAGCTGGGCTATGAAGTTGCTGAACTCAGGGGAATTTAATAACACTCAGCCACCAGCAAAGCGATTAAATGCTGTCTCCTAATTCTGTAAGTGCCTTGCTGATGGTTTCCCCGGCTGCCGCGGCGCGATGGGACTAATCTGTGAAGGGGCCTCCCGTTATCACATCCCCGGCAGGAGCTGGGTGCGGCTGAATGGGCTGCTGGTTCTGCAGAGGTGATGGAGGGCATGAGGGAGTAGGGCGGCAGGTTGGTGGCTGGTTTGCTGTGGGGTTTGAGGGCCTGGTTGGCTTTGGGGTGTCTGATGCAGGGAGAGGGAGTATGAGGCTGGATGTTGGATGCTCCCAGGGGAGGAGGAGGAGGAGGAAGGCAGAGGGGTGAGTCTGGCTGGAGCAGAGCTGTGTTCCTGCTCCTTTTCTGCTGGATGGTTTCAGGTTTCAGCTTTTGACTCAAAATAAGCTCCATTTTGCCTTAAATTTCACCTCTAAGATGTACAGATAAGAGATCTCACTTCAATCATACTTTTCTGCTCCAGACAGTGGCATGTTCCTGTTGCATCACTGTCGTTTCTATGATTTTTAAAATTATTTCTTAAAATTTATTTTTTAAAAAACTCTGAATGTGTTTGATTTGGGAATGCCTCAGGAATTGGTTTGCTCCTTTCAACCCTCAGAGAGCACCAGGAGCCCGAAGCAGAGCCAAGAATGCTCCGCAGTCAGTGCAGCATCCCTCGTTCCCTCCGTGCTGGTGCCACTTCCCCGCTGCTCCCTCCCCGTGCCTCCACAGCAGATGATCTGCCCGACCTTTAGATGGGAGATGTTCAGAACCCAGCCAGGCTGATCGGGAATTTAATGCTGATTGAGGCGGTAATGTGGCTGTTCCCGACGCGCCCCGGCGGGCTGGGGACACTTCCACGCTCCCGCCGGCAGAGCTCCCAAATGGACTCCACTGCCACGTCCCTGTTCCATCCGAGGGGATCATTTATTTCAGTTTTGAGGATCAAAGTCTGTGAACGCTCCTGTCTCACTGCTGCAGAGGCTGAAAACCTGAGCTGCTCAGCAGCTGTGCTTCGGCTGAGGGGCTCCAGCCCAGAGCAGCCTGAATCCAAGGCATGGGAAAAGCATCTCTGGGCTGCTCTGGGTACCACACCCCATATCCCATATTTAGGTATCGTATCCCATATTTGGGTACCATATCCCATATTTGGGTACCGTATCCCATTTTCCTCCAGCTTCCAGCATCCCTGCATCTCTGCTTTACAGGGGCTAGCCACATCTAATGGTGGGGTGAGAGCAAGACATGCAATTCCATGGAGGAAAACAGGGAGTGCAAGGAAATTTCCTTGTGGAAAGTCGTGGCTGGGCCACTAGAAGGCAGTTAATCCTTTTAAACAGGCTCGGGGCACTTTGGAAAAGAAGTGCCTGTGCTGAAAAGGTTCAAGTGTGTTTGGTATAGAAGGGTTTGGGTTCAAGGGCCTTGGTATAAAAGTCTCACTCATCCCAGCCCTGCCTTGCAGGAGGACGTAGTCATTCCCTGGGGATCTGCTCCTTTTCCAAGTCTTTGGCAACAGCCTCATCATTCCAGCTCCAAAAATTAACAAAGTTGGGGAAGCAAAAGGACAACAAAATATATCCCATTGTAAACAAACATGTCAATTAGTGTAATCAGCTCTAATGAGGAAAGGGAAGCCAAATTCCACACTTTGAGTGGCTCTTTGGGCCAGCTCATCCAGGCAAGCCCGGCTCCTTCACCCCCCGTGTGCTGGGGGCAGTTGGGGTGTGGTGGCCACGCCATCCCTGCTGGATTTGGGATCAGTGCCCTGCCACTTTTCCTCCAGCCCCTGTTTTTGGGAAGTGGAAGGAGGGTGCATCCCTGACTCGCAGCGCTCAGTCTCAAACAAAAGGCAATGATTTATAATTTGCTGTTATTGTGCTGCTCCTCCATCATCCCCAGCCAGCCCTGCCAGTTGGGCCTTGGGAGCGGCAGAAGGAATTGCTTTGCCTCCTTCCATTTGCCCAATAAATAATAATAATAATAATTGACATAATGGCAATAATAAAAGCCATCCATCTCCCCCACCGCCCTCCCCAGCCTGGCGAGGGGAGCCCAACTTTTGGTATCGTTTATTTGGCAGGGGGATTGGGGTTGACTTTAACACGAGCTGTCACCAAACAAATCTCCCTGAGGCACAGCGGGTATTAAAACCATCTTTCATGAATTCAAATCTTCCAAGAGGGGCCATCAGAGAAATGAGGACCAAGACTGAAGGCTCAGTGTTATTTTTTTCCCCTCCTGTGAGATATTAAGGACTAAACATCTTCATTTGGTCTCCAAACCCATTTCAGGGATGTCAGGGCTGTGCCAAGCCTAGGATCGGAGGGGTAGGATGCTCCACAGTGAAAAATTCCATCAAAATTAACAGCTGTCCTTTGCACTTCCCCAGATTTAATGGTTTTCCCTGTATTAGTGGTGCTGGGTCGGTTATTATGGGCTGGGCATCTGGGATAAGGGGAGAAGGGGAAAGAGGGATACCCTGGCAAAATGGTGTGAAACACAGTAAAACCTTCCAGCAGGCCTTGGAGGGGTCCTGGCTGTGTGGACCCCATTGGGAGGAAGGAAAAGTGGGATAAATGAGGAGGACAAGGTACTGTCCCAAAGGTTGGAGTGTGATGGCTGCTTCTCATCCACAGCCTGGTCCTGGGTGCATCCCTGCAGCCTTTGGAGCCCCCAAATCACATGGATGGAGATCTGTGCATGGCAGGAACTGCTCTGTGTGACACAGCTGGGGGCTGAAGGCAGCTCCACAATGGAAATCCTGCGTCCCAAATCTCCTCCAGCCAAGAGTCCCTTCCACTGGTTGTTGTGGTAGGATTTGTGTTTCCCACCAGAGGCACTGCCATCCCAAGGCCCACCAGGGTCCAGGCCCTGGAAATCAGATTCCCTGTGAGCACTGAGCTTGAAAACAAAACAAAAGGAATGTCCCTGCCCATTGCAGAGGGGACGGAGTGGATGATCTTTGGAGCTCCCTTCCAACCCAGCCCATCTCAATCCAACATAATATTCCATTCCATTCCATTCCATTCCATTCCATTCCATTCCATTCCATTCCATTCCATTCCATTCCATTCATCTTCTCCTCTCTTATAATAAAGAATCACACTAGGAATTCTGGCCCTCCTGACTTCTCTGCTGCAAATTTGATTTTCCTTTCTTTTTTTTTTAATTTTAAAATTTTTATTTCCCTCCCTTTTCCTTTCCCCTGGAGAAATGGTTTGAGGGACAGCTGCTGGCTCTGCTGCTGCTCCTGCAAACAGCCAGAGAGGTCTCACACAGCTCCTTTGAGGGCCCAGCAACACAGAGAGAGAATAAATCCAACATGGAACAGTCTTCCCAGATGGCTCTGTGCTCCCCAACGGAGCCTGGGTGATGTTTATCCACAGATCCATCTGCCTGGGGAAGTGAGGGCCAGAGGCACCAGTGGAGCTTTTGTATTATGGAAGGTGAATATATGGAATATACACCAGGTCTCTGCATGGTCCCCATGGGGACATGAGGGTGATGGGTGTTTGGAGGAGGGTGCTAAGCTCTGGAGCAGGGATGAGATCCCGTGCAGCCCGTGAGGGACACACATGTTGGGTCATTTGGGATCCTGGGGGGACTTTGCTGTGAGCAGGGCTTAATCAGAGCCTGGCAAACCGTTTTCCTGAGGGCTGGTGGGACAAGCAGCAGCAAAAAGGGCCAGAACGGAGTCATTTCAAAGAGAGTGGGCAAAACGTAATCATATCCAGGGAGGACTAATCCCGGATTATCATCAGGGGTTGGAAGGGATAAACCATATCTAAGCACACAGCTTTCATCCCACGGGGCTGTCAGAGCAATCGCAGCCGCTCTGGGGCGCAGGGACCGGAGTGACAGAGGGAGGGGGAACCTCTGCCAAGGGCATGGGGGGAGCTGGGTGGCAGCTGGAGACCCTCAGTGGGGGGACACATCAGTGTGGGTGCGGGCTGGGCCATCCCTGTGTCCTTTGTGCCTCCTGGTGTCCATGTGGCAGGCAGATCCATCCCTCTCTCGTGGCCGGCACCGTGACCGCTGCCTGGAGGATGTGGCTGCTCTCCTCCTTATCTTTTTGGCTTCTCTCCTCAAGTACAAATTGACCTCTCAGAATTTTCTCCTTTAATGCCCTTGTTCTCAAATGTTAATAACTGGTCAGTGACAGGCTGATTAAGCCTTCCTTCCTCCCTTATTTAGATTGGTGTCACTGCAGCAGCTCAAACGGGGCTGTAAAGAACATTAACACCCGCTCGGCACTGACAGGGCAAACTATTCCCTGGGAATTGATAAGGGCTTTTTCTGGAAATGAATTTGGCGCTGGCAAAACAAACGGATGCCTTGAGCTCCATCCATCTCCCTTCCTTTAATAACTTTCATTTGTTCGGCGCTATCTCCAGCACCAATTAATGTAACGAATGCCTTTTGTCCCAGCAGGGGCTTTTGCAGGAGCTTCCAGTGGGACAGATCCACTTCCCTCCTCTTCCCTCCCCTTCATTTCTAGCTTGGGGTGAGGTTTTCTCCCCATGAGCAGGAGCTGAGTGGCCCAAAATAGCATCTTTTTCTCATGGTGTCATGCCTGGATCCATATCTATATCCATACCTATATCTATATATCTATACCTTGGTCTAGTATCTATATCTGTATCTTTATCTCTATCTTTATCTATACTTGTATCTGTATCATCTATATTTGTATCTTCATCTGCATGTGTAGCTATTTTCATGCCATTCATAACCACATCCATATAATTTGTATCAATATGCATATAATTTACATCCATATCCATCCAACCTGTATCTCTATCCATAAAATCTGTGCCTGTAGCTACACCTATATCTGTCTATATATCCATATCCATGAAATCTATGTCCATATCCTCGGCATGCACATCCATGTCCATGTCTGTGACCATTTAAATTTTATCAATATCAATATCTATTTTCTTATAATCTATATCTATATCAATTTTATTTGTATCTGGATCTGCATCTGTTGCTGCACCCATATCATTCCCATCCATATCCATGTAACTGATAACCATATCCATATAATCTGTATCTATATCCATGTAATCCATATCTCTAGCTATACCTGTATCTGTATCTATCTATATATCCATATCTATATCATCCATATGCATATCATCCATATCCCTAAAATCTATATCTATGTTCTTAGCACAAATATCCACGTTCATGTCTGTATCTGTTGGATTTAGGTTTTTTTTTTTTTTTTTAGAGATGGGATAGCTGAGAGAGGTTTTAAAAACTTCTATTCCATTTTTAGTTTCATGTGAAGGGTGAGACAATAATGTTATAATTGACGCTATCACAATTAGAAACTAGTTAATTTTCTAATGAATTATTTGCAAATTCATTTCCCATGTGTATCCATGTCCATATCCTTATCCACCACATCCGTATCCATATCCATGTCCAAGTCCATATCCATACCAATGTCCATATCCATATTCATATAATGTCCATATCCATGTCCATGTCCATATCGATACCCATGTCCATGTCCATATCCATATCCATACCAATGTCCATATCCATATCCATATCCATACCAATGTCCATATCCATATTCATATAATGTCCATGTTCATATCTACATCCATATCCTAGTCCATGTCCATGTCCATATCCACCATATCCATATCCATATCCATATCCATATCCATATCCATGTCCATATCCATGTCCATATCCATATCCATATCCAAGTCCATGTCCATATCCATATCCACCATATCCATATCCACCATATCCATATCCATGTCCATATAATGTCCATACCCATATCCATATCCATATCCATATCCATATCCATATCCATATCCATATCCATATCCATATCCATATCCATGTCCATATCCATATTCATGTCCATATCCATATCCATATCCATATCCATGTACATATAATGTCCATATCCATATCCACCATATCCATTCCATCTCTCTCTGTATCTGTCCTCACCCAAGCAGAGAAGGAGCTGGAGGGGGAGGAGGGAAGGGATTCCCATGGAAGGATGAAGGCACCACCCATGGGAGGCCCTGGATCGCTCCCAGGGATGGGGCAGCCACAGCTTTCCTGGGCACCCTGTGCCAGGGCCTCTCAGCCTCACAGCCATCTAAATCTACCCTCTTTCAGTTGGAAGCCATTCCCCCTCCTCCTGTTACTCCAGGCCCTTGGAATAGAAACCTGGAGCTCCAACTGGACAACACTGAGACCCCAGTTCCTGTCCTGTACCCCACTTTTGTCACATTCAGGGTGTTTAAACACTCCATGAGTGCGAGCATGGTGAAGAGAAGAGGCTGGAGAGGGAATGAAGCTCCAGGATCAGCACACAGAGCAACCCTCTGATGTCTGAGCATCCAAAATCCCCCAGCACCCCAACCCCTCACAGGACACAGCCTGAGCCTTCCCAAGCCCAGGATTTGGAGCATGAAGCCAGTGATTTAATTACTAGCAGAGAGAAGAAAAGACAGGATCTTTTACAGCTGGGTAAGTGCTGTGTGGGGCAAGTCAAGAGTTTCTCCTTTTATGGACCTTATCTCCTTTTATGGACCTTATTGGGATATAATCTCCTCCCTGTATCCCTGTAAATACTCTCCTGCAAATTCAGAGTGGCTGTGCCCTGACCCTGGGGCTGTCAAATCCTCCTCCTGCCAGTTTTGAGCGAGATCCCGGTGGTCCTGGGAGGGTTTTTCATATTCAAGGGGCTGCGACAGCACTGCAGTGTTTAAAACACGCCTGGTCCTGGCCAAGCGAGGCAGAAAAAACAGGAAGAATGAACAGGAGAGGATCAAGGCAGTGCCACAGCAGCTGGGAAAAAGGAGATATATAAATGTGAACATGGTTTTTCAGGAGTGAGAAAGAACCAGCCCGAGGCTTGGTCAGCTGTCACCAGGCTGTGATAAGGATGGGGGAGCTGAAATCCCATTTAGCCACAATCCTCGGGAAGTGCTGCAGTGAGGAGAACAGTGGGAGGCAGCACGGATCCAGCAGGTGGAAATATCTGTTCCAGAGCAGGGATCAAACCTCTCTGAGTGACTCTGGTTCTCCAGCAAGAAGAAATTGGGTGCTTGATCTCCCTCCACCACTTCTGAGCCACTTTTTCTTTGTGGTGAAAGGACTTCTGTAAGTCTTTGCTGAGGCTTTGGTGCTCAGTCAGGCAGAGAAACAAATGTGAAATCGGGGGCCAGCACATCCAACTCCTTCCCTGGCACTTGATTAAATGGGTAGAAAATAAATTCCAGGCTCCTATTTGCTTTCTCTGGAGCTGAGCTGCTTTTTGGAGCAGTGAGAAGGTGGAGGCTGCAAGCCCAGGCAGCTCTGTCCACTCTGCCAAGCAAAGCTCTGGGGGAATGGGACAAACACAGCAGAAAAAGCCCATCCTACAAACAAAGCCTTGAAGCTGCATTTGAAAATGAAGAAAAATTCATTTTCTGGTGCAACTGAATAATTAAAGGGGGGGCATCAAGGGTGCAGCACAGTTTGGTTTGGAAGGGACCACTGTTCTCTCCCCATCCTCAGCCTGTGGAACAACATCTGGTTTCTCCAGGCAGGGATATTTTGAGCCAAAAAGTCCTAGAAGGAGGTGCAAGTGCAGTTTGGAGCCCCCAGCTTTGTCTATCTCTAAGAGGAGCCCAATTGCAGGGGTAGAGGCTCAGCACAGACCCAGCTGCAGCTGCTCTGATCCCTGAGGTCCTTCATCCACAACATTCCAGCTGTGCTGGGTAGAGGGGACAAACCTTTTATTATAATATGTGGGTAAGAGTTCCTAAATCTCAAAAAAGCCAAAAATCATTGACAATATGTCAGTGAGGACAGATTTTGGCTCTTTGATGCCCCAAGCAAGGCACCAAATGGGGCACCCAGGCCATACCCAGTCAGGGAATTGTAGGAATTTATTCAGGACAAGTTTTGCAAGCCATTAAAACATTGTGGGATTTGCACTATAGAGCTTTTTTTCCAGGATTAGGAGTAGCCTAAAAGCTGCCATCCCATTCCATCCCTGCTGGCCCTGCTCTCTGTTCTCCATGCCTATTTTGTGTTGGTCACCAATGGGATTCCTAGGTGTGGTTGGTGCTGATCATGAGTGTAAGGTCTGCTGAGACCCAGAGCCCAAATATCTAGGGAAAAAAAGAGTAAATAACAAATATGAGAGAGATCCAGATCTCTCCAGCTCAGCTCTAAGTGGAAGAAACCTTTCCTACATCCATTTTTTTTTTCCCTGCAGAGATTGTTGATTTTTTTTCAACTCCTTGTGGTCCCAATAACTCAGAGCAGGTAGCAGGGGCTGGGATCAGGATTTGATTACTGATCTGATTTAGGCTGTCAAGCCAGGTGTCTTTCTATAGAGATTGCAAGTGTTTCATGGACAATTTGCAATGAAAGAGAGAAGCTTAAGGAATGATTTATTCCATAACAATAGCAATGACAATAATGGAAGGCTGGATGTGGGCAGCATCCAGCACACAGGGAGTCACTTCCACAGGCTCTGGAAGCTGCTGTTACACAAGTGATAGTGGCAGATACCATTCAAATGGGAGGAATCTGAATTTCAGATTTGTCTGGGACATTCTCCTTGGTGTAAAGGGAGGATAAGGACACTGGATCTCTCCTGTGATGATTGAAGTTGGTTGTTAGGGTGATTTCTGTTGGAAAATCAAAGTGAGAACCATAGCAACCCCTGCCAAGTCTCTTAACATATCTCTGCATGGTCCCTGTGGTGGGGAGGACCCTGTCTCACCCTGCAGGGGTCCTGCATGAGGCTGGAGGCTCCAGTGACATGGGAATGGTGAGGAGACAGTAAATAGGCTGTGCACCAAAGCACTGGCATTCCCTGTCCGTGCAGCCTTCCTGGGAGGAGGCTGCAATCACATGCTGAGAGATGTGGTGCCAAAAGGAATCTTGTCCTTTCCACACCTGTGCATTAACTGGGATTTTATTCCAGGGAGGATGCGCGTCACCTGAGAAGTCCTTCAGATGCCACAGCCAAGCTCTTCTCTGATGAAGTGCCAGGAAAAGCTCCTGAGAGGAGGAGCCCTCCTGAGAGGGTTCTTTGACGTCGCTGGAGAGGCGATGAATCAGCAAATGCAACATCTCCCATCCCATCCCATCCCATCCCATCCCATCCCATCCCATCCCATCCCATCCCATCCCATCCCATCCCATCCCATCCCATCCCATCCCATCCCATCCCATCCCATCCCATCCCATGGCTCCCTCAGCATGAGAGCATGGGAAGAGGGATGGAGGATCCAAACTGCCTTGGGAACAGGAATGGTGAGTACAGGCTGCCTTGGGAGTGGGGATGGAGGATCCAGGCTGCCTGGGGAGCAGAGTTGGTGGTTACAGGTTACAGGTATCCCAGCTCCAGGTCAGGGGGCAGGAGTCACCCAGGGGCTGTGGCAGTGCTGGGACACGGGGCAGGGTCATCGCTGGCACCCTCTGTGGAAGGGGGTGTCCTCAATAGCATCATCAGTAGGGTGGAGTGACCTTATCAAGGGTTTCTGAAGATCCTGGATAGCCTTGACAGCCGCATCTCCAAAATCCTCATTCCCAGGCATTGACACGTTCTCGTCTGAACATGTTCCAGCCCCAGATATTAACTTGGTCCAGCCTCATTACCCACTCCCTGGCAGATGAACACCTTTTTGTGTATCCCAGCCAAATCGCCTCCCTCCCCCTCCTTTTGCACTAATGAACACCATCCCCAGGTATTCACTCCGTGGACGGATCCATCCCCTTTCCACTGCAGAACCTTTCTGTCCCTGACAGCAGGAGCCCCAGCCATGTGCCCAGATTGATGTCACCATGCTCCAGACACTCTGTCCTCTTGCAGAGCAATGGAGCACAAAATGCAGGAGATCAGTGCAGCAGAACGCGTGCCGGGCACGCCTGGCAAAGTCACTCCTCTGGCAGAGGAGGCCACAAGAGTTCCTTGTCCTTGACCACTGCCTGCTCCTCTGCTCCTCCTCAGAGACCTCTGGGAAATTGGGAAACCTTTCTGGAAAAGCTGGTGTGGTGGGGAGAGCATCTGCTCTCTTGCATGGATGCCGAGCCTGGATTTGCAAACTCTTCTTGCCTCCAAAAGCAGCTTAAACATTTCGGCTCTCAAGTGAAGGGCAGCCATCACCCAGCACAGAACTGAAGAGGTTTGAGTCAACCCCAAACCATCCTGACCCACTTCACTCCCTGTAGTCAAGGAGATTTTTCCTCTTTGGAAGAAAAGAGATGGCACTGGAGGGCCTGATTCTCATTTACACTTGAGCTGCTCTGAACATTAAAGGGCCCTGGGAGCTGCATTTGCAGCCTGGAGAGGCTGGAGTGGAAATGAGGATCCAGCCCTTGAGCTAAGGAGATGCTCAGCACCTTCCAGAATGGGCCTGGAGTCGGAGCCTCCCTTCTCCACAACACTCCAGGTGCCAGCACCTGGGGCAGGGGATTCTAAAGAAGCCAGGCAAGATCCATTATGCTTCTTAGGAAAAATTCACATTCCCAGAGATCTGCCCTGTGAGCTGCCTATCCCACTGCGAATTCCCACAGCTCCAGGCAGGGATGAGCATCACCCTATGCTGATTCCAGCTCCAGTGGCAGCCAGTTTGCATCAGCCCTTTGGCACTGCCCTCCCTGGAGGGCTTTTTCATAGAATCATAGAATTGATTAGGCTGGAAAAAATCTCCAGGATCATGAGGTCCAACATTTAACCCCCCACTGCCAAGGCCACCTCTAACCCAAGTCCCCAAGAACCACATCTACATGTCATTTAAATCCCTCCACACTCAGTGTCTCCACCACTTAGGGAAGTCTGTTCAACACATTTCTGATTAAATCCATGGAATTATGCTGACAACAAAATGGTTTTGACCAACTGGAGAGGAAAGAAATCCCCCAGACCCTCCCTGCCTGAAGCATTTTGTTGAAGTCACAGATTTTGGGGTATGCATGCTTGAAACCATATTCTCACACCCAAAATGAAGATTTATGGAGATCTCCCAGTTTCTAAACTCAGACTCATCTTCCCACAGGTACATCCAGATGCAAAGGGATGGAATGTGTTGTTTGAAGGAGTGCACTCAGCTGTGACCATAGATGTTTCTCTGGGCCATGGAGGCACTGGTGGGGGGGATGCAGAGTTAATGGGAATGAACAGAAAGCAATGAGGATGCTCCCAAATGGAGATGGATCCTACCTGTACATATTTATATCTGCGACAGAAGCAACCACACGTTGTCTTTATGTTACACAACTCCAGCAGAACTTCCTCAGAATTTATCCCAGTAAACCAAGCCCCTCCCATGGTTCTGTTACAGCTCAGGTGAATCCCCTCACTCATCCTTCTCACAGCTGGAAGCTGCCCGGAGCTGTTGCAAGCCCTCCAGGGCATGTGGAGAACCCCAGGTGGGTTTGTCATGGAGCTGCAGTCCTCAGCACCAGGTCACAGATGGATTTCCTGATGGGAGAATTTGGAATGAGGTGTGAATCTGGAAAAACCACGGCCTCAGGGTCAATCCACTCTGAAGGGGGTTTGTGATCAATTTGTGCATCTGCTGGAAATGATGTTTGAGGAGGACCAGAGCAGTGTGAATTCAGGATTATGTTAATGAGATGAATAATTTCAGGTTAAAAAAGAATTAAAGAGCAGCAAACCTTTGAAAAACGCTGAGCTGCTCATGCCGATACCTCTGAAGTGAAAGGCTTTGTTTCACAAATGCCAAAACATTTTGCTGAGCTATTTTTGAAAGCTCTGAAAAGCTTTTTCCCCTCTTTTTCTTCTCTCCAAAAGGTGAACCAGGAGTGGAATTAATTGACAAAGCCAAGCCCAAAGGCTCCGTTTCCCTGGCTGCAGGAGGAAATTGCCACGTGGGTGAGCCACGATGGGTTTTGTCTCCCTGCTTACCCTGGTGCTGATTTTCCCTCGCAGCATCCCCAGCTCCAAACCTGCCAGGCACAACTCCTGCTGCTCCAGCCACAGCCTCAGCTGCAAGTCCTTCAGCTGGTCCTTGTCTCCATATGAATAATATATTTTTCCTCGCTACATGGGGGAAAAAATAAGCAGTGGGAGATTTATTTTCCAAAAAGACGCACAGCCTCTTTTGTCTCTGTCTGAATAGCGAGTGTTGCATTAATGAAAGATTATGAAATAACCACAATCTTATTTTTCCATTTAGTTGTCCCACCTGTGTTTAAAGCTGTTGTTTGGATAAGGCACTGAGTGATTGGTACAGGGAATAAATCTGCCCTGAGGAAGGGGAAAGCAGGGCTGAAGGGGTGGTTTTACCTCTGTCTTGCCTCAAGCCAAGCCATAGTAAAACACAGTGTTTCCAAATGATTTCCTGGCTAATTCCACTCCAGGAGAATAAATCAGAGCCAGGGACAAACTCCATGGCTGGGAGAGGTAACTTTTGTGACATGCCACCTTAACTGCGCCGTGACACCCAGCTGAAGGAGGAGAGGACCCTTTTATCCTTTGCCTGACACAAACTGACTTTGGGAGTTCTCATGGAGATGCCAACGACTTTTCCCTGCACCAGTCCCAGTCTGAGCTTGTTACATCCTCCCACCTCTCCTCCCACCTCTCCTTTGGTCTTCTGCAGGGAGAACTTGTATTATTTCCAGGTTTCATGCAATTTATTGCATTACAGCTTTAGCATTTCCCTAAGCTTTGCCCCTTCCCAGAGCTGAAATACCCCTAAAATCCAGCTCAGCTCCCAGCAGGAAAAAAAACCCCTGCCTTGTTTTCCCTAATAGCAGGCAAAAAAAAAAAAATAATCCCCAAACCCAAGAAAAAATAAAAAACCCCAACCACGTTTCCTCCGAAGGAAATAAAACCACTTGCTGTATCTTTATATATCATAAAGGTGCCGGGAAGGGCACAAACACCATTTTTATTTTTTAGGTTTGCAATTCACATTTAACCTGGAGCCATCTGTTCTGTGAGCAGCTTGGCAGTTCCAGGGATGAGATGTTCCTCTGCACGCACAGCCCTTGCTCCAGCTCACTCCATATTCCAGCTGCTGTAGGCAGGTGGCTCCTGGCTGCTGCCTAGAGAGCCCATGGAGCTCCTGGATGGGAATGTTTCCCTGCTGGCCAAGGCCCCCAGCCCCAGAATTCATCTGGGAGCAGCCAGCTGTGAGCTGCTGTCACTGCTCAGCACGGAGTCCCTAGATTTTGGGATTTATGGTTGTTTGAGCCCCTCCAGGAGCTCCCCTGGGCTCACAGCTCCTTCTGGAGGGGAGACTCTCATGTCTAGTGAAGGTTGGGCTTGCAGCGCTGCCTTCCTCTCCACACAGCCTCTGGAGCACCTTCTCCACTCCTTTCCTCAGGAAAGATATTTTTGGGAGTGGTCTGTGTCTCTGGAAATCAGGCTGGAATTGGGCCCCAGGAATTAAAGCCCTGAATGAAGAGGTTTGTCCCACATCTCCTTTCCCAGCCAGAGGCATTGAGATGTCTAGAGATTTCCTTCCAGGCAGCTCCTTAGAGGGCAAAATGCCCCATAATGAGACATCCTATCCCTTTCCTCATCTCCATCCCCTCCCATGAGGTCACTTGTCCTTCCCTGAGCTTCACTGAAGCATGAAGCCAGAATTTTGTCCCATTCCAGTAGAAGACTGGAATTTCTTGACCATGGAGAAGGATGACCCCAATTTCCCAAGGGCTCTGGCCACCTCCATGACACCTTTACAGTGGCTTGGCCTGCAGAACCACGGAATCATGGAATCCCATTATAGAATCATGGGATCAGGGAGTCATGGGATCATGGAGTCATGGAGTCATGGAATCATTGAATTATGGAATCATGGAATGACTTAATTACAGAATTATGGAATCATGGAGCCATAAAATAATCATAGAATCATAGAATCATAGGATTATAGAATCATGGAATGGCTTGGATTGAAAGGGACCTTGAATCCCCTCAGTTCCACCCCTGCCCTGGGCAGGGATCCCTTCCTCTAGCCCAGGCTGCTCAGAGCTCCATCCAACTTGGCCTTGGACACTTCCAGGGATGGAGCATCCACAGCTTCAACGACACAACACCTAAAGGTGAGAGGCAGCCAGGACATGTCCCCAAAAGCAGGACCAGGAGTGTCCCTGTCCCACGGAGACCTGTGAAATGCCTCCTGACACTAAGGAAGTGCAAGAAAGCACAGCCCCTGCCATTAACGGACATTGCTCATTATTAACCAATAACCAGTGGATTTGTCAATATCTGGGATTGGCTGACCATGAAGGGAAGGGCTGGGAAGTGCCCCCAGTGGTGTTTCTGCCTCTCCCAGCTCTGTGTGCAGGGCAGAGCCTGATATTTTATTTATCCAAAGGCTGGCAGAGCCAGAAGGACATGGAGCAGAAGGGGGAGCCTGGGTGAGTTATTTTCATTTTTATGTCCATTAGTGTCCTTTAATGCAGCATCACTTTTAACTATTCATTCCTTCTCCTCACTGCAAAAATCCCTGCCCATTTCTCCTGCTGCAGAAACAAACCCAGGCTTGGGATCAGCTCCAAGCAGTGAAAGTCTTTAACTACCCTTAATTAAAGGGCATTTGGGGAGCAGGGGCTGATGAGAGGTGACAGCAGGAGTGTGTCCCTCCATGCTAGGCTGTGATGCTGCTGGTGTGGGGCAGGCTGGTGCCACTGGGATTGACACAGGGAGGTTTCTTCATTCTCTGGATACCCTTTAATTGTGGTGATGGGCACATGGGCACTGAGCAGATTTGTGGGGTTTTGTCTTTGGAAAAACAGACTCTGTTTCCTGCTCTGAGCAAGTCCTGGGCACATGTCCAACCCCAAATCCCAGCACTTGCATCCTGGAGCAGAAGTTTTTGGACATGAAGCATCACTTTTGGAGTGACAGTTATGGTTTTATTTGAATGCAACGTTAGCTTTGACAAATATTCCACAAGAACAGCTGGATGCTGAGGGTTTCCTTTGTGCCCATGGATACTTCCATTACATGAAGCCTTTTCTCTCCAGACTTCAGGTATTCTGTCCTCAAGACATGACATTCCACCTCAATCTTTGATGACAGAGGAAGGGTTTCTTTTTCTCCCCATTTTTTTTTGTTCCTAATTCCTCAGTTTTCTCTCCTGCAGCACTCTTGGAATTACCCTTATGGAGACAAATCTGTGCTGCCCACATATGGCTCCTAGAGCACTCAGAAATGCTCTTTCTCTGTGGCTGCAGCAATAAATGTTATTATATAGAAATGCTGTGTTATCCCTTTGTTAGAGCTATGAGGGGAAGGCAAAGGAGCTGCAGGTGAGGAGACTTTGAGTGTGGGGTTTGGGGAGAGTGTGGGATTTGGGGAGACTGAGTGTGGGATTTGGGGAGACTCTGAGTGTGGGGTTTGGGGAGACATCAAGTGTGGGGTTTGGGGAGACTCTGAATGTGGGGATTGGGGAGACATTGAGTGTGGGGTTTGGGGAGATTGAGTGTGGGGTTTGGGGAGACATTGAGTGTGGGGATTGGGGAGACATTGGGGTGGGATTTGAGAAGACATCAAGTGGGGGGTTTGGGGAGACATTGAGTGTGGGGTTTGGGGAGACTCTGAGTGTGGGGTTTGGGGAGACATTGAGTGTGGAGTTTGGGGAGACTCTGAGTGTGGGATTTGGGGAGACATTGGGTGTGGGGTTTGGGGAGATATTGAGTGTGGGATTTGGGGAGACACTGAGTGTGGGGTTTGGGGAGACTCTGAGTGTGGGGTTTGGGGTGGCTCGAGCCACCCCCTCATTGGGATTCAGAGCTCTTAGCAAACCTTCAGCATTCCCAGTCTCGCTCTGTGGGGTTAATCCATATCATGGCAGGCAGAGTTTTCATTTTAGTAAAGCAAACCCCTCCATGTCCTGGGTGTTCACCTGAAAGCCATTCCTTGAAGCAGGGTGACTTTGCACCTCTTCCCTCCTGTCTCTCCCTTTGTCCTGCTGTGCAGGAATGGACCCTGCCTGTTCCCAGCCCTGCAGTGCCTGGCACGTCTAAGCCTCTTCCAGCTCTTCATTGCTGGTCCTTGATGGAAGCCAAGCAGGGCCAGGTGGACAAAACCACAGGGATCCTGTGTTCAAGCCCTTTCCTGGGGGAGGATACAAACTCCTGGATTGTCCACATGGTGGGCTCAGGGACTTGGGACAGCTCTGCCTGATGAAACCATCTGTGCCCACCAGGAGAGGGGCAAAACGCCAGGGCCAGGAGGGAGATACAGGAACAGGGGAGATGGAATGGTAGAGTGTGGGGTGGAAGGGCCAGGGGTGGGATAGAAGTGCCAGGGGTGGGATGCAAATACCAGGAAGGAGATGGAAGAATCGGGATGGAGATGGAAGTACCAGGAGGGAGATGGAAACAGGAATGGGGAGATGGAAACAGGAATGGGGAGATGGAAACAGGAATGGGGAGATGGAAACAGGAATGGGGAGATGCAAACAGGAATGGGGGGGATGGAAACAGGAATGGGGAGATGCAAACAGGAATGGGGAGATGCAAACAGGAATGGGGAGGTGCAAATGGCAATGGTGAACTGGAAACAGGAATGCTGAGGTCCAAGCTCCAGGGGTGAGATGGGAACACAGAGATGCAAACAGCAGAGGTGAGATGAGACCAGCAGAGGAAGCTCCAGGAGGGACATGCCAGCACCTGGCAGGAGATGTAAAGCTGGAAGTCCCAGGGGTGAGATGGAAGTGTTGGGGTGAGATGGGAGCACCAGGAGCTTTTCACCTCTTCCTTGGATCCAGATCACAGCTCGAGCCTGCTGCCCTTTGGAAGGTTGTCCAGAAATCTGTGCTGGAGCTTGTTCCCAGCTCCAGAGGTGTGAGGTGGTGCTTTCCCCACCCCAGTGCCCCCTCCCTGGGCTCACAGAGAGGCTTTGGGGTGCAGCTGGATCACACAGCTGAGACAGAGGGAAGGCTGGGCTCTGGGTGATCCTGGGGGGAGGCACTGAGATAAAAGCATCTCCTGCTTTCCTTCACAATTCACTGAAATCTGTGCACATTGAGTGCTTTGATATAGGAACAGCAATATCAAACACATCCTGGATCAGCTGGAATATGGCCAGGGGAAAAAAAAAGAAAAAAAGGAAAAAAAAAAGAAAATAGATGTGAAAATCCCTGTGAAGGCAAAGCGAAGAGCAGCTGAGACTAATAAATTAAAAATACACAAGTCACCTTTGTCCTTCAGCGTGCTGGCTTGGACTGAGGGATGGGGAAAATTCCCTGTGTTTGTGCTCAGGGGGGTTAAAAGGCGCTGATTTACAGAGGCAAAGTGCAGCTCTGCATCCCTGTAACGGCTCCCAAGGATGCAGCCGGGATGCAGAGCACTGCCGGCTCTCTGGAGTCCTTCCCAAAGGTGAAACATCCACACTTGGAGGGCAGGCGATTCACAGGGAAGTGCCAGATGAATTCCACCGCATCCCTGGCTTTGGGTTTTCTAAAGGGAAAGAAGGGAACGGCATCAGATCAACGGCGGCGTGCGCAGGCCAGCCTGACGATGCTAAAGAGATTATGGAAGCCCCAGGAATTCGGTTAGGGCTGGAATTGGCCAAATCAATCATTGCAAACCAGTTCTTCGATGATCTCTGCCCTCTTTTATTTGGTTTAGGGAAGGCTCACGGTGGCACGGGGATTTTTACGAACTCTTTTGTAAAACCCCGGTGTTAAGTGCAAGATTCCTCTCTCGTAATGAGGCGTTAAAAGTTCCCTTTCCAATCCAAACAAGACATTTTGGGTTTCGTTTTTGCACAGGGAGACCTTTCCTGGTTCTTTAACAAAGGCATAAACTGATATATTTTTATCGATTTTCTGTTCCTGAAAAACAGAATTTCGATAAAAACCTCTTTTACTTGTAAGCCATAAAAAAAAAAAAAAAAAAAACAAAACAAAACAAAACAAAAAAAAAACCAACAAAACCAAAAAAAAAAAAAAAAAGCGGCCAAAACACTGCAGGGGAAAATGTTATGAAATATCAAGGAAAACAACTTTCTATCATGTTTCTGATACTTTCCAAAAGACTTCCTCTCCTGCTAAGAAGCAGAAAAGGCAATTTGGGATCAAACCCATCCTATCTCTTTTTTATTCAAGGTTTTATTTGGATTTTGGACTTGAACTCAGTCTTATCCCTCCTGCTCCAGCCTCAGAGGGTTGAACCCTTTTGTTTCCAGCTGGAATGGGCTCTGTCCCAACATGGGGTTTTCTGCCCAGGACATCATGGAAACACATCCCACCAGGAGCATCCCAAGGCTGGTAGGAACCACATGGCACCTACAGCTACTAACCCTGCAGAAAAAGCATTTATTGGACTTTTTTTTGCTATGATTTTGAAAAAGCCTTGGCTTTGCCTTCTTTCTGGCAGGATGAAGATGCAACATTCCCAAAAACTCTTTTTTTTCCTCACCAGGCTGTGTTGGGTGTCTGCAAACTTCTCTGTGCTCCCACCCTTTCCCTTTTTCCCTTTGAAAATTTCAATTTCAAGAAACCATCTCTTGTTTTTGGGGGGAGGGAAGCAAACAGGGGGAAAAGTGGCTGGTGGCACTGGCCTGCTCATCCTTTCCAAGGCTGCATCCCCTCCTCTCCTGAGCAGGGACAGACCCTGCATTAATTTAGGAGGGCTTTTATTTCTCTGTGGTGGGAAAATGGGGAAAAAAGTGCTAATCCACCTTTTTCTCATGTTAAGGCTCATGTTGGATGTTTCCATGTGAGATGGATGAATTTTCTGGTGTCACCATGATGGAAGCTGCTGGGCTGGGCTGCTCTTCACTTTGGGGGCTCTAAGGAGTAAAGGGAAAAGAAAAACATCAAATATCTGTGTGGTCCTGGGCTGCCATTGCCTCTTCCACCCAGAAAATTCAGCCAGGTTTTATTTTTCTTAAATAAAAATATATTTTTCATATTAAAAGTGTCCTTTCAGCTGAAGAAGAACCAGAGTTTCTGCTGCAGCTGGTTGAGGACCAACCCAACGGGTCAAGCACACCCAGAGGGTGAATTTGCTCTCAACTCCCTGTCCCCATCTCTGCTTTGGGAAAATATTTCTGTATTTTCCTTAAGGCTGACTGGGGAGCTGAGCTGAAACACTCAAATGTTCAACAGGAAAAGCAAGATGGATTTTCCACCCTTTGGGTGAAAATAAGCAGATGGAGAGGCAGATTTAAAAAATTAAAATGAAATGCAGGTATCATCCTAAACACAGGGAAAACACACCTTGGATCCTGCAGAGTGAACCTTTGGGGTTTTTTCCCCCAAACCAAGCCTCGTTTTCTCGCAGGGGAGGAAGAGCCGGGCTCGGGGAAGGCGTTCAGACAAACGGCCCCGCCGGCTCCTCCTCGGGCTCTGAATAATCCCGAGGCTGCAAAGGAAGCCTTCGGCAGGCGGTCACCCTCCAGCGAGCCCGGGATGGGGTCGCTGGGGCTGCACGGAGCTCGCTGAATTGAAGCAGTGGAGTGTGAAATAGGAATTACTGACAGCTCTTAAGTATATCAAGAGAACAGCCCTATTCCTTAATACAGAGCTGCTAATAGACATCTAAAGACCTATAAAGCAGACAATTCCTCTATATCATCCTAGTTAAATCAATGTACTTATATTACTCTCATCATTTTCCCTTTAACGTTTATTACATTTTGCCACTGTAATTTATTTTTTCATATCCATCAGCCGATTAAAGACTTTATTCTGAAGATACACACACAGCCTTGTGACCTACTTGAGGCTGACCGAGGCTGTTAAATAAAAGCAATTTGGTGGAGGAGGTTGGAGGGGTTTTGCCCTCCCTCTCTCCCTGTTTTTCTTGCCCTTGCACCGGGAGCACGGGAGATGGGAATGTGGCACTGTCCCAATGCCAGCACGCTCGTGTGTCCTTGGGAAGCCTTGAGCAGTTTTTACTCTGATTTAAACAGTCCTTGCCACGCCTGGAGGCCTGGAACATCCCGAGCTCATGGCTTTGCCTTCCCAAGCCAGGTGAGCAAGGCTGGGAGGCCATCTGAGCTCCCGAAGTGGTTCCCCAGCTGATCCATCACCTCTCCACCATCCCACGCTGGTGACAGCAGGAAGGAGCAGTTCTTGAGTGCCATCTATTGATGCCAAGCCTCGGAGGTGCAGGAGAGCACCCGGAGCAGGGCAGGGTCCCCTGTCCCCATCCGCTTCAGCCCAGCCCAGATTGCCTCTGCTTGGCCGTGCCTGGACCTGCCTCCTCCTGAGCTGATCCCTGCTTTGGCCAACCTCTTGCTTTTTATTCATTCCTCTGCCTGAATTATTTAAACATCCCCACTTAGACTTTTATGTGTCCGGAGCTACTCCTCTTCCTCTGCGTCCAAAGAATTTCTCCCATGGGAAAGGAAGGAATAAATTATTCTTTCCCTGTTTGGGCCTGTGTACCCAACATTCCCATTTTATTGGATTTATTGCCCTTTTTTTCACCTTTAAAAAAAAATTGCAGAGGTATCATTATTATGGAAGCAGTATAAAGACAAGTTTTTCTCAGTTTTCACATGATGCCAACAGGAAGAAGCAAAGCAGTGGGGGATGGGGAGAGCTTCAGGCCATGCTGGTACCTGGGGGGAGTTACTGACCACGAGGAAATAGAAGGAGAAAAATTGCTGCGTAAACTGACTGAAAATAAGATGGAATGCCTGAAAACAGGAAGGAATGCCTGAAAATGAGAAGAATATTCCATAATCTTGCAGGGAAATAAGCACCACATGAGGCAAGGATTAGGAAACCCAAAGCTTTTATGCCTGGGGCTGTTGGATGTGGCTTTCTATGAGGAAACAGTGGGGATGGGATGTACCAAGATCAGCTGTTCTGAGCTTTTTAGCTTTATTTATTATTCACCATGGACATTCATGGCTTTTTATTTATTGCTGTAAATAAAGGGGAATTGATTTGACCTCTTCCCTCCACTTTCCCCTCCAAAAACACAGCCAAGAGCACCAGCACACCTGGACCTTGCAGGATGAAGAGCATTCCTGGGCAAGAGAAGGTGGATCTTGTCCAAACAGCCACATCAGGAAGGATAAAAAGCCCAAACTTCTGGCACAAAATCACCCAGAGATGGGAGGGAGGGAATTCCACTCCCCCATTTCCATCCCAGGTGCTCAGGGCACCTTTTCCTTGACAAAGCCACTTCCCAGGACTGCAGCTTCCAGAAGTGAATATCTGCCAGTTTCATTCTCCCAATTCTTCCCTCCTGCCCCAGAGAGGTTCCCCAGCAGCTCAGGGTCGTTATCTCAACGAGACCCTGAGCTCCAATCCTCAGCATTTAGCAGGGAAGGAATGGCAGCTTGGAGGGTGCTTTACTCCAGGAAATTATCTTTTCTCCCTAATTATTTCCATTTTGTTTGGCTCAGTGATGCCAGGATGCTCTCTGTGCCTCATTCAGAGGCCATCCAGGGAAATGACTCTTTGAGCTCCACAAAAACGATGCCCTGGATGCCAACGGATGCAGCTCCACTTTATTTTTAAAGATATGATTATTTCCACACTCCCATGGTCATTGGAGAGCCCACGAGGATCAGGGACCTTCATGGAGGTTAAAGATGGGAATGCTGCCCTGCTTTGCACCAAAACACTCCTTTTTGACTGCAAAATGGGCAAACTAAGCAAAGTTTTCCCTGTGGAGCATAACTGGGAGTTAGTTACCTTGGGAACAAGATTTATCTCTTCCCTTGTTCATGCTTAATCCAGGGAGGGCACTTTTAATAACCAATTGATGGGAATTGCTGGGGATAAATTATGCATCCTGGGCCCGGCAGTGAGTTATGGACTTCTCTCTCCTGCTCCAGCACACAAGGACCTGGCTCCGAGGTGCTCCTGTGCCCTTTGGAAGTGGAAAATCCATTGGAGATGGAATTTTTCCTGGCAGAAAGGGTCCTTTTGACTTTCCCAGCCCAAATCCCTCAGCCTCATTTGAAAGCAACCAGGTCAGTGTTGGCTCCAAAGTGCAAACAGACCCGGGAAAATGTGGAGAGGATGAGGAGGGGATGGAATATGATATTTATATTTAACATCTATAAAATATACATCACACTCTTGCAATGAATACAGGGAGGGGTCCTTCCTTCATTCCATAATCTCAGCAAAAAACCTTCCAACGTGGCTTGGAAATGACATTTTTTAAAATTCATCCCATTTAAAATATTAATCTCGCATGTTATTAATAACGTGGGGCAGAAATGTATATTTTAAGTGAAGGTTTTTATCATCAGGCGCTCTCTTTAATGCGCAGTTTGTCCTTTTCCTGCAGACATCCATCCTCTGGACATCGCTGGGAGATGAAAACTTAAATCGGAGTTGCTTTTGAATTTTTCATCTGAGCCTGATTCTCTCTTTAATATCCTATTTTTATAAAATAATCATCGTCCAGCTCACAGGGCTGGTAAAAACAAGCTTGATGTAGATGTGAAATGCAGTCCTGTCTATTCCCATCTTAATTTGCAGCTTGTTCCAGGTATCCACGAAGCCAGGAAAGTTATCCTGGATGTCCATCACCATCCAGGGACTTGGAGGGGTGCTCAGTCCTTGTCAGTTGTGCCAGATTTGCATGAGATGGGACAAAACTGCCCTGGATTTGAGGGTTTCCATTCATTTATTTGGGGGTTTCCATGAGTTTTTGGGGGTTTCCATGAGTTTTTGGGGGTTTTCATGAGTTTTCGGGGTTTCTATGAGTTTTTAGACGTTTCCAGAGTTATTCTCTACTTACAAGGTCCCTTTTGCCAGCCTGTTTTTCCAGGACTTGCTCCCTTTCCAAGGCAGACACAGTTGGAATCCTAACCAACCATGATTTTTGGGATGCTACAGGGTAGAGGAATACACCAGCTTGATAATTTCTCAGGGAGATGCTTCCTGCCAACAACCTTTGGATAAATCCGGGGCAGGACTGTGCAGCTGGGATGGCCTCAAGCTTTCCCTGCTTTCCTGGGGTGCTCAGCACCAATGGGATACTTCACCTCTGGAAATCCAGCCAGATCTGGGAAGGGAAAGGTTAAACCAAGGAAATGACAAATAATACAGCGGCTTTTCCCTTGACTTCTCTGCCTTGGCACCAGCCCGTTCCTGCTGCTCAGGAAGCATGTCCCATCTCCCAGAATCCCAGGGGATGCTGCCAGCCTGGGCTGGCATCACTTCTCCTCTCCCCTCTCCCTGATGTGCTCCCACAGTTTCCCCCCTGTGTCCCACCCTCCATGAGCTCCAGATATCCCACAGCCCACTGAGCCCGCTGCCCTGGATCCATCTGGAAGCAGAGGGTGGGACCCTGCCATGCCAAGGAAACAATCGTTTTTAATTAAATTCTAACATCAGGGGTTTATCACCGGCATCAGGCAGGCAGAGCCTGGCACTCGTGGGCAGACTCTGGCTTTGCCAAGGAAATCTTTCTGGGCTGTGGGATGCTCAGCCACCCTGGGATGATGATGGGAAAGGCTTTCCCTGCATATCCACACCCCTCCTTCCCCCTGTCCCTGCTGACCTTCGGACAGTGCTCAAGGAAAGGGAATATCTGCAGCCCAGGGAGTGACAGCAGGAGCTGGCACTGCCCCAGCGTGAGGAGCACCGGCTTTAATTAACTCCCAGCAAAATTGGCAGGGCCTTATCTGGAGCCTCCACCAGCACATTGCAGCCCCTGTCCTGCCCCAGCAGGAAAAGTGGGAAAGGGAAGGGCAGAGGGAGCTGGAGATGCTGCTGGGGGCACAACTGGTGGCAGCAGCGCCCGCCCAGCTGGGCTCACAGCACTCTGCTCCACGCTCCCAAGCAGGAAGGCTCAGCCTTTATTTCCCCCTCCTTTAAAAAATATAATAAAAGAAATCGCATCCAAGGCTGTTTCTTTTTTCTTTTTTCCCTTTTTTTTTTTTTCCAGCTGCCCCAATTATCCCATTTGTTCAAAGCAAAATCTTGCAATTCGAGGCAGTTTATTTATTCTGCCCAAGCCGTGTTTACAGCGGCGCATCGGAGCACTGGGGGTGAGTTAAGTGGTGCTGGGGGTTGGGGAGGGGAAAAGGGGGGGGGGAAGCATCTTTTTGGGCAAAAAAAATTAAAATAAGGAAATTAGAAAGAGCCGTTTTAAAGAGGCAGACATCAAAGGCATCATTTATATTTCAAATCGTGGGGAAATAACTTTCTAATGAGGAATCATAATGGGGAAAGTGAAGATTCTGGCATTATTGCACTGCCAGCTTCAAAACCCTCCCATTGTTCTACTTGAGAGAGGAAAAATAAACCCTGAACCATTCAATTAGAGGGAAGGGGGAAAAAGTGGAATAAACTATTAATTTTTAAAGGAGCAGCTCCATGGTGGGAAGGGCCTCCTTAAAAATTTGGGGTCTTGTGCTCCAAGCCTCCTGCTCCCCTCTCTTTTCCAACCTGGTGGTTGTGTTTAATTTAAGTAAATCCAAACCATGCTAGTCCCATGGGGTGCTTCAAGCATCTCCCACCACCCCCAAACCCAGACCATCACTATTTTTGGGGTCAGAAGGACAGGATTGATCCCAAGGATGTTGCCCTGTTCATGACAACCGGGGTGTTAAAAACAACTCTTGCTGGATAATCATCCAGGATTAATGAGTTGCTGTCTGGGAAGGACGATAGAGCTGCCAACCAGTGTCACTATTGTCCCATTCAGAGGAGTCAGCTCTGCTTATGATTAATTATTATTATTGTTACAACCACTCGGGGAGCAGCAGGGGAAAAAAGAAAAAAACATCCGAGGGGTTTGTTTGGAAATTAAATGCCCAGTTTCCCCTGCGGAGTGTTTAGGAAGAAAGGGATCGTGGTATTTGCAACGCCTGAGGAAGCAGCTCTGGGAAGATAAGGGCTGGTTGGGAAGAAGGGGCTGTGGAAATGCTGAGCCAGGGTGGTTTTACAGAGCTGCTCTTGGCAGGAGCAGCAGGTGACTCTGCTGGCTGCACATGCTGAGAGAATGAACGCCCCTGGAGCTGGGAACATCCCCAGATCCATGGGAACATTGGGAATCATGGCCCATCCCGCTGGTCTGTGGTAATGCTGAACTCCGCCCCTTCCACTGAGATAATGGACACCCCTGGTGCTGGGAACATCCCCAAATCCATGGGAATGTTGGGAATCATGGCCCATCCCACTGGTCTGTGGTTCTGCTGAGTTCTGCCCCTCCTGCTGGCCCTTGGCTCAGCACCACGATGGCCACAATGGAGCTGCCAGGGGCCCAATCCAGCACTGGGATGGAGCAGAGAACAGACAAAGCTCATTCCATCCCTATCTCCTGCCAAGGCTTAAGGGATTTGGGAACTCAGCCTCAATTTTGTCTAATTCCTCTTGTTCTTTTTAATTGGACTCATGCATCTAAACCCCCTCGGCAAATCTCTGCTTTAATCTCCCCACGCCCTGGTTCATCATCTGTTCAATTATTAACATCTCTAATTACTATTAACCACAGCTCTCTTCCCAACTTGCCAGCTGGCTGCTTGAATCCCAGGATGGCAGAGGGGGATTTCAAAGAGCCCAGTGGTTTTTTGTGGGGCACCCAGGGATTTTTGTATCCTTTGGGAGCTGCCAGACACCAGGATGGATCTCAGGGTGGCTTCATCCCATCCAGGGATAAAGTGCTTTAAAGAGGGGGATGAGAAGATTTTTAAAGAGCTGAAAGAGATAATGAGGCCAGATGGACAATTACCAGGTGGGCAAAAGGGAAGGGACACAGCTCCTGGAATCACCTCCTGGATGCTCATCCTGATGCCTCAGGTTTAACTTTTATATTTTTCAGATTTGGTGTTGCTTTAGTGAGTGGGTCTGGGCTTCACATTAGGGGATGGTGAGCTCTGCACAGAGCAGGGAGACAAAACAATTCCTGCTCTAGCTGGGCACCAAGGACAAATGATCCAAATCTCAGCCCAAGAGCACAAACAACATGGACTGAAGAGAGAAAAACAAAAAGGATGAGAGTTCATAACCTAAAGCAGTAATTGGACAATTAACCCCAATATGCAAATGGAGCAGAACTTATCAAAGTGAGAGACCCCGTGAGTGGTCGTGCATTTTGGGACCATTTTGGTTCATCTTGGGTGCAGCCCTGGCTGGGGTCTTGTGCTGCCCAAGGAGATCCTTTTAATAAATCCCTGCTTTATTCTTTAGCTCTGTCCAGTCTCTCTTCTAGCTCAGCCTTCACAAGACATCAATCCACATCCAGACACCCTGAGTTTGCTGTGGGCCATTCCCTTCCTGTGCCTCAGTTTTCCTGCAAAAAGTGAAGCTTGTTGTTCCACCTGCAAACCCAACCCTGAAATAAAACTCCTTAATTGGAACAAATGGAAGAGAAAAGCTTTCCTGTGAATCTTCTCCTTCATTTCAGATTTCCCTTCAATTCTGATTCCCCTTCATTTCAGACAGGATAGAGGGATTTCAAAGAGTCCAATGTCTTTTTGTAAAGCATCCAGGGATTTCTGTATCCTTTGGGAGCTTCCAGCTTCTGGGATGGGGCTCAGGGTGGCTCCAGCTCATCCAAAGGCAGGTGCTGCCATAGGAGGTGATTTAAAGAGATAAAAGGGATGATAAAACCCCCAAACCAAGGGGGATAAGCTCTGTGCAGCACCTCTTGGAGGCTCATCCACATCCAGGGGAGGCTTAGGCTGGATTTAGGAAAAGATTCTTCCCCCAGAGGGTGCTGGACTAGGTTCCCAGGGAATGGGCACAGCCCCAAGGCTGCCAGAGCTCCAGGAGCCTTTGGACACCACTCTCAGGCACAGGGTGGGATTTGGGGGTGTCTGTGCAGGGACAGGAGTTGGACTGGATTATTCTGGTGGGTCCAGCTCAGGATATTTCATCCTGAACTTGCAATGGAATGTTACCTTCCCATGCCTCAGTTTCCCCCACCAAAATTTGGATATCATGATACAGAACCCGCGAGCCCCACCTGGGCAATAAAGCACCACAAGAAAAACAAATTGAAACAAAACTTTCCTATGGATCTTCCCTTCATTTCAGATTCCTGGTGGTCCTGGTGCCACACCAGCCTATGGACCTGAGCACTTTGGCTTCTCCATCAGCACCACAAACTCAGGTGGAAATCTTGCTCCTCACCAACCCGACCCAGAGAGTTTCTAGGAAGGAGCAGGGAGATGTTTCCCTCTGTATCCCATAGCCCAGGAATGTTTGTTATGCAGAATTGCTCGCGCTGCTGTCCTGGGAACAACGTCGGGTCTGGAGATAAATCCTTCCCTTGGCTGCTCTGTGTTGGAGGGGAGCGTTGGGATTCTGCCCCAGCACTGGCTGATTTATGTCACCAAGCAGCACAGCACGAGCTGCAATTTTTACAATAAAATACACAATTGAGGCTGCATTTTCGGGTGCATATTTGAGCAGCTAAGCTGGAAATTGCCTGTTGGCAATTTCCAGGAGTTTGGGAGAGTTGGGGCTGCTGCCGCTGGAATTGGAAATATTTAAACTCAATGTGCACCAATGTGAAGCTGCAAAGAGGGAAACTCCTTTGCCTGAGTTTTTCACCCCAAATTCTCTGTCTGCATCAACTTCCCTGCCTTAGTTTCCCCCTTGCATGCCTGATGTCCATTTTTAGAGATGTGCTGGGACAGGAGCCCCTCAAAACCACGGAGCTGCCGGCATCTCCATGGGCTCAGGCTTTTCCCTCAATGGTTCAACACTTCCCAGCAACTGCAGCAATGAATTTTTCATAGGAGCAAGGAAATTTGAGGCCCAGTTTGACTGTTTTATTAAGCACACAACAGGGATCCTTCAGGGGAGCCATGGTGGGCAGTTCTGGAGCCGTGATTGGCGTGGTGGATAACGCGGCGCTACAGATGTTAATTCCTAATTTGCTGCAGAGCTTCACCCTGGGGATGGCGTGCTTGGAAAAGAGGAAATTTGTTCTGGTTCAAAACCTCAGGAGAGACCCAGCACACTAGAAAGGGGAGAAGATTGGGATAACTCAATTAGGCATTGTGTGTTTGGAACCAAAGGTGTGGGGATGTGAAAGGAAAAGGGGATCAGGGAACCCATCCCCATCCCAGTTTTCTTCCCAAAGGAATGTGCAGCAACTTAAGTTCAAGCTCAGGCTGCCATTCCATGGAATTGTTGGTAATTTTTCTAATTTCCCATTGCAGAAACTCCATTTTAATTGAAGGGGAGGATTACAGAGGCAGCAGATGAGAAAGAGCAATCTTGGCCACTAATTGAAATTAAACTTCTCCTCTGGAAAACCTCAGCCTCCACATGAATTCAAATGGTTGCACTGTGATCAGTGCAAACGTTGCCAAATATTCCCATTGCTCTGAAGGGAGAGGGGCTGCCATGGCCCAAAAAGGGGTTTTATCCAAAATGAGGCATAATCATGTTCACAACATCCAGAAACTGCCAAAAAAATCTTCCTCTCCAGAAGAAAATGCGAGGCTGAAACCTGCCCAGAACCACAGCACTTATGGGTAGGAGGAGGAAATCTGAATTTGATGCTATGGATATTTTCTGGAGAGAGATGAAGTTGCAAATGTTGGTGTATAAACATTAAGAGCAGGATGATCCTAAATCCCTGTTTCTCTGAAAAGGGATGTTCAAGGAGGCAGGAGCAGTGAATGTCATCCCATGGAAGGGAGAGGATTGAAGGAGACACCCCAAAACCTGCAACAATGCCAGGGATTGCTGGAAATAAAGCTAAAGTAGTGCTTTTCTAGCTGGGAACATATCACAGTCCATATATTCCTCTCTGGATGCAGGAATGGGTTCCTGGGTGACTCCCTGTGCATGCACAGCTCCACTCAGCAGCACTTTCTGGGACTCCAGGATGTGCATAATAATAATCCATGGCCATTTTCCTTTTTTCTCCGTGAAAAATTCAGCCCAGCCTTTCTCAGGGCTCATTTCCAGCTCTCCAGTTTTCTCTGTAATCAACTTCAGGTGGGACAAGCCCCGAGCTGAGGCACTGCTGATGCTCAGGGTCAAAGAAATGTGAAAATTGTTGGGGTTTGCCCTAAATCCCTTAAATCCAGGAGTCACTCAGGAGTCCTGGTTTTTATTGAAAAGCAGAGTTAGTGGCTTTGGCAGGAAAGAGGAGCTGCAAAGGAGTCAGGGAGGAGGTGGGGAATGAAAACCACCCACCAAAGGAGCTGGAGATATGTAAGGACTTCTTAAAACCATGGATCACTCCTGACACCTCCCAGACAACCTGAGCCACTGTTTGTGTCACCAAAAATAGAAATGTGTAGGGAAGAGCCAGACTGCTCTTGGAATAACTCTGACATGCCCCATTTGTAGCGGGTTCTTAAGTTTAGTGGTTTTTTTCTCCTTCTGGCAGAACTGAGAAGACTTGCAGACCTCCAAGAATATGAATATCCATAGGGAATTGCTTCCTTTCCCAGGCTGCTCCAGGGCTGCCCGCTCCTTACGGTGATTTTTCCTCCCTCAGACATGAAACATCCATGGGCTGCCTCTCTCCATCCTCATCCCAGGGATGTCAGCTCCACTGACAGCTGTCAGTCTCGGCCAGCTCTGAAGGGAAGGAACACTCCCCGAGCATTGACTGTCCAGTATTTATGGGATTTATGGAATGTATGGAATTTATGGAATTTATTTATAGAATTTATTTATGGAATTTATGGAATTTATTTATAGAATTTATTTATGGAATTTATTTATGGAATTTATTTACGGAATTCCTGACCGAGGCCAGGATCACAATTGCCCATTGCCATCATCCATCCTGGAAGTCACACACAATTTGTTTCCCATTGTGGATCTGCTGGAGTCTGAAGGAATCAACAGGGACTGTTTTCCATGGTGCTGACGTGGCACACTGGGGAGTAATGGGAATATTTTGGGATGTAATTCCGGTAAATGCTGCCAATGCCATTCCCCATTCCATATCTCAGACAGATTTCTCCACTGGATATCCCATGCTTAGATCTTGGCTAATGGAAATCCTATTTATTTTATTTTATTTTATTTTATTTTATTTTATTTTATTTTATTTTATTTTATTTTAATTTTTAAAATTTTATTACTTTATTTTATTTTATTTTAGTCCCACATGTTTTTTTTATTATCCCTGTGTATGTCGTGATCTCTCTGGGCCCACTGGCTGCTTTTGAGGGATCCTGTGGGAACTGGATGCTGCAGAAGCAAAGCCCCACCATCCTCCTCCCTGACTCAGCATCTTCATCTTGTGCTGTTTGAGCCACAGCAGCTCCTGGGTGTCACCAAACATTGGGAAGAAATTCCTTTTCCATTGTCCCATATACAGGGATACCCTTGTCCTCCCAAAGCTGCTGAAAAATGACCTTTGATGGGGAAACATCACCTTCATCAGCAGATTTGGGGTCCCAAATTGTCAACATCCCCTGGAAATATATAAAGAATAAATATAAATAAAGAAGGGATTTATTTTATTCTTGGAGGCACGGAAAGCTTTGGGAAAAAAATTATGCTGGTGGATAAAGTGCTGGAAATTCAATAATTGGGTGGGGAATGATCTGCACAGGGGGACTTGTCTGTGCCTCCAGGAGGAGAGGGACACACTACAAGGCAGTTTGGGAATGAGTGTAAGAGCCGTAATGAGAGATGCGGGACTCCAGGTGGCTCTTCCAAAACGCAGTTTATTACATGCAAGATGTTAGAGCAGTCCAGGGTCATGGGCGACAGAGCCTGAGCCTACAGCTGTCAGCTGCAGCTGCAGGCAGGCCTGGAGACCCTTAGTTTAGGTTACAAATGCATTATATACTTTTCTTTGCCGAGCATCTTAATACAGTAGAACCAATCTATACCTTAACTTTTCTCTATAGCCTATCATAACTACTAAAATTACCATATTCATGTTAGTATTCTCCAATCGCTAAACGTTAGTACATTACTGTTTAAGCTAGAAGTTGTTCTTCAGTTTTCTTGCAGTGGAAAATTCTGAGACCTTTTTTCTACTTGCAACATTTGCTGACTTGTTTGCCTGTGCTATCTTTCTGCTTGGTAAAAACATCTTCTTGTTTGAGGTGGGTTTACCCTTTGTTCTAAGTCATAAAAACCCCTTCTAACTAACATACCCTTTGCCTCCTTGGTTATCCAGTAAGACTGGCTCAGCAATTCTTTTCTTCTATATCAAAACTTGCTTCCATCTCTATTCCTTCCTCAGCTTCTACATTCAAAAATCTTTCTGCTAAGCATACATATCTGTGAGATTTTCTTGTCAAACTTTCATCCTTCCCAACAAATGAGCATTAAATTAAGGTGAGTAACACCCATACCCAGCCCTGATGGAAAGGCTGATCCCTCACCATCACATCCTGATGGAGAGCACCATCCTTCCTCCATCCCCTCTCCAGGGCTGTCACCATCCCTTGTCCATCCTGTCTCCAGGGCTGTCACCATCCCTCCTCCATCCCCTCTCCAGGACTGTCACCATCCCTCCTCCATTCTCTTCCAGGGCTGTCACCATCCCTCCTCCATCCTCTCTCCAGGGCTGCCTCCAGCTCCTGGATATCTCTTAGTAGGACCCTGGCGTTTTGGAGCTTTTATCTCCCCAGGGAGAAAAAAAAAAAAAAACAACAAACCCCCCCAAAAAAAAAACCCCACAAAAAAACAAAAAAAAAACAAAAAAAAAAAAAAAAACAAACAAACAAAAAAAAAAAAAAACAAACAAACAAAAAAAAACCCAAAAAAAAAAAACCAAAACCAAAACCCCACAAAAAACCAAGAAAACCAACCAAACAAAAAACACAAAAAAAACCCAAACCAAAACAAAAAAAACCCCAACAGCAAAAAAACAAACCTGAAATCAAGATATTTCACACAAATCTTTAGTGAGCTTCATATGCTCCCTGCTCACAGCCACCTGCTTCCAGATGGCTGGGACACGTTCCCATCTGGGATGGGAAACTGACTGACTTTTGGATTTCTTCCTCATCACACAGACTGGGAATAGGGTGCTCCAGAGGGCAAAACCAAATTGTTCAAATACTGACAGAAGGATTTAATCCCAGAGAAAAGCCTGGACGTGGCACTCAGTGCCAGGTTTTAGTTGAGGTGTCAGGAAACAAGATGGACTCGATGATCTTGAAGGTCTCTTCCAACCTTGCGTGATTCTGTGATTCTGTGAAGTGGTCACAGCCCCCAGCATGACAGAATTCCAGAGATCTGGACAACGTTCCTGGGCACGTGATGACTGCTGGGGTGTCCTGTGCAGGGCTGGGAGCCGGACTCAATCCTGGTGGGTCCCAACTCAGTATATTCTGTGATTCTGGAATGTCTCCTGTGCCCTGAGAAGATGGAAAAAGGAGATTTTTGGGCTTTGCCTCGAGAGGTACATCCTCAGTGAGCCTGTCCGTTATCCCTGTGATCCAGAGCCGAGTCTTTAATAACTGGAGAGGACAAAGAGCTGTGCTTGTTGTCGGAGGCGTGCGGAGAAAGGCTGGGGCTGTAGCAATTAAGATAAGAGCCCTGTCTGAGGCAGCTCACAAAACCAAGGAAATGCCTTTAACCTCTCATTTCCTCGCTTTGGAGGCTCCTGATCTGAGCTGTGGTGTCACCATCTGTAACATTCCCTGGATTGTGGCTCCTAATGAATTACCAGCTGTATTTACTGATTTATTTACCCAGTTTTCCTTCCTGGCCACGAGCAGGCCCTGGGAGCCGTGAGGATGTGGGATGATGTGAGTGCAGGGCTTTCATGGCACGGTTTGGTGACAGCAAGTGCAACTTGTCACAAGTGTCTCCTCCCACACCTCGCCTCCCCTCTGTCAGAAATGGATTTGTAAAGAATTCTTAAAACCTGACAGAGAAAGGCTGTTGGGAAAACCAACACCCGCCACTGTAGAGCAGCATCCCACCGGGATGGAGCTCTGGGGTGTAATTTATTGTGGATTTGGTGATGGAGACTTACCTGGCCCAGCTGCTCAGAGCCACCGTGGAGTGACACATCCTTGTCCTCCATCTGGGGACAATCCAAGCTGTTGATTGAATTCTGTTTTAATAAAAACATCTTGTGTAAAACACAAGCTGCACCTGCCCAGGTGGTTTTGTCCCCAGGGCTGGAATCACTGCCATGGGCTCAGCCTTTAAAGTCAAGTCAGAAATGATGCTCGGTCCCAATTTAAGCCCCAGACCCTCCTGACAGTGCTGTGGTGTGTGATCAGTGAGGAATGGGATGGTCCATCTGTTAGGAGCTTCTCTGTCCGGGAGTCCTGAGCTCAGAGCAACGCCAGGAATTTCAATTATTCCTGCAGCTCTTGCTGAGGACAAACCAGCTCAGCCGTGCTGCGTGTCCGTGCTCCACAGCCTGGATTTTAATTGGGAAAAGCCAGGTTTGGGGCTGTTGGGCATGTCTGGGAGCACGCCAGGGTGCTCAGGAGTCCAAAGCCATGACGGCTCCACCCTGGAGCAGGCTTAAGGATTTCAGCTCCTTCTGGCCCAGTGTTGCTGTAAGTTTTCCCTGGTGTTCAAACCCTGACCCAAAATGAGCTGAGAAAGTTTAATGCATAATTGAAATAAATTTTCTATTTCCTCTTTGGATTATCTTACAAAATTTTAATTTCACAGAAAAGTCATTACTTCATTTGTTTTGCTAATCCTTCAGATCTGCTCCGTACGGAGGATGATCTGGAGCATTATTAGAGTCCCTAATAAGATCTCATTTCCTCCTCAAGGCCACTCGGTAAAGTCTGAACAAACAACGTGGAGCTGCTTCCTCAGCCGTGCTTTGGATGCACTGGGCTGGAAGTGGAGGCATCCCGGATTTTCCTGCAGGTTTGTTGTGCTGCAGCCCTGGGATGGGACAGCTGCTGAGTGTTTGGGCAGCCACTGCGCCAGGAACCCCCAAAATACACCATGGAAACAGCTTGGCCAGGCAAGAGGAGCAGCAATAGGAAAAGGCATTTGGGCTGGAGGAGGAGAGGAGAAGAATGGGGAAGCTCAGCAAGGCCATAAAGGAGATGAGTGGATGAAGTCTTCCAGAGATGCTCCTGGAAGCTCCCTCCATCCCAGAGGTGAATAAAATTCCCAGGCTTGGCTGTGTCCTGCATCCTCCTCTGTCTCGCAAACAACCCAGCAGGAACAGCAAACTTTGTCCTGACTCCAGAGACAGATGGGAATGTGCTCCCATGGGTGCCATGGGGTCTCCATCAGGGTGGGGAGGGCAGAGGGGACCTTTCTATCTCCCCAGCATCTTCCTACTCCTCCCTTTCTCCTCCCAGGAGGCCAAACTTTGGATGCAGGCAGAGGCCAGCCAGGAGTAATGGGAAAGATGAAGATCCTGCAAAGGCTGGGCCCCTTTCCCATGGAGCCAGGCTGGGAGAGCTGGGGTTGCTGGAGAGGAGAAGGTTCCAGGGAGAGCTCAGAGCCCCTCCAGGGCCTAAAGGAGCTCCAGGAGAGCTGCAGAGGGACTGGGGACAAGGGGTGGAGGGACAGGACACAGGGAATGACTCCCACTGCCAGAGGGCAGGGCTGGATGGGATATTGGGAATTAGGAATTGTTCCCTGTGAGGGTGGGCAGGCCCTGGCACAGGTGCCCAGAGCAGCTGTGGCTGCCCCTGGATCCCTGGCAGTGCCCAAGGCCAGGCTGGACAGGGCTTGGAGCAGCCTGGGACAGTGGAAGGTGTCCCTGCCATGGCAGGGCGTGGGGCTGGATGAATTTTAAGATCCCCTTTTTAAGAACCCCAACCTTTCTGGTATTCCCTGGTTCCCAGAGCAGTAAGGGAGGAGCGAGCCCAGGCGGGCCGGGCCGCTCCTGCCCGGGGCCTGTGGGGTTCCGCGGGATCACGGCTCCCACTAGTGGCTCCTTCCAAACGCTCTCGCCTGCCGGATACCTGGAATTTTGCATCCTGGAATTTGGGGGACCACTGGCCTGGTTTTCTCCGCTCTGGGGTGCACAGGAATGCTGCACAGAGCAGGAATCCCATTTCACCACATCCTAACTTTGCAAGCTGCTCCCCAGAAAGGCCCTTTTGTGACACTTTACAACCCAAGAGGTGCCCAAACCTAGCAGGACAAGACCTGACCCCTGTCTTGCTGAGATCTCCCAGGGAAAGAGGGGCCTGCCCTTAAATAACAGCTTACAGGATGTCCTGGGAATGCTGGGCTCGCACATCCTCTGGAATATCAACCCAGTATTTGCTGAGTTACTCTCACAGCTCGTGAAGTGTTAATAAAATACACAGAATACACTGTGACGGAACCTGGGGAGCTTCGAGTGCCTCTGAAAGGTTAAACTGGCAGCTGGTCTAAGAGAAATCAGTGAAAAATTCGCATTTCATTGATCAGCATCCGGATAGTTGCTCCTGCTTTGTACAGTACCTCTCGTATCGCTTAGCCTCCAAAATCCCCCCAGATCCATCACTTTTTAGGTAATTACTGCTCCATTACATCGAGTTTACTGTGATCTACTTGCAATCATGGAATGAATTATCTCTTATCAGGGAATAAAAATGTGTAAGTTTGGGGAAACAGGGAGAGAGGGGAATAAAGAGCAGAAAATAAAATCAATTCATGGCTCCATTAACACCCAACCGCAAAGTTCCTCAGCACAGTCCATTCCTGTACCTACAGCTCCTGGGCAGCCAGCAAAGAGCCTAAAAACAATTAGAGAATAGAATTGAAATCACCTTTTTAAGCGAAAGTTCTCGAGACGCCTCCCTGCGTAGATTTAATCAGGCGGGTATTGAGTGCTGGTGCGATAATTGATTATTAAATCACTATAAATACACATCTGTACAAGGCTCCAGTCCAATTTCCCCTCTGCAATAAATATTTCTCGAGGTGTTTATTTAATCCACGCCTGCCCACGTGAATTTGGGTGATGGATCTTCAGCTGCCTGGATGCAAAACAGAGCCCCGGCAACGGCACCATCCATCAGCCACTAAGTTGCTGTTAATAACATTCCCTGGGGAGAAATTCCAGGCAAACAGTTATGAATTTAGTGATAGGGAGCCTCAATCTTCTGTTTAAGGAGAAAAGGTGAAGAGGAGTGCAAGGAGAAGGCACTGAGCTGGGCAAGGATGGAGGGAAAAATTCTTGATGTGTTTGGGGTTGAAATCCATCCTGAAATGGCATTTTTTGTGTTTGCCCTTGCTTTTTAGGGCAATCAATCACAAACTGTGGCTCCCCTTGCCTTGCCTCTCACTGGGGAGAGGATTTAGGGAGAGAGGGGAAGAGCAACTCAAGAGCAAAGAGTCTCCAAACAGCTCTGATTGTTTCAGCCAAGCCCCAAACTGTAGAAATTACAAGGAAAAATGAACATTCATCAGGAGGATGAGGCTCAAATTGTGACAGGGATAATAAAAAATTTAAATAATATAAAAAATCCCTTTCTCCTTCAAAATCCAGAGTTTTATTCCCAGAGGTGCTGGCCTATGGCTTGGAAATGCTGTTTTCATGGATCTTGGCTACCCAAATGGGTTAAAAATATGATGGTTTTGCCACAAAACAAAGGAGGGGATCTTCACAGCCCAGGGGTTGATGGACAGCAGCTCTGGAGATCTGTCCATCCTTCTTCCCATCCATCCTGGAATCATCTCATTCTCCTGGAATCATCCTGCACAAATCACATCATCCCATCCTTCCTCCCATCTTTCCATCCTTCCATCCATCCATCCATCCATCCATCCATCCATCCATCCATCCATCCATCCATCCATCCATCTTTCCTCCCACCCTTCCATCCCTGTGTTCCTCTGTAGGGTTTCCTGCCATTCTCTTCCTCCTTTAGCTGAGATTAAAATTTAACGAGGACAAAATAAGCCCTGAACGAGGAGATTTTCGAGGCTCTTTGAAGGTGTAATGAGAACAGGGAATGATGCATAATTAAACACATGGAGAATCCAAATCCCAGGGAAGGAGAGTGAGGGGCTCTGCCCTGGCCAGGCCTGAGCCCCTGCCGCACCCTGCCATGCCCCTATTCACCTGTCCTAAAAATGAGCGATTTTTTAAAAGTTTCTTTAAAACGCCCTAAAATCTGCATTTTCCAAGAGCGAAACTGAGGCAAGGGGGTTCCAGGATCACTGATGTCCATCAGACCCCTGGAAATCCCTGGAGTTGAAGGGAAGAAGGGAAACTTCCCTATTGTGCTTAGGGTTGAAATGCATAATGAAAGAACATTTTCCTTTGATTTTCTGTGGCTTCCAAACTTTCCCAAAGAATTGCCCCAGTTGGATCGACCAACAGCTCCAGGAGAACAATCCCTCACACCACGAGGAAGCAGCCTGGGGGATATTTTGGGATAATTCACCTTCTTTTCTCTTTATTTATCAATATTTCCTGATAGGGAGCTGCAAACTTTATCATGGAAGATTCCCAGCATGCTGTGATTATGGAGCTCACAAGGGAATATGGGATGCTTTATTAGGATTTTTTTTTTCTTTTAAAGGTATTTCTCAGGATTATGTCACCTCCATCCCAGCTGCACCCACGCATGGATAAATCACTTCTTCAGTGTCACTTGTTGAAAGGATAAATGTTTCCGCTCCCAGGATATTTATTCCTTTTTGCTCTCGTTTGACAGACAAATCACATCATCCCAGGATTTCCCCAGCAAACTTTGGAGCAGTCAACTTGCCCCCAGGGATTTATTTCACTATCAAACCGTCTTCTTTTGGAGGGGATGTGGAATTTTGGGTAGCCTGATGGGTTTTGTGAACAGGCTGAGATTCATCACATGGATTTACATTCCCTGGATTGACTGATGTAATTACATGTTCAACGAAGATGGAAATGTAATGGGGATGGAGCAGGGGTGGGAGAGCAGGGGTCTCCTGGCTGCCATTTTCCAGGTAAAAATGAAGGTGAGGATGACTTTCTATCTCAGATGGTCCTTTGAAGTCCAACCTCTTTGATATCTACAACTTCCTCCTGGAGGAATTGGAGGGGCAGGTCTGATCTCTGTTCCCTGTGACAGTGACAGGACCTGAGAGAATAGCTAGAGCTGTGCCAGGGCAGGTTTAGGTTGGATACTGGGAAAGTTTTTCCCCCAGAGGGTGCTGGCACTGCCCAGGCTCCCCAGGGAATGGGCACGGCCCTGAGGCTGCCAGAGCTCCAGGAGCTTTTGGACAGCGCTGCCAGGGATGCCCAGGGTGGGGTTGTTGGGGGGTCTGTGCAGGGGCAGGAGATCCCTGTTGATCACTTCCAGCTCAGGATATTCCATGATTTCTGACTTCCTAGAAGAGGACCCCACCATACCTGCAGCTGCAAAAGCCCACTTTCCCTCTGAAAATCCCAAGTCAGGGATTGTCTCATGAAATAGCCTGTGCAAAATGAAGTATTTATAGAACAGTACTTAAAATCCTGACATGCCAGACTGCTCCTCTGGGTCTGGACATCCCTGTTTTCCCCTAAACCCAAAGGAGATTTTGGAGTCTACACCATTTTCTGTAAAAGCAGGGTGGTAGAAAAGCAGAATCCTCTAATGGCTAGGAGATGTTTTACAGACCTTAATAACTATGGGCTCACAACAACTCAGCAAGAAATAGGGAATGTAATTGTCCCCATTTGCAGAAAGAAGAAAAATAGATACACACAAATCAAATGAGGAGCTGAGTAAAGTCTTACCAGGAGCTGGGGGAGCTCTCCATTACCTGATGTCTTAAAATCAGTGCTGGATCTCTTTATATCAATCATACTCTGCCTCTGCCAGGAAGAAGTGGCTGGGTGAAAAAAGGCTCTTTGCCTCTCTCTCTCCTTTCCTTTCTCCAGGAATGTGGTTTTCAACTGAAAAATGAGGAAAATTCACTTTTCTTCAAGCTGCTCCAGCCAGACTTTATGAGATTGGTCCTGATTTTTTCAAGGACATTCCCAAGGAAGAAGAAATGGGCCGGAATTGCAAGCACCAGACTCCATACCCTCCTGTGTGAGAATAATCCTGGGATGTTGCAAGCAGCTTTGGCTTGATGGAAAACAAATCAGATCTCCAGGCATGATTTTTTTCTCCAAATGTTTTGAGATGGGGGCAGGTTTGTCCTGATTTCCCCAACGTTCCCCCTTCCCACACATCCTGAGCCTCACTAAAACACTGATATGAATCCAAAAGATAAGTAGGAGAGGAATTTGGGGATTTAGGGGTGTAAGTGTGCAGGAACACCTTCCGCTGTCCAGGTGGCTCCAAACCTTGTCCAACCTGGCCTTGAACACTTCCAGGGATGGGGCAGCCACAGCTGCTCTGGGGGATCTTTTCCAGTGCCTGTGAAACATGAGGCAAACCAGCTGTTCTTTCCCAAATTGTTGAACATGGAGTAGGGAAGCTGAGAGAGATTAGAGCCTGGCACACAAATCCCGGCATGAATTCCATAGCCAGCCAGTGCTGCCAAGGGTTTCTGTTTGCAAATTGCCTGCAAACAGATTGGAGAAGTCCCCACCATACTCCTTGTTTGAAAATTTTTGCAAATTTCTTCACGGTCTGAGGATCAATTGGAGTCGAAAATGTGATTATGGAATCTACAGTTCCCAGTTGCACAATTCCCACTGACTGAGCCGTGGCCTTTTGATATTTCTGCACCATAAATATACAAGAAAGGAGTCCAAAAGTCAGTATTAAAGCTGGTAGGGAACAAAATCATCCAGCTGGACTTGCAAAAGCTCTGTTGATTTTTGCTCAAACTTCCCAAAAAAGCAACTTTTAGGAGATGTCAGTGGCTGGATTCAGCACCTTGAAGTGGTGAAGACTTCACTGCCTTCTGCAATTGGCTGAGCTGAGGTTTAATTCCCCTCCTGTCTAATTTTTCTAATTTCAACTCAGCTCTTGTGACAGCTTTGCTGAGATCCTTTGGCTCTCTGGAGCTTCTCCCAGTGTGGCTGCTGATGGACAAACAATTTTCCTCCATTCCAAGTGCTGGGTTTGAATTTTCCGAAGCCCAGACCCTTCATTTGCAAATTTGGGGTCCAAATCAAACCAAGCTTGGACTCAAAGCAAGGAAACACCTCTGCTAAAACCCAACTGGCCAACCACAAACTGGGAATTTTGTGATCAAGGAGTGGTTTTGAAACATCCTTAGCAGGGAGGATCTGAAGGAAAAGTTTGTTTTCTAGGAAAATTCTCACCAGCAGAGCTCGGCTGGCTCTGTTCAAGGTGAGTGAGCACAAAAGGGTCAAGCTGCAGCTGTCTTTGGAATTAGAATAAATTATCCTCCTTCAGATGCCTCCTTAATGGCTCAGCTCTGCGGATCCCTCTCTGACCACACGCTGCTCTGTGGAGGTGAGCTGAGGCTGCTCCTCATGATCAGCTCATTACATCCATGAATTATGCACACAGCCAGGTTATGCAAAAGAAGCCTGCTATTATTATTAAACTCCTGACACCAGCCCAGCAGCTGGAGGCTCCCTGGCTGTCATCCTTGACTCCTGGTGAACATGCTGGCCAATATTGCCTCTGTGCACTCCGTGCTCTTCCATCTGTCTGCACATCCCCACTTTTGGGTTTTTTCTGTCTCAGGCACCTTTTGTTACAAGCTTGTTCAGTCTCTCACAGGAGATTGGCATGTCCCATGCTGGGGTCACAAATCAGGGGAAAAAATGCATTAAAACTTCACGTAGACTTTGGGTTTAAAGAATTAAAGATATTTGCTAAGCTCAGGGGGGAAAAGTGCTGGGCATGGCACAAACTGGGATATCTGGTCCTTACAGCCATGGATTTCCAGTCCAAACTCTCCTGTGCTCCTGCTACCTTATCTCTTCCAGCCTTTGCACCTTTCTGGGAGAAACTCATGCTCCAAGCTCAGATCCTGCCTGTGCTGTGCTCTTCCAGCTCTTCCCAGGAGGCCTGGATCCTGCAGGAACTTCTGCATGCTGCTGCTGTCCAAATATTATTAAAGATGAATATTCAAGGAAATTTGTTTTCCACTGTTTTCTTGGCTCTGCTCAGTGCACACTCAGTGTTTAAATGACATTGGAGAGTGTGGAGGAGACGGACAGAGGAAAATAGGAGGGAGGGAGGGAGGGAGGGAGGGAGGGAGGGAGGGAGGGAGGGAGGGAGGGAGGGAGGGAGGGAGGGAGGGAGGGAGGGAGGGAGGGAGGGAGGGAGGGAGGGAGGGAGGGAACACATCTGGTGCTTTGAGGAACTTGGTTTGAAGCTTGGAGCTTCTTCCTCTCAACTTCTCACAGGGTTGTGCACGAGGAGCCCATTGAGGAACCTCTGGATTGACCACACAGAGGGACCTCTGACACTTTGGGAACCATGTGTTTCATTTATCTGTCACCTTTGTTTACTCTCATTTGTATACTTAACTAATTTGACTTGACACAATAAGGGCATGACCATGAGAAGCAAAAGACATGGCTTAAATATTTAATAAAATGCTTTAAAAAAAAAAGAGGCATGAGAGAATAAAGTCCTGGCTCCTTGGTCCTGCTCATTTTTATTAGAAAGAGAGCAGTTTGGGGGGAAATCACCATCATTACCTCAGATTCTGCATGAATGCCTAATAAAACTCCTAAGGATATGTGAAATACCCGTGCATCCGCTAATGGGAATTGATTCAGCATTTGATCCATTTTTAAGCAGATTTAATGACGTTTCCTTGTCTGTGTCTCCCCGTGGTTCATTATTCCATTAAGTGCCATTTAGGCTGGGTGATGTGTGTAGAAGGGAACAGCTTGCGATGGCTTTTGTTTAACAAAGCCCTCCCTGGTGCTCCCGCAGGCTCCAAACCAGTGACAGGTCCCATCCCAGCACGGTGGCTGCCACTGCAGTCACATGAAAGATACATGGGATCAGCTGGGAAGCAACTGGTTTTGGCAGCTGTGCTCCTCACTGATGGATTTGGGGCGGGATTAACAATTTAAACCCAGCCCTTGTGTTAACATCTCCCTCTCTCATTAGCAGGGCCACTCCTGGAACAGCTGCAGGAAAATTCCCTTGGAATAACGTGGCAATCTGGATTGGAAGATTTCCTGCACACCCCTGGATTTGGGGTGTGCTCCTGTTTTGCTCCTTGGGGTGCTTTGCAATGGCTCTTGGCCTTGACCAAGAGCTGTGGGAGGAACCACTGGGATGGGTCTGGCCTCATCCCGTTCTCCAACAGATCCAGCTTAGTCTTCCAAGGAGTTCAGCTGGTTCTGAACCAAGCTGCTTTATCTTTTAGGCCCTTTCCTTTGTCTCACAGTCTAAATTTAGCTGCTGTTCAATCGTGGCCTTTAACTTCAGCCATTATTTCCTCCCTTTGTTTCTCTTCCCTGACATATTTATAGAGAGCAGCCGGCTCCCCTCTGCCCATGAAGGCCGGAGGAGCCCGGCTCAGATCCTTCCCCTTCCTGGGACTGCTCTCCCTTTTCAAGGACAGTGAGGCTGCTCTTTGTAGCAGCTGCTCCAGGGCCACTCCAGCCTTTTCCAACGGTGGGTATTAAAAGTGTCGTGTGGGTGTCAGAGACAATCTCACCTGGGGCTGGCACACCAGCAGGAATCCAGCATTATCTCCACTGGAAATCGCTCCTTCCAGATGTTCCTGGAGGAAAATGCTTCAAACAGTGAGGGCAGCAAGTGGATTTTCTTTTCTTTTCCAGTCTTACCACACTGCAGGAAGGACACTGAGTGCTGGAGCATGTCCAGAGAAGGGAACAGACCTGGGAAAGGGGCTGGAGAATTCCTGAGGGAGCTGGAAAGGGGCTCAACCTGGAGAAGAGGAGGCTCAGGGGGGCTCTTGTGGCTCTGCACAACTCCTGACAGGAGGGGACAGCTGGGGGAATTGGGCTCTTCTCCAGGGAACAGGGACAGGAGGAGAGGGAAAGGCCTCAGGCTGGGCAAGGGGAGGTTTAGTGGGAAAACTTATTTATTAATGAAAATTTATTTATGGAAAGGCTGCCCAGCCCTGGCACAGCTGCAGGGGTGGATTCCCCATCCCTGGAGGGATTTAAAAGCCCTGTGGATGTGGCACTTGGGGACATGGACTAGTGGTGAACTTGACAATTTTAGTTCAGCCCTTGGACTCGATGATGTTAGAGAGCTTTTCCAGACAAATGGTTCAATGATTCCGTGATTTCAGCTGTCCCACAGGGTGCTGACCTCGCAGACAGCTCCACACCTCACCTGGCACTTGGGATGAGCAGGTATCAGGGCCAAAACTGTCCCTTCATTCCAGCTTCTCCAAGCCAGGCCCAGTGTGGCCACTTCACCTCCTTCCACAACCTCCCAAGCACAGCCCCTGGCCAAGCCTGCCCAGAAGGCTCCTGGGGCTGCTGGCTCCCAGAGTGCTGGAATAAAGGAGAGGGACTGCCCGTGCATCTGCTCTGAGTTCAGCAGGATTCAGGCCATTGAAATGCAGAGTTAATTGCAAATACTCAATGACTGGAGCCAGGGTGTGCTGGAAAGCCTGCCATGGAAATGTTTGAGGTGACTCCACCCCCATGGCAGAGCCACCACTGTCTCAGGACAGTGTTAGTGCCACCATCACCCACGCAGTGCCACTTAAAGGCAATATTTAAATGCCCTGAGGAGATTTCTGACTCGATTTTATGCTACAGCCAGTGACACACATCTTCAGCCTCAGCTCACCCCAACCAGAAAGGCACTGACACATCCCCACACAGGCAGGGCTTGCTTTGCGTGATGTGGAATAAGAGAAAAAAAATCAATATCACGCAAAATAAATGCATTTTCAAAAATAAACCGAGCCATGATTCACTTTATTTCAGAGCCTGTGCCCACAGCCCTCGTGTGTAACCTGCTGGCAAAGCTGAGCAGAGAGCAGAGCTGGATCCTGGCCAGTAATTACAGTGATCAGGAGAATTGAAATGTTTTGCAAAGCTTGCTTGGCTTTTATAGGTGAGCTGCAGAACAAGACAGCTTGGAAGTCTCCTTGCCTTTAACAAAGATGCCATTTCATTATTCAAATGAGCAGGTACCGTGGAGTGGTGATTACACAGCTGGTATATGCCTTTCCCTGAGACTCCAGCTCTTCAGGGGATTTTGCTGTCTGATTCTGAGGGAAAAAGGGAATAGCAGGGCAGATGATTGCTCCTCAGGTGGGCTGTGCTTGGTGGATGTGATATCTCCCCCCGGAATGCTTCCAGATTCCATGCTAGAGGAAATCAGGCTGCACAGAGAGCTAGGATGGCCCTCCAGAGCTCTCCAAAATGTCTGGCAGGAGCTTGGTAGCACAAAGTAAACGGGAAACTGAGGCAGGGAGAGATGAATCCTGTTTGGAGCTGACCCAGCCAAGAGATTGGATGAGGGACAGATAAATCAGTCTGGGCTGGTCGGGTCTGTCTGCAGGGACAGAGGGATGGTGCCAGACCTGGGGCATTCATGCCCCTGTGCCTGCCCTCATGTCTATCGAGCAGCATCACAGCAGCAACCAAAAAAAAAAAAGAGAGAAAAAAATGAGAAGGAAACATTATTTAGGAGAAAAAGCATTAAAAAAGAATCACTTCTTCTCCTTAAGTAACGGCAGCAGAGTCTGAATCCTGCTCATCATTTCGAAGTGCTGACTCATTTACCACTCGAAATGAATTGAGGGCTGTTAAAGGGTTTATAGAAGATTTCATTAAATATGGATTGAGCCAGCTTAAGATGGAAATTGTTATAAAAGCTGGCACCGGCTCCAAGAGCCAAATGGTTCCGTTTATTACGGAGATATTTTACTGCTGCCTCTGGCCTGAGCCCGCGGCGGCTGCGGAACGGCAAAACAGAGCGGCGTGGGAACAGAGCTGCTGAACTGCAGAGTGGGAACGGAGCTGCTGAATTCCAGAGTGGGAATGGGACTGCTGAATTCCAGAGTGGGAATGGGACTGCTGAATTCCAGAGTGGGAATGGGACTGCTGAATTCCAGAGTGGGAATGGGACTGCTGAATTCCAGAGGGGAATGGAGGTGCTGAATTCCAGAGTGGGAACGGAGCTGCTGAATTCCAGAGTGGGAGTGGAGCTGCTGAATTCCAGAGTGGGAATGGGACTGCTGAATTCCAGAGTGGGAACGGAGCTGCTGAACTCCAGAGTGGGAATGGGACTGCTGAATTCCAGAGAGGGAACGGAGCTGCTGAACTCCAGAGTGGGAATGGAGCTGCTGAACTCCAGAGCGGGAACGGAGCTGCTGACTTCCAGAGTGGGAATGGGACTGCTGAATTCCAGAGTGGGAACGGAGCTGCTGAATTCCAGAGTGGGAATGGGACGGCTGAATTCCAGAGAGGGAATGGAAATGCTGGATTCCAGAGAGGGAATGGGACTGCTGAATTCCAGAGTGAGAATGGGACTGCTGAATTCCAGAGTGGGAATGGGACTGCTGAATTCCAGAGAGGGAATGGAAATGCTGGATTCCAGAGAGGGAATGGGACTGCTGAATTCCAGAGTGAGAATGGGACTGCTGAATTCCAGAGTGGAAATGGGACTGCTGAATTCCAGAGTGAGAATGGGACTGCTGAACTCCAGAGTGGGAACAGAGCTGCTGAATTCCAGAGTGAGAATGGGACTGCTGAATTCCAGAATGGAAATGGGACTGCTGAATTCCAGAGAGGGAATGGAAATGCTGGATTCCAGAGAGGGAATGGGACTGCTGAATTCCAGAGTGAGAATGGGACTGCTGAATTCCAGAGTGGAAATGGGACTGCTGAATTCCAGAGTGAGAATGGGACTGCTGAACTCCAGAGTGGGAACAGAGCTGCTGAACTCCAGAGTGGGAACGGAGCTGCTGAATTCCAGAGTGGGAATGGAGCTGCTGAATTCCAGAGAGGGAATGGAGCTGCTGAATTCCAGAGTGGGAACGGAACTGCTGAATTCCAGAGTGGGAATGGGACTGCTGAATTCCAGAGTGGGAATAGAGCTGCTGAATTCCAGAGTGGGAACGGAGCTGCTGAATTCCAGAGTGGGAATGGAGCTGCTGAATTCCAGAGTGGGAATGGGACTGCTGAATTCCAGAGTGGGAACAGAGCTGCTGAATTCCAGAGTGGTAACAGAGCTGCTGAATTCCAGAGTGGGAATGGAGCTGCTGAATTCCAGAGTGGGAATGGAGCTGTCCTGTTCCAGAGTGGGAATGGAACTGTCACATTGCAGAATGGGAATAGAACTGCTGAATTCCAGAGTGGGAACGGAGCTGTCATATTCCAGGATGGGAATGGAGCTGCCGTGTCCAGAGTGGAAGCAGATCTGATATGTCCAGTGTGACCCTTTTCCCTGCAGGGCAGTTGTCAGTCCAAACCACAGGGCTGATGTCACCATATCCCAGAATCCCAGAATCCCAGGTTGGTTTGGGTTGGAAGGGACCTTAAAGCCAATCTCTTTCCCCTACCTTGGCCAGGCACACCTTCTACTGTCCCAGGTTTTTCCAAGCCCATTCCCACCTCTGCCAGGATGGGAACAGGAATAGAGATGAGCTTTCCTATGCTGTTCCAGCAGGAATGGAAATGCCAAGCCAAGATCTTTGAGGTGATGTGAAGGATACAGCAGACACCCTTCAAAATACACTTCTGGCCAGACTCTACATTCTGTGTTATACCCCACACCATCTCTGAGCCTCTCCTGGGCTCTGGGATCACCAATAAAAGGGTTGGGGCATGAGGCAGTGCCCAGCTCCCACTTTCTCTGGAAGAACAGGGAGCTAAGCTGTCCATGTCTTCACCCTTTGCTGTTCCCAGCCCACCCTGCCTGTTCCCAGGATATTCTGGCTATTCCCAACCCATTCTGGTTATTCCCAACCCATTCTGGCTCTTCCCAGCTCTCCAGCTGCAGGCACTGGGATGGTGGTGTGTGAATGAGAGGCTTTGTCAGGATCAGGACAGCATTAATGTCCCCCCAGGCGAAGCACAGATGTGTTTGCACTCCAACACGATCCCGACAATTAAAACAACTGTACCTGCATTTATCATATTGATGGGATGGACACGCTTGGCTGCACTGAGGCTTTTCCAGTACATTATTCATGGGATCTGATATGTTAAAACTGTTTTCCTCTCACTTTATAAATGTGTATGGGGTGAGAGGGGCTGCGGGAAGATGAGGCATGACAGTGTCTGTCCATCCACAACTGCTGGAGTGACATTGATCTCATCCAGAGTATTTTGCTTTCTAAAAATTTTTCTAAATTAATTTTATTATTTATTTATTTGTTTTATTTATCTATTTATTTGTTTATTTGTTTATCTATTTATTTATTTATTAACTTTCTTTTATTTCATTTTCAAAGTGAGGAATTCAGCAAGATGGCAATCTCCTGGCTCCAATATCCCCCATTAGCACAAAGCTGTTAATTTGAGCCATGTGCAAACCATGGTGCAGAAATAGGCCTCAAAGGCTGTTGTAGAATTTGGGAATAGTTTGGGGTGGAAAGACCTTCAAGTAGATGAGAGCCACAAGCACCACAAGTCATGGGACACTGGACTTAGACACAGCTGTGGGGAAAGTGACATGTGGATGCTGAGGGTGAAGGGACCTCTGAGGGGTGCCCAGAGTGTTTTCAGTGCGTCAGCCTTGAGAGCTGTGCCTGGAAATGCAGCCAGAAGGAAGGCACTGATTTTCTGCTCACATCTGCTTGTTATCTCTGCATCCCCAGGGGAATGGGGGGAAAATTCCAACCACACACAGAGAAGTGAGAAAGAAGCTGGGAGAGGATTCCCTATTGGAAAAAAAAAGCAGGCAGTGTCACCTCCAGGCAGTGTCAGGGGTGGTGCCTCCTCTGTAAGGGGAGGTGAGGAGGTGCCAGCCAGGCCCGGGGCCATGGGTAGAACCCAAATGTCCCTCTCTGGATGTTCCAGAGGGGTGGTGTGTCCTCAGGCTGGGCTGACACCTCTCTCCATACCCCACCTCCTGCCTACAGCCCGATCACTGAAGCCGCAGCTCTTTTATTTGCAACTTTGGCCCCTATTTTTGGCTGGTGACAAAGCTCAACATAAGCTGGTTGTGCTCACACCCTTGCAAAGCCAGCACAGGTTCAGCAGCACCTCTAAATGAACCCCTCACCCCAAAATTAACCAAACCGGGCAAAACTATGCCAGAAAAGGGGTGAGGGTGGAAGCCTCCGTATTTTTGTTTCCTCCCCACAGGCAGTGGCCAATGAAGAGGGGCTGGGTTCATTACTGACAGCATTAAACAATTAAGGATTCTCATGGCTGATTTGCTTAGGTTGAGACAGTTATTTTTAAAACCAGGAACGAAATAAGTTGCTTCACCTCTGCTGAACCTCCTCTCTTTACAGCAGGGAGAGACAAGCTGAGCTGGCTGAATTTTCTTTTATTGGAGTCTTTTGATTTTCTTGGACCTCTACCTGAAACATTAAATGTCCCCTCTCTCCCTATAGTCCAGCTACTGAAACAAAGTATGAGAATCCTTCAGCTTCTGTTATAGGAGAAAAATCCTTTCACCTTGTGATAAGAAAGGATGAGGCGCTTTTTCCCGGAAAGGCACAAAAATTTACAAATAACACATTCCAAGATTCCCCAAACTGCAGCAGCAGCAGCAGCTCCCTCAATCAGGAGAGCAGCAGTTGCTGGGCTTTTCTTGTGGGTGGAAATGCTCAAACATCAGCTCCTTTGGATAAAGAAAAGGAGAATTTGGGCTCCATTTTCTTTCCTCTTTCAGAAAACAGTGATGAGATTTGCTGTGCCCTCCTCGGTGACCACAGCCAGGTGACACCCCCAGGTCCCCTCTCTGTGCCTGACCTTCAAGCATGGTCGTGGATGCAGATGGGGCATCCCTGGGTGCTCATCCCACCCTGCAGGTCCCCAGCACTGCACTGGGACATCCCTGCTGGCAGCTGCAGTGACAGATGCTGCGGCCACCAAAGAGCCTGCAAGGTTGCTGAAGGGTGGCAGCAATCCCTGCCAGGCTGGGTGGGATCTGCAGCACAAGGACAAGGTCTTTGTCCTAAGACAGCCCCTGTCTTACTGCTCTGCCATTTATCATGTTATATGATATTAAAACCTGAACCATCAAATGGCATAAGATTTTTTTAGCACCCCCCTTTTAAGTTCCTCCCTCTCAAATCCAAAATGCTATGGAAAATAAAATAAAAATAAAAAACCCTCTGGTATGATGAACTCAGCAAATTTTCAGCAGCTATCAGTGGCTGGGTTATATGTGGGGTCAAAGGATTATATATATACTACATTTATATGTATAGGCTGCCAAATGTGCAGCAGCATCACAGGGCAGGGGTGGAGTCTCTGGAGGGACTTAAAAGCTGTGTGGATGTGGCACTTGGGGACATGGTCAGTGGTGGCTTCAGCAGTTGTGGGGGAATAGTTGGTTTGGATAACCTTAAAGGTTTTTTCCAACCTGATTCCGTGGTATGGGGCTGTGGCAGGAGGAAGGAATGGGAACCATCAGTGGGTGCAGGGGAAGGGAAAAGCTGAGAGCCCAAGGGGACAAAGGCCTTTCCAGACAGGAAGGGTGAGTGTCCCTTATTAAAGTCCCACAATCACAGAATTCACAGAATCACTGGGTTGGAAGAGACCTTCAAGATCATCGAGTCCAGCCCAGCCCCAACACCTCAACTCAACCCTGGCACCCAGTGCCACATCCAGGCTTTGTTAAACACACCCAGGGATGGTGACTGCACCACCTCCCCGGGCAGCCATTCCAGAACTTTATCACCTTTCTGTAAAAAACTTCTTCCTGATATCCAACCTGTATTTCCCCTGGTGCAGCTGGAGGCTGTGTGTTCTGGTTCTGTCAGTGCCTGGAGAAAGAGACCAATCCCCCCTGACTACAACCTCCTTTCAGGAAGGAAAAGAGGCCTATCTCTCTTGTAGAGAGCGATGAGGGCACCCCTGAGCCTCCTTTTCTCCAGACTGAGCACCCCCAGCTCCCTCAGGGGTTCCTCACAGGGTTTGTGTTCCCAGCCCCTCTCCAGCCTCGTTGCCTCCCCTGGACGCGCTTGAGCATCCCAAGATCCTTCCCAAATTGAGGGACCAGATCTGGACACCCCATCTCTGAGGCTGCACTGAGACCTTTCCCTTTAAAATTCAACCCTCAGATCTTTCATCAGAAATCCCTTTGAAGTGCATGCGGTCTAATGACAGATGTCTTTCCCATGACAGGCTTTAGGACTTTCCCAGGCCATTTTGGGCAGAGTGGAAGCTCTGTGGCAGCTCCTGGGATTGAACAAATCGTGGCACAAACCCCACTTGTGTCAATATCTTCCCATTCCATGTGATTAATGCCCAGGTGCTCTGCCCTGGGTTCGTTACAGCTGCTGGAGCCCGTCCTGGCTGGGCCATACCCAACCCCTCTGCCCTCTGGCAGTGCTGGGAACAGACTGCCCCAGAGGGGGAACCCTGGCGAGGCCCCAGAGAGGTCATGACATCTCTGACACCTCTCATTCCCTCCTTGAAGCCTCCTCTTCCTTTGTATTTCGCACTGAAGCCCAGCAACTCTCCTTGGAAATGGCCAGAAAAGAGATAATTTGGGCAGACCCTGTTTTATCTTTAGCTCAGCCTTCATTTCTAGGAAACCAGCCCTGGTTTTTTCTGTATTGTTTTTATGTCTCTTTAAAGCTGTCCTGTCATTGATGAAGCAGAATAAACCCAGTCATTGTTCCTTTTCCATTTGCCTCAGATCCTGGTCTTTATTTTTAGCCAGAGCCTGGAGCAGGAATGAGCAATCTCCAGCTCAGGGCTGTCCCTGCTCTCTTCCCTTAACCTCATCCCAAGTGAGGCAGCTCACAAAGCTTCCCTCATGGCACAGCTCTTCTCTGGAGCCCTTCCAGCCTCCAGAGGAACAATTCCTTTTCATTTTGTGGCACAGAAGATTTGGTTTTGCAAAATGGAGCAAACCTGTCCATTGAGAGCTGAAGGAGAGGGTGAATTCCTCTGGTTTGCTCCAGAGGATTCTCTTAGTGCTGCTGGGTCACTTGAAAATACTCAGGACAATTCAAGGAGTTTCTAATTTTTTGGGGTTTCCTTCCTGAATGGTCAAGGGATGCTTGGTCAGGGTCCTTGTTTCTCCCTGGGAAATGCCCGAGTGCTGGCTGACACAAACACTGAATAGAGAATTGCAGGATTGGGTTAATTTTCATTCCGAGCATTTACGAATGAGGTAGAACTTTACAGCCCTTTTTTTTTTCTGCAACTTTTAGACCTAAAAATGGATTTTCTCCTTAACAAAAACAGAGGTTTTGCCCCAGACAGTGCCTGGGGGCGATAGGGTTTTGCAGAACATGCCAAACCTCCTGGGACCAGCAGAGCTGGATCTGGAGTCCCATCTTTTACCCAGCCAGCAGTTCAGGACTCTCCATAACGAAGATTAAACACCTACAAAGTTTTAGTGATGTCTCGGAATTTCCTCCAGGGCACATTAGGGAGAGAGGACCTGCAGAGCTCAGCTTTGATGTGGGAACTGTCACCTGGGGAGGCCATGGGCTCCATCCAAGAGTTTGGACAAGCAGCTGTCAGGAATAGTTTAGGTGGATTTGATGGCTTGGGGACAAGAGCTCAGACTACAAGACATCCCCAGCCCCTGCCAGCTTGTACAGGTTACCCAGGGGCATCCCAAGAGCTGGGCTCTGGGATAAAAAATGCAAATAAGAGCAGCAAAGCTCCTCTAAAAACACCCCATGGACATTTAGGTCGAGGACTATTTTGGGGTTCAAGCCCTCAGGGTTTTGATTTTGGGGCATTGGGTGGATGTGGCAGGATCCCAGGAGCAGCCACATTTACAGGAATCCTGCCTGGGGATGGAAGGCTGCTGGATAAGAAGCAGCAAGCAAATGAAGTGTATGGGAATTAATCTGAGCAAATCCAGTTTGGGGCTTATTAGGCAATTGGTATGCAAGGAGAGGCTGCTCTTAACGCACATTTAGCCCTGGGAAGAGATTTTTGATTCATCTCCTTCAAGGTGCCAGAATGCACCACCAAGGAAACTCAGTAAATATTCCCCAATAATTTGCCAGAGTGGCTTGGCCGTGGCCAGAAGTCCCCCAGGGGCCAGGGAGAAGCTCCATCCCCCTGGCCCAGCATTCCTGGCAGGCTGCTGAAATGACAGAGACAACAATTAATGCCAATTGCTGCAGTCACTTCCTCGACGGACTCTGATCTGGATTGATCCACTGGCTCAATTTTGTTGTTGGGGATAGAATTTCTCATTTCAAGACATAAATCTCTCCCTCACTTATCAATGCAAAGATTTGTACAGTTAATAGGCGCTGGCAGTATCTGTAATTCCACATGCTGGGCCGGGAGACTATCTCAGGGCTAGGGAATGGCCTCCTCTGGAAGGAAAAAAAATTATTAGATTAGAAAAGGCAGGAGCACCAATATTTCTGCAGTTTATTGCCAGGATGAATTGAAGTCTTGGCCCTATTAAGCTGATAACAAACCCAGCTTCAGCAGGACCAGGGTGTGCATGGAAATATCTGCAGGAATAACCAGTGATGGTTTGGATCTTGATTTTTTATTATGTGGGGAAGCCAAGACCTCTGGGATGAGCAAATCCAGCCTGTGGGAGAATAAAAAGTCTCAGATCCACCAAATTCTCCTTGGTGTGAAGGACAGGAGGTTTAAAAACTGCTGTGGGAATTTCCCTCCATCCTCTACATTGTTATGGGAGAGGGGTTTATGTCCAGATCTCCAAGGCACCTCTTCTTGCAGCCCTCCAATCCTCTCCCCCCACAGCATCCAGGCCCTCCAATGTGGCTTTACTGATCTTCCCCAAGGCCACTCCCTCAATCCATGTCCATCATGGCTTGGGGAGGGAGCAGTCAACTTCTCTGCTGGCATTTTTCCTCTTCACGAACAGGACAGGAGTGCTGGGGTACATTCCTTGAGCTTTATTGCAGCACCAGCCTCATTGCAAGGTTGAGACAACTGGAAGATAGCAACAGCTCACGTACAGCCAGCAGCAGCCAAAGATTGCTTTGTTACAGAGCATTTAAAAAACTTTCTAGCCAATAGCACATTGCTAAAGCTTACAGAATTGTTTTAACCAATTACTACAAGCACATGTACACCTGCTTCACACAATGCTGGCTTGTCTTCTATTAACAATACACAATACACCGTTAGTAAGTTTAAAACCTTCTACTATCTTACTAAACATATTTTTCTGCAGTCTTAAGATCTATCTAAACCAAACCTAAAATTCAAGCTATTGTTTAATATCCTTGGTTTTTATACCATTGTAACTTTTTTCCTACTTTCAGACTTTGCAGCTGCAGCTAGCTCTAAATTTTCTGTTCTTTCTGTTTCTAAGGCCTGCTTTCCCAGCTTTCTAAAAATCTTCTTACCTTTAGTAATTCCCACAAACTTCCAGCTCCTGCTTTCAAGAGCACTTGGAAGCTCCTGCATCTCGGGAAGGGAAGGGAAAGGAGCTCGTCTGGCAGGTGCAGGCAGCCAGCGGAACAACCGCTGCCATCTGCTCCTCTGCTCCGGCTGGAATTCTGGGGCATGTCTGCAGGACACGAGCAGTGCTCAGAACCCGCCAGCCATGGAGAAGGGAAATAAAAACTGTCCTCTCTATGGTTTCCTGCTCTGCTCCAGCAGGGATTTTTCAGGGTTTGCCCCCTCATTCCTGCTCGTGGTGGTTTGCAGGGTGTCCATCTCTGCTGGCTTCCCATCGGATTTGGGAACAGGTTCAGGCAATTTCCAAATCGGGGATGGGCTGGAAGGTCCTTCATGGATTGTGGAAGTTTCCCTGCCTGTGATGCTGCCATGGCAATCCCACACACATCAATCACAGAGTCATGCAATGGTCTGGGTGGGAACGGACCTTAAGCTCCTCTTGCTCCACTCCTTGCCATGGGAACCTTCCACTGTCCCAGATGGCTCCAAACTGCATCCAGCCTGGCCTTGGACTCTTCCAGGGATGGGACATCTACAGCCCCTCAGAGCAGCCTGTTCCAAACACCACCAGGAATCAGAAAACTGTGACATTTTGGTGCTCACATCTCCAAATAGCTGATCCAAAGTGCTGCATTTCATGGCAAAAAACTGAAGAGAACCAAATCCGCTGGGAAAATATCTCAGGCTTGGTTTGCTCAACACAGCAAAGCAGTGGCTGTGGAAAAGAAATCCCAGAAAGAACTGAACAGGTCAGGAATTTTATTCCTAATTCCCTCTCTGGCAGACTGGGGATGATGTGCAGGGTGGTCAGGATGTCCTGCCTTGCCTACAGAGGTAACAAAAGCTGTTTTCAGTAGGAACAACCTTGATTTTTTGCACTGGAAGAGATAAAAGTACTCATCCATTAGAAAATGAGTGCTGTAGGCACCTTACCCCTGTGGAATGAGTGCTCAGGTTCCTTGTGGAGAGAAATGAAACACCCCAAATTGACAGAAACCTGCTGTCACAGATGCAAATTTCACAGGTACAGGAATAAATCCCTGGGAGCCATGGAAGTGCAAGATTAGATTTGCCTGATAGTGATCTTCAAAACACCCAAACCCCAGATTTCTTCCCCTGGATGATGGAAAAGATTGGGATTTTGGCAGGGTGATATCTAAATCCTGGCCATCCTGACCAAAACACATGTGGGAGGGACAAGGACACAGGACAATTAATTTCTTTCTTTCCATGTAGGCTCTTGCTTTGACTTGAATTCTGAAAACCCTCTGGAAGGCAGAGAGAAAAGAAAGGCACCGTTTCTGATAAGCCAGGTTCAAAGGGAAGCATGAAATTCGGATGGATGTGGAGCCAGAGCAGCCCAGCCTCAGCTCAAAACCAGCAAATGCCTGCAATATAGATTTCATTTAGATTGAAGGATTTGTTTAGTGTGCATATTAGAAAACACTGCCCTTATTAATTTTCTTCCTTTTGGGATCTTTCCCTGTTTGTTTGGGTGTTTTTTGAAGCGAACAATTTCAAAGTCAATTGAATCCTGGGGGAAGGTGTTGGCTTGACAGGTTTTAAGCTCAAATTTCTTCATTTACATGCAGAGATAGCATGAGATTGGGAAGGGTAAACTTTCCATCTGCTCTAATAGGCATGGGTTGGGAATACAAGGAAGGAAAAGTGCATCTGTAGGTCTTCAAATTTTAGTAGGGGTGTAAGCCATGGATCAGGCACCACCAAATTCAGTCTATTTGGAATTTTCCTAAAATAAACAGCACCTGGACTCAGGTGAATGGGAATAAATCTCCTGGCTATGTTTTATTTCCATTTTCTGTGAGTTTTAAAACATGTGCAAAATGGGGTTGAATTCGGATATAGGGGCCCAAAAGTGCCTGTCGTGCCTGTCCCAGTGGGATTTTCTATCCCTTCATCTGGGCAGTGTTCCCTTCTGCTGGCAATGGGGCCCTGTGCCTGCTCCAGGAGCTGGAAGGAGCCCAGCACATCTCATTTCACCTCGTGTAGGTCAGCCCAGCGCCAGCAGATGGGCTTGTCGTGGAGCTGGACTCAATTCCATCACCCCTTCGGTCCAGACACACCCTGGGAGGGCGGGGATGCTGCAGCTCCAGCGGCCACTGGGGCAAGAGGTGTCAAAAGTAAACTCCTTCTTCCATTAATATTTAACATTTCCCAGAACCTGGAGGGAGATTCACTGAGGGGTGATCCAAGGTATTGCAAATCAGGGAAAAAAAGGGGGACTAAAGTGTGACATTTATCCCTGCCCATGGCAGGGGGTTGGATCTAGAACATCTCTAAGATCCCTTCCAGCCCAACCTTGCCATGATTCCATGATTTTTCAGCTTTTTTACTAAAAAAATGTGATTTTTAACGGAGTTAGAAATGCATTTAAGAAAATGCTGAAATGAAATATCTCTAAATAACAACGTTCAGCCTCCTCCCCTTCACTCCCAATACAAAATGCTGCTGAAAGCAGATATTTGGACTCTTATTGTGTTTTCTCCTTTATCTCCTGGATTGGGGAATCCTTGGAGGTTCTCCCATGTTCCCTACACTGCAAGGAGAGCAAAGGCCTTACCCTCCTGCTGTAACACACAGCTCAAACCTCAGATAGGAGTTTCAGAGGCATAAAATCCCCTTTAAGGGTGATTTTTGCAGAATTTGACCTTGCACTGACGATCTCCTGGCCTCTTGCACAAACTGAGGTCATTAAGCTTGGAGCTGCCTTTGGGTTTTAAGAGACGAAAGAAAGGCCAAAGACACATTCCTTGCTTTTCCTTCTCTCCCTCCTTCCCACTGATCTCCTCAGCCCCTGCAGGTTGCTCTGCAAGGAAGGGCTTTGGATATAAATAAATACAAACCCCCTCAGGATGCCCATCACTGACAGCTCCAGTGCAGAGAAGCTCCCAAAGTTCAGAGTTTAATGCAAAAGTCTGAAGTGACCGCAATTTATTCCAAATTGCTTCGCTTGATCCGACGACCTCGGGAAATTATCGCTGGAGGAGCCAGGGATCAGTAGCCGGGAGCGGCGGGGAGGCAGCGGGAGCGGATGGGAGACAGCTCTGCCAAGGGAGGGCTCTGCCTGCAATGGCAAGGGCGGAGCAACGTTTGGGTTTTAAAGAGCCTTGGAGAGACATTTTCCTCTGGAGAAGCTCAGGGATTTGAAGCCCATGTGTGTAGCTGAAGCTCTCTTCATAGAGAGTAGGCAGGCACAACTTCCCAAGGATATTTCCTGGGAAAAAAAAGAAAAACAGTTCTTATCTCTATTCTCTGCTCCTGTTGTTTTTGCACATGTAGAATGTGTTAAGAAAATTGTTTACCTGAAGTGATTTGTCAGTTAGATTCTGCTAAGGTTGTTTTGTTTCCTTGGCCAATTGGGCAAAAGCTGTGTCCTCGCTGTCTCAGACAGTCACAAGTTTTTCTGCAGTATTCTTTAGTATAGTACAGTATAGTATCTCTTTAGTATAGTTATAATATAGTATTAGTGTAATATAGTATAGTTTTAATAAAACAATTGTTCAACCTTCTGAATCATAGAGTCAAATAGCAATCATTCCCCGGGTTGGGGTTGCCCATTGTGTTTCTCATATTCCATACATGTGAGAAATCAGCATCAAGCATCCCAGGGAGGGATCAGCAGGGCTTGGGCTCCTTGTCAAGGAGCCAATGCTTGCCCCATGGCATTTGCTGGGCAGATGGGTGCCAGGGATGGGGGGAATTTGGGCTGAACTCCCTGCATCCCTGCCCAGGGTGTTTTGGAGCTGAGTTCCCTCCTTGCTGCTTCAGGGCACCAGCCCTGGGAATAGCTGTGGGTGTCCAATGGATTCACAACACGGTGAGGCTCCCGAGGGAGGTTTTGTGAGCATTGCCTGGATAAAAACCCAGTAATAACTAAGTGGGCTGGAGTCCTCAGAGGCAGAGCAGTCTGATTCTGACAGACACACACTGTGATGGTCTGGGGTGGTCCTGTGCCCAGCTGTGCCTCTGATAACCCACAGCCTGGTGCTGGGAGCAGGGTCAGGGGTTATTCTCCTGCCTCTTATGTCACTCTTGGTTTTGCTGATTGAGTTCTGGAGGGGGACAAGGTTGTCTTGACCTCAGCTGTGACTCCAGGGACAAATCCTGTGTCTGTCTGGGCTGGGCTCTGTGATCTCAGGGCAGCCTTTTGCTTCTGCTAAATAATCCAAATGGATTGCAAAACCCCAAACCCTTGAAGCAGCAATATTCAGGATTTCTGTGTGTGCTGGGGAATGCTGGAAGTGGCAGCTTCTTTGAGGCTGAATCAATTGACAGAAAAGCACTGATTTCACCGAGCTCCCAAACCCTTCTGGGTCAATACAAGAAAATGAGACACTTAAATGAAGCTGTGAAAGGTTTGTGCAGAACCTTCAAGTCCTGGCTTCGTGACAGGATTGGAAACAGGAGTCATAGGTTTTCGGGAAACCTGACTCTCGTTCCTGGTCATTTCTCATAACAAACCTTTCTTTTTTTCTGCCTTCTCCAATCACATTGATAGGACAATGACAGTCCCTGCCAAGATCTGCACGGGGATAGGGATGGAGCATCACATCCCACTGATCCCCAGCATGGGCTGGGATCTGGCAGGGACACCTCCCAGAAACCTCCACCATAGGAAATCAAAGCTTCCAAGGGCTTTGATTGAAACCCTGGGTATTTTGGATGGGATTGGAGGGGGATAAACCCTTCTCTTGATCCAAAGCCACCAATGTGAGCAATATTCCCAGCTGGCGTGAGGGATCTTTGTTCCCACTGGTCATGGCACTCACAGAAGTCATTATTCAGTCCATTTTGGGGCAGAAAAGGATACAAATAAATAACTTCAACTCTCTTACCTCTCAAACCCTCTGCAACCTGTCTGCAGCAATACTCTGATATAGGAGAGCACAGGACTGATGGACAGGGATTGAGCTGGGAAAGATGATCCAACTCCAGAGAAGCAGGAAGGAGAGACTGGGGTGGGAGTTGGTGCCCAATTCCATTCAGCCCTTCCTCTATCTTTGCTGTCCTTGGAGGTCCAAAGAAGTTTGTCTAAGCCTAATGCTGGAACAATGGTCTCAGGCAGAGGGTGGGATTTTGGGGATTATTCTGGGCAAAACCAGGACTTTGATGATCCTTGTGGTTCCTTTTCAACTCAGGCGATTCTGTGATTCCATGATTTTCATGTACTCATTTAGGTTTTTTTCCAGAGCCAAACAGGAGCATTTTGGAACCATTGTTTCCCCTACCTAAAAGTCACTTTTTCTCTGTTACCCAGATGAACATCAGCACAGCAAACAAAAAAGGATCATGGAATCATGGAATTGTTTAGGTTGGAAAAGCCCTCAGAGATCATTGAGTCCAACTGTTGACCCAGCACTGTCAAGGCCACCACTAAACCTTGTCCCCTGCTGCCACATCTGCACATTTTTTAGATCCTTCCAGGGAGGGGGACTCCAACATTTCCTGGGAAACCTGTGCCACTGCTTGAAGTCTTTGAAATCCCAATCTTCAGAAAATTCTCCCCTTGCACCACACCAACTTCTTGCACCTTGAGAAAGCAGCAGGAGGCTTTCAAACCCCTGCCCACACCATCAAACTCCTGCTCTGAATTGCTCCCCTCCTCCCCTCCCCACATTCTGGCACTGATCAGGATCTCGGCTCTTCCCAAGGAGGCAGATGCTGGTGCCATTATCCCAAGCCGTATCCTGCTCCACAGGAAGCCCATCATGACTCCAGTGCTATTCCTTATGGTATCCAGGGCTCCCCATCAGCATGGAAATCGCTGCCTGGATGCATTTAATGCCCAAATAAAGTGGCTCGTTCCCTGCTGGAGCCCAGCGCTTTTCCCGCAGTCAGATTTCCTCAAGCACATGTCCCAGGGTGCTCCAGGGAGCGCCGCTGGAGGGGAGGATATTCTGGAGTCACCCATGGGCCTCTCTCTAATTAGACTTAAATGAAGCTGTTTGATAAGGAAATGCCTTTCCTGGCATTAGGAGTACAGACGTGGAGAACAACACCAGCTGTGGAGTAACACCCGTCTCAGCCCAGCAGAGATCAGTGCTATGGCTAAATTGCATCCTGGCCCAGGAACAGGGGGATTTTTGTCCCAGCACAGCCTTTAGATGAGGAAATCAACAGCAGGAAGTGTCTCTTAATTTGCTAATAACGGGAATGCGAGCGGCGGATCGAGCGCTCCCGGTGACACTGGCGGGATTCGGCAGGATTTGTGCAGCACAGGAAGCGCAGCCGTTGGGTAGCAGATGGCACTTCCACGTCTCCCATCAAAATGCAAAGTTCCTTAATGGATTTCTGACACAGAGCAGCACGGCAGGAACAGCTCCGGCTGGAAGCGAGCAGAAGAAACAGGGATGAACGGAACCGGGAGGGACCGAGGGCTGCTCATCCCCGTGCCAAGGCTTCCAAAGGCAGGACTGGGATGCAGCAGGGAAGAAGGTACTGTCAAGGGCAGACCTGACAGCTGCTCATTGCAAAGGCAATTCCCTTTATTGCCCGCTGGCTCAGACAGGGCTCCCTTATCTGGGGCAAGTGGCCGTCTCTAATGGGTGATAACGGGAGCGCTTTAGAACTGTGCAAAGAACAATTCTCCATTTGCCAGCTGACCTGGAGTATCAAGGGAGAGGGGGAAAAAAGATTATTGATCTAAAATAGCCCTCTTTTGGTCTATTTTATAACAGTTGGAAGGAGAAAAAAAAAAATCTCAGAGAGCTCCCAGTTCAATGAATGACAAGGGAGTGGAATTTATTATGCTGGTTCATTCCTTTTTGAATGAGGGCAGGTGTTTTTCAAATGAAACACTTTCCCAAATGAGCAGAACAAAAAGAGATTAAAAACACAAAGGAAGCTGTGGCTTTTCCAGCTGATGGAGATTTGTTTTAGGTATCACTCAGCGCTTTGTTGTAGAGGGCAGGGAAAATTTCCATGGACCATTTTCTGGATGTCTGTTATTGGAATTCAGAATTTCAGGAGTTGGTTGCCTTCCCTCAGTCACCTTCCCTTTTCAAACTCCAATTCATTTAATTTAATAGCAGAAAAAGGACGAGAGTGACACGTTATTGAGTTTACATGACAGTCCAAAGACATTACAATGATGGGATTATGTGCTTTGGAGTAGCCTTATCATCCAAACTCCCACACAGCAGGCAGGAGCAGGAGGAATTCTTCACTCAGTCCTTAGCACTGCTTGTCAGAACGAGGATGGTTAATTAACATGACCTTTTTTGCTTTAAAGGGAAACCCCAGAAAATTCCATCTCTCTTACATTGGTTTGTAAAAAAATGAAATAAACCCTAAAATACACTGATCATGGAAGGCATCAAAGGATATTCAGGAGCCTTCTTTTTCCTCTCCACTCCACTGGCCAGAGGAAAACAGGTGTGAAAAGAAAGTCTCTGGTAAATAGAGCTGCTCTGCACTAAATAAAATATGAAAGATCAAGTGTGGTCTCAAGTCCAACAGGCTCAGTTGTGATAATTTGGCTTCCACAAGCAAGAAACCTTGAGGGAGACCTTCAGAAAGTTTGAGCCCAGATTTAATAGAGGAGTGGAGAAAGGAGCTGGGAGCAGCTGGATCAATAAACACAGCCTCATCCAGAAACCTCCAAATGTATGCAGAAGAGGGCAAAAAGAGAAAAAAAAATGCTCTGGAGAACAACACACAAGTGTAGCTTATGGACCATCCCTTTGCAAGCAAGGGAAAGAAAGGGGAACTTTTCAGCACATTGAGTCAAACCTGATTCCAGGGTCTTTCCCAACTATCCCTACTTCACAGCATCAACCTCTTGATTCCTTTTTTCCAGGGAATAAAGCTGCTATTCAAAGCTGCTGGCTCCAGGGCTGGGCTGGAAGAGCAGCAATGTTCAGCCCCTCTCCAGGGAGGCTCTGCACAAATTCCTTCATTAGGCACTGGCCAAGAGGAGGTATCACAACTCTGAGATGCAGCACTTTTTCTTTCTTTTATGTTTAATCTCCTTTTTCCACTCCCATGGGTTGAAAACATTTCCTGCAGGACTCTTCATGCTGCAAAGAAAGTTCCTCAATGTCAAAACTGGAGGAGGTTCAGGTGTTGCTTCATGTGAGGATAAAGTCGGACGAGGCATTGGGAAGAGTCTGGAGAGCAGACAAGGAGCAAGGACACCCTGGGTGCCTCCATCCCCTTTCCACACAGGGAGCCACGGGGAGTGATGGCCGTGGAAAGCCCACATGTGTGATTCCAGCAGCACTTGGAGCTGCTGCTCCTGTCCCAGGTGGCTGAACGCTCTATTTAACTCATTTCTAAATATACCTTGCCCAGCCAGCGTCTGGCGGCAGCTCTGCTCCTGACCACAGGCGAGTTATATAAAATTGTCACCTTGGCTTCTCTCCCTCAGCTCAGCAGAGCCCAGGCAGCCTGTGTTGTCCTCCAGCTCCCATTTCAACTCATAAAAGCCAATAAAAACATTGAGAATGAGGCCTGGCCATTTTTGCCTTCCAGACAGGAGTAGATTTACTTGGAAATGCTCTCTTGAGTATCCCAAACCCTGACTCATGCTGAATTCCACCTCAGCCTTAATGGCAAAAACAGTGCAAGGAAGACATCAAGCACCTCAAAGGGACACATTTTTACACCATTAAAATGTGGCTTCTGCCTGTTTGGTTTGCAGCTTTATTTACCTCACTTCAGAATAGATGAAAATGGGAGCAGAGTAAAAAATTTTTATAAAGGATTCCAGATTTACTGGGAATTCAGGAAGAGACAACTTCTCTTGTTCTGGCCTGAGTTAAACCGTTTTCCCATGCTTTTTTTTTCCACCCAGAAGAGGAACCCCAGATTCTGAGCCCCTCTCACCCTCAGCAGAGTGGGAAGAGGCTGTTGGAAGTGGTCAGATCCTCTCAGCAGAACAGCTGAGACACTCAGCACATGGCTGGTGGTGGATCTCACTTGAGCGTTCTGAGCTGCTCTCACCATCCACATGCACAAGGCTATTAATGGAATAAACCACTTGAATCCTTTCTGATATTGTCAGAAATCACTTCAGCATCCCCATAACAGCCACAACCATACAATCAGATGTCCAGGGAATGAATCCTTCTGTTCTGGGAGGTATGGACACGTCAGGGGCTGCTGAGCCTTGGCCAAAGCATCTCAAGGGACAGGATGTCCATCCTCTCCCTGAGCAGATTTGCATCAGCACTTCAAATTGATTGTCCCAGCAGGCTGTAAGAAGCTCACTGGATTTGCCTCTGTGGATTTTGTCTTCCTTGTTTGTTGGTTTTGGTTTTTTTTCTGGAGAGGATGAAGGCAGCTATAGAAAGTGTTATCATTCTAACACTGACTTGCCTAAAGGTGACATTGCTCAGGTCAAGAGCAAGAGCTCATCCCATCTCAAATCCCATTTTTCACAGCTTCCTTTACATCCCAGTAGGCTTTGGGGGAACATGAACCATTGGAATGCTGTTGGATGTGAGGAAGAAATTCCTCCCTGTGAGGGTGCTGAGGCCCTGGTACAGGGTGCCCGGAGACGCTGTGGCTGCCCCTGGACCCCTGGAACTGCCCAAGTCCAGGCTGGACAGGGCTTGGCACAACCTGGCACAGTGGAAGATGATGGAGGGTGGGACTGGATGGTCTTTAAGATCCCTTCCAACCCAAGCCCTTCAATTCTGTGATTTTATAAAATATAACTCTAATATGAAAACATCCTCACCTGGCTGTTGAATGCTTAAAACCAAACCAGTTTTTAAAAAGGTGTTCAATTAATTCCATTCCATTCCATTCCATTCCATTCCATTCCATTCCATTCCATTCCATTCCATTCCATTCCATTCCATTCCATTCTCTCTTTGACCTTTCCCCCAAAACTCCAGAGAGAATGTTGAGGAGCTGCAGAGGACAGGTTGTTTAGGGCCCATCTGAGACTCCTGGGTGAGTTTCCCACATGTAGGATCTTCTGGGCTGGATATGAACAGCCTCTTGGATCAGCTCTGCCCCATCAGCAGCAGCTGGCTCCACTGTGCCAGTCTCTGACAGTGGCTGCACCCAAATGGATGAGCTGAAGGTTTTCCAGCTCGTGGGACACAAGCTGTAGCCAAAACCTGGGAGCAGTGGGAAAAGAGGCCATGAAAGGCAGTGACTCGTTTATGTAGAATCAGGGGAGAGGGAAGCAAGGAGAGGAGGGTGTGGCAATGGTCACCAATGAGGTGGGAAAGAGGAAAAATGTTAATGCTTCTCAGGAGAGGAATTCAGTACCTTGGGGTCAGATGGCTTCAAATGACAAAGGGCTGGTGGCTGTATCTGAGAGTGCATTCAGAATCAGGCTTTGCTGGGGTTTCTGAGTCCAGCTGAGCTGGATCTGTGGATTGTTCCTCCTCATCTCCACAATCCATGACCATGTCTTTCATGAACCAGGATCTCATGTGCTCTGCTGTGCTGCTGAACCCTGCGGGGCATCCTGATGTGAAAAAGTGCTTCCAAGGTTCTTCAGAACCTTCAGAAGAGAACTGGCATAATTAGTCTTAATTTATCCTCAGTAATTGCCTGCGGCATCCGTCAGCAAAGAGGGGGTTGGAAATGCAGGAGGATAGATCCTTTATTTTTCATTATTTATTTTCCTTGACACAGAACAGTTTTCTTTCTGCAGGGAAGCTGCTCAGCCGAACTCGTGCAATAAATAAACAACACCAAAAGTTTCTGGGGAACGTCCTGATTTGATTAATTTTGCCACAAGGAACTTCTAAGTAGGGAAAAAAAATCTGCAACCACCAAAGTAATTTTAATTTTTAAGTTGTCATTCTTTGCATTTTTCACAGAGCTCTTCCTACCTTGGGAAGAGCAAGGAATGCTCTTGAATGGATCAGCGGTTATTGGACCCCAGAAAATCTCTCCTCCACCCACACTCAGCAAAGAATTTGTGGATCTTCCTCCTCCCAGATCCTTGCTGCAATTGGAACATGTTAAAAATATGGATGTGCCCAGGAAATCTGGATGGGGACTGGTGGTTGTTAACTGGGAGCAGGGAATATTTCCCTTCCAGTTCCAGAGATGTTCCTCACAGGAATACAGCTCCCTATTTTTTAATTTACAGCTTTTCCCTCTTGTAATGCTCATATTTTGGGACATGAAGTCATTGCTTGAAGCCTGAGATTCCTGAGTGAGTTTTTTCCACACGTGGGATCTTCCGGGCTGGGTATAAATAGCTTCTCCTTGGATCAGCTCTGCCCCAGCCAGGGCTTCTTGTGCTGTCCCCAGGCAGTATTCAGCTTCCTGCTGTGCTCATTGCCTTTGGATCTCTGGGAGTTACTGTACAAAATCTTCCCATCTGCTCCAGCCTCCGGATGCTCTCAGGAGAGCCAGTGCTGCCAGCTGGGTGTGTCGGGTGGTGATTGAAGGGCCTTCAGAGCTGGTACATCCATGATCTCTGTGAATCTTTCATGCCCCACAGTGAGCTGGGAAACAGAACATGGATGAGTCCTGCAGAGGAGGAAGGGAATTGTGTGTCTCCACTGAGCTGCTAAATCCAGCATGGATGGCAAGGTGTGAAATCCACCAGTGCCAGGGCTTAGGTCTGCACTAAACATGTAGTTAAGGCTATGGGAAAGCATTTAGAAATATTTAAGCTCTGTCTAATCTGGCATTCTAATTTTCCCACAAAGCAGGCAGTGCAGAAGTTTTCCAGGGGAAGAAGTATTTCAGATGATCAGAATTCCTGGGGCTACCCAGAGCTGCCTGAGATGCAGTGGAGCATCAGCCAACGAGGCTCCAGGGGATAAAATCCCATCCCTTGGACACCACCCTATGCCAAGCCTTTGCACTTCACTGCCTTACTGCTGGCAAATCCTGTAAACTGCACTGGTTCCCATTTAAATTGTGGCAGTTTCCAATTGCATTTCCAGTGGCAGGTGGGAGCAGCAGCTGAGAGCTCCTGGTGCCAGCAGAGGTGGCACTGCCATCCCAGGGCTCCCTGCAGGGAGCAGTGCCACTGCCACCACAGAGCTGTCCCCACTGCCTGCACCCAAACCCAGCCCAGCAGAGGTGACCTGTTCCTGCCCCAGGACCAGAGGTGGGGTTAAAGTGGTGTAAATGCACCAATATTTCACCAAAATTGGCTTTTTCTCCCCTTGTTCTCTTTTTACACTCCTTTTAGCTCCCACACACACAATCAGCAGCCACACGGCCGTTGGAAAAAAGTGCTAGAAATGACAGCAGAGTAACAGAAAAACTAAAACATTTTCACAGCCTTGTCTGCTGGTTTTAAGTGCATTTCACCACAGCTCAAAATTACATTATTTAGTATCAATTATCCTTCGATTGAAGCTTGGAGAGGTGGCAAGGCGAGCGTTTTTATCTCATTAGCATGTCTTGCCTGCTAACCATTTGCTGTATTCCCTCCCTTTGATCCTGTCTTTGATTATATTGTGTGACAAAAGCCCATGTAATCTACCATTATTTCCATTAAGAGCAGAGCTGCCCTCCTCTTTGACAAGGCAATTTATTCTCATTGCTGCCTTTGTGCAGCCCGGCCAGGTTTCCGCCCTCTTCCCGCCCTAGCGGGTGGGATTGGCAGGTGTTGATCCAGCCTGGGTGGCATCAGGACCTCGGAGTGTCATCAAGCAGGGCTGCAAATATTGACATTTTAATGGCAAGCAGGAGGGAATGAGCCGAGGTGGCGCAGTTCAAGTGGTTCTGCTCTCTGCCCCCGAGAGAGGCGGAGGATGAAGATGCAGGAAAAGGTCCTTGAGGAGGTGAGATCCATAAGCGACCTTTGAACATGAACAACTTGTTTTTGAGCCCTGAACGAGCTGTATCTGCCTCTCAGCACCCATTTCTGGTGCCCTGCTTGGTGCCCAGACCCAAATCTGATTTAGAGCAAGAATCCTGTGATCTCTGTTCATCTTCCCAAAGTCACTTTGAGAAGCCAAGTTATTTATTTAGAAATATCCTTCTTACTGGTGTTTTTTTCACATGATTTTGCAGTCACAAGCTGGTGCTGAAGCCAGACTAGATGTGCCCAGCTCAACTTTAACAAAGTCAATCAGAACTTATGAAATAATCAGGTATCATGAAACCAGCTTGAAGAATTGTGACCATTATTTGATTAATCCTGGGCCATTCTTTCATCTCAGTTGTAAGATTGATGCTCCCATGGCAAGGACTCGATGGCTTTAGGTTGGATGCCCACAGAAGGCCACAGCCCAGCATTTTTCCAGAGAGATTAAGCAGCCCTGGCTGCTTTTCCCCACCTCATCCAAGCATAAACACCTATTTCTGCCCTCAGAAGAGATGCACTTAAAATAAACCTCTAGTGTTGTGAAAATACCGAGTCCGGCACTCGAAAAGGATAATCACCATCCTTAACCTGAACACCGTGCACTGAGTGCTTATTATTTTCCCTTGCCCTTCTGGTCTAAGAAAGGCAGTGAAATGAGTCCTGCTTAGAGAATAAAGGGGGTTTGGTGGGAACCAGTTATCCATGGTGGCGTGGAAGAGGAGAAAGCCATTGAGGAGAGGGAGGAGAGGGAGTGGGAATTAACTGGGATTGAAATCTCCTGTTGGAGACACACGAGGTTCAGGCCCAGGTATCAATTGCTGCCTCCCCTCCTCTCTTTTCATTAAAATGTCTTTCTTTACCTTAAAATTAAAAACAAATGAGTGGTCCAAGGTACTGAGCTTCTCTTCAAGGCTTGTGGGGCCTGACATCCCAGTGGAATTTGTCCTGAATTAACCCTGGGTCTTGGTGACCATGGAAAGGGTTTGCATGTGTGGGTTCCAAACTGGCTGCATTCTAAGAACCTCCAATGAGATTTTCTGGCCCTGATTTGGTGAGGTTCCAGGTCTTCTCAGCACCTTTGTGGAGGTTAGGATGCACAAAAAGGATCAGGAAAGCATTCCATACAAAGAGCATCCACTCATGCCTCAGCTCAAACACAAGCAGCCCCTTCAGCTGATGGGGTGGAAATATGATATGGCAAAAACCCAGTCTCCCACATTAAAACCTGCAGAAAATGGATTTCATCCCTTAAAACTCCCTGATTTAAAATAAAATAGTGTTTAAAGTAAATTTAATATTCCTAATTATTTTCTTGTGAGTTCCACAGACTGATTTGTCTCAGCAAAGTCCAGATCTGATTTAATTTATGAGATAAACTAAGTACAAACTCTGCTTATTTGTGACATTTTCTCACATTTCAGTGAGATCCTCAACACCATAAAATAATCTTAAAAGAGGGTTATGGATTATCCTTGAGCTGCAAAGTCCAGCTTTATGGAACAAACCTGGGAATAAGACCTTAGTGCATGGCAAAGCCCTCATGTCCTGCTCCCAACATGGATGAGACAAAATTCCTTGGAGAATCCTGCTAAGAAAAGGAGGCACCTGCTGCAGGAGATGCTCCAGGCACAGGGAAAACCTTCCCCTGCTGCTTTGGAACTCAGCTAGACAGCATGTTTTATTGTCTGAACACGGAGGTTTAATGAACGTTAGAGAATTTAAAGCACAAAAGCTTTTCTAGACCAAATTGCAGAAGAGTTTTGTAGAGAAAAACAAAAGTTTGCCATTCTCCTCAGTTTTGATTTGGGTAAAAAAAAAAAAATTTGAAATACAGGGGTGAAAAAAACCCAAAAGAAGAATTTCTGGGCTGAGAAGTGTTCACATGGGGGTTTCCAGGCCTGTGTGTGTAAAGAAACCCTTTAGAGAACGTTGGGCTGCAGCCCCAGAGCTCCTCAGCTCTGGTGGAGAAGTCCCTCCCTGGAACCCAGCACTGGGAGGCAGAAGGTCAGGTTCCATTATCCCCAAATCCCCCTGGAATTCCAAATCTATGCATGTTAACTGCTTCTTTCTCTCTTGCTTTTATTAATTCATAAATAAATGAATGGAGAGGGTTGATTCTTCTTCTTCTTCTTTTTTTTTTTTTTCTTTTTAATCTTTGAAGTGTTTTTGAAGAAAAATAATTGGCAAAGAACCTGTCCCTTTCCCCAGCAGCTCTGTGGATTCATTTAAGTTTTATAAGTGCTATTTCTGTTAGAATAAATCTTTATTAAAAATGACTGTAATGACCCTCATCTGGACAGGAGCACCATAACCCCAAATCCCATTCTTTCTGCTGAGAGCTTTACTCTACAAAACACACAGATTCATCTCCAGGGAGACTCAAACACCTCAAAATCACCCCAAAAAGAAAACACCAAATAAAAATATTTTTGCAATGCACTGCTGATCTCTGCACTCTGGAAAATCTCTCCATTTCCTTCGGCAGAAGGAAGAATAAGGTGTTTAAGATGGAAGAACACAGCCCTTCCTCCTCGCTCTGCAGCTTCAGCTGAGCTTCCAGCCACCCATGAAAGGTTTGGATCCTTGCTGACGTACTGAGGGATTTTTTGGAAGGGAGAACACCTGGAATGGAGGTGGTTGAGGAGATTGGGCTGGATGATGGAGCCCAATGGGGGTGTTGAGTTTTGCTCTTAGCACATGGATAAACAAAGTAGACCACCATAAATGCCTAATTCCTGGTTTTAAACCTAAAAAATCAGTTCTGTCTCCTGAGAAAAGTCCCACAGGCAGAGGAGAGCCCAGACCTGCCAATGGCTGCCTCCACCTCCCAATTTCTCCAAAATTGCTTGGCCTTATCCAATCCCATTTGCTGTTTTTCTCCCTTCCCATCCACCCTCTCCACTTGATCCAAAGCCTGGCTAGAAAATCCAGCGTATGGGGGAAACCAGAACTCAGTTTGCATTCCCAGAGGAAGGACTTGACAATGATTCCATGATGTTTTGTTTTGTCCCCAGTTACAACTCTCAGCTCCATTATCCGCTGCTCTGAGCAGGGTCTGCACGAGCAGGAGGAAGTGTCAGTGCTCTTCCAGAGTGAATTGAAATGGAAACCCAAGTAACTGAGGGAGTTTTTTATCTCTGGGACAGACTTCCAGGGAGTTTGTGGAAAATTAACTGCTCCAGGGCTATACAGGACCTAATCCTCCCTCAAAGCTTTGCAAAGCTTTCAAAGTTATTGTGGAAACAAATCAGAACTTGTCAATTGACGGATTCCATCTTTTCCTATGTGAGAACAGGATGGATTTGCTCCCTTTTCCAAATCTGAAGTTTCTTCATGCTTTGAGGGATCTCCATCATGGGAACTATTGGATTACAGCCATGGTTTTCCCATCCAGGATCTAGTAGCAAGCCCAATTTTTTTTTCCAAAGTTTTTTCCACTCTTTAACCATTGTCTCTGGCCATTGCAATGCAGACCAACATTCCCACCACAGTGTGATCAGCAGAGCCCTGTGCAGGGTGGAGGGACCCCAGGAAGAAATCAAAGGAAAAACAAGCACAGAAGGATAAGCAGGCAAAGAATGAAGGCCACTTGTCCCCATTTGGGAGAACCCAAGAGCTTGACCAAAAAATCCTCTTAAAAGGCAGGAACGGGGTTTAGTTTTCTTTGATATTTTTGTTGCTGTTGTTCCCAGACAGCTCTTGCAGGTAAGAGAACTTAAAGACCTCGGTGCTTTGAATCATCTCCAGAGCTGTCCACCATCCATGAGGAAAAACATCTTGGGAATACACACCAGGGGGAGTTGTTGGAGTGAAGTCCCAGAAAACAAAGAGTGGGGGGAATTATTTAGGGCATCCCATTTTAACCTGGCTGGGAGCAGAGGGGCTGCAGCAACTCCCCAGAACTGATAACTGCTTTGAGACCAGAGAAGTGGTGACAGAGCTTAAGGAAAAAAAAATCATCACATTAAGGCAAGCAAAGCTTCAAGAAAAAAATGGGAAAGAAAACCTGGAAAATTAAAATCAAATGGATGTGTAAATTAATGGAAGCTTCAATCATGAGGCAGCAGGAGCCACGGGAGGCTGTCACCATGACAGCTCACGCCTGAGCTGGCAAAATTCCAACCCAGATCCACAGAGTGGGACTGGGGACAGCGGGATGGGCTTGGGGTGCCTGGGGTGGAGGGTGGTTTTGCTCTGGGCTCTGGAGATGGGGTTTTCCTCACCTGCCTCACTGCAACATCCCCAGGGAAGGAGAGAATTCGATGGCAAATTCAGGTCTGGGGATTAGGACCTTTGAATCCTGACCGGGGCTGTTTTCTCCCTTTATGGCAGAGCTTTGGAAGCAGCCAAAATTTTCCCCTGACTCCAGTGGAGTTCAGCAGGCTGAGTTATCCCAAGAGGAGATAGAAGGATCCATGGATCCCCTGTGACACTAAAAACCATGGCAAAGCCCTTCTGCCGTGACCCACTGAGCACCTCAGCAGTTCCATTTCCTCTCCCATCTGTCACTTTAAAAGCACAGCTTTTACATCTCCTCTCATTCCAGCATTCCCAACTCCTTCACTTCCCAAACAGCATTCCAGGCTTCCAGCCTCTCCTCCCCAACACTAAAAATAGCTGAATTGGTTACAACAGAGTCCTGGACTGACCTGGAGCACCCCTAACAGGAGATTCTCCTACACAGAGGAGCAGAAATCCCCTCCAAGCCCAGCTCTCCAGCTCCAAGCATCCCTGTGCATCCCGAGCTGTTTTCTCCCCGTTTCCCAGCCTGCAGCTCTCCTGCACAGCTCACTGACACGACCTTGGCTGGAACTCCTCTTTCCCAGTCCCTGATGGGTGTCTGCTCTGAAGATGAATCAGATTTTTAGGTCCCAATCAGCTCCCCTGGTTTAGGCAAAATGCATCCATCCCTCTTGCAGCCTATTAAGGGCTGGGATAAACCTCCCAGCTAATGCTGGCTGCAAATCCAGCACCACTCGAGGATGTCAGGCACCCAAATAATTTTTGTTGCTTGCTAATGAAAGAATTCCTTAGGAGGAGAAAAAAGGAGGAGAAGACGGCGCCAATAAAGACACTGAGCTCCAATTAAATGAGTTTCCCTGTCTGCCTGGATTTGTCTTCAGCTCTGAATTGCTCCAGCAAGGTCAGAGCAGGGTGGGAGTTGTGCATCATTCCAAGAGTTCAGCAGCGTCCTCTCTCCAAGGACTGCAGAGACCCAGAGGATGCTGAGGTGCCAAGCCTTGGTTTGGGGAGGAAACCTCCACCTCCAGCACAGCTCCCTCCTGATGCTTTTGGGATAAAAGCAGATAGAAGAGCTCAGGTTTCACCCCAAAAAGAAAATTCCTGCTGAAAACTCCCCAAAACCTGGAGATAAGGAAGTCCTGGCACACCGTGTGTGATTTCACAGCTGGAATGCCACAATCAGAGTCCACAGAAACGCAGAACCCCAGACTGGTTTGGACTGGAAGGGACTTAAATCTCATCGTGTTCCACCACCAGGGACACCTTCCCTATCCCAGGCTGTTCCAAGCCCCATCCAACCTCCCCCACGTGTAATGACTGTGCTGGGACTCTGCTGCACAGCCCCCCCTCCAAGGAGCTCTGCTGCTCCTTCCTTCAACCAAAACCCTTTTCCATCAGGATAAATCTCCTGGGAGCCTTCCTGTGTAATGAGAAGCCTTCCCTGAGATGCAGTTGGGAAATGAAAGCCCCCAAATCCTACATGTGCTGAAGTGCTGCTCGAGCAGCATCAGAGGGGGGAAGAAAACCCTCCCTGTTTTCTGAGCCCATTTTTTTTGTGCTTTCACAACTTCTCCCAGGAAAAAAATGCTGGAGCCCTCCCCTGGCATCAGGATGAGCTGCTGATAAGGTTGGGATGGACTCCTGGTGGCACAGGAGGGATGGCAGCGAGGGCAGGATCCAGCCCTGGACCCACAGAGGTGCACAGGAGCCCCCTTACCTGAATCCCTCTGGCACAAAACACACCTTAGGGCAGTTAAACCCCTCCTTTTTAGATGCCCAAATCCTTCCTTTTGCTTCCGAGGATGCAGGAATAGCACCCAGGAATGATGCTGGGGAGGGGAGGTGCTCAGGCTGAGGGCGTGCTGTTTAATTAGCTGTGGCCTTTAGAGGGGCTGGAACCAGGGTGGCCTTTCCTCAGGAGAATAAAAGAGAGATAAATGGATAAAAAGTCGCTGATTCCCTTCCAAGAGTGGAAAAGCTGGGAAAATATCAGCCCTCAAAGCCAATTACAACCCAGTGCCATGCCCGAGCCTGGTTCCATGGAGGGAATTTGCTTCCCTTCCTGCCCAGCTGCAGATGCAACTGCTCTAATAGGCTGTAACTTTCCTTTCCATTTGGAAGTAATGAGATATAATCTGGTTAATTCCAGTCTTTGAGCTCTTTTGGCGGCCTTTTTCTATTCCCTTTTTGGTTTTTTTTTCCTTTTTTTTTCTCTTTAAAGGAAAACTCCATCACGAAGCGAAAGATTTTCTAATCACTGGCTCTAATTACAAAGCAGCGTAAATTGCCATAAACTTTTTGCTTCTTCTTTTTTTATTTTTAATTTTTTTTTTCAAAATTGCTTTAAATATAAAGAAGAATCACTAAAAATCCAGCGAGCAGCTGCAGATTGGAGTGGCTGGTGGAGGCAAGGCTGGGGAGAGAAGGGAGGTGGGAGCTGAGGCTTGAAAAGAGCTTTTGTGGAAAACCACAGAGGTGGAAGTATCCTGAAGGAGCTGAGATGGAGGTGCCCAGAATCCATGCCCAGAATTCCTATCCAAGCAGAGAGGGCTTTTCCTGGGGTTAATTGGTCCCTAAGTGGGTATTTGTTGAGGTCCATCAATTTTTCAGGCTGGGAGACCAGGCAGGCAGGATTTGCCCCAATCCTTGCAGGAAGCAACATGCTGCCAAAAGCTGGAAGGGTTTGGTGGAAATCATCCCAATTTCCATCATCTCAGCAAACACCTTGGGACCTGCAAAGATGCTGGAAAGCCCTGGGCATCCAGAGCTGGGGGATGTGCATGCACCAGAGGGGCTGAACCTGCACAGGAGCCCTCACTGCAAACCCAGGGAAGAACCTGCTGGAAAATGTCCCAGAGCATCCAACACTGCAAACCAGCCTGGGAGGGTGGGGAGGCTTCATTAGCAGCAATCAGTGGTTTCCATAGCTACAGATGGAAATCATCACATGCTGGTGTGGGGACAAAAAGGGGGAAGATCATCACCCGTGCCCAGACATGGCCAAGAACACGGAGGTGGGAGAGGAGATGGGTACACAAGGGAAGAGGGATGCATTCAGAACATCCAGGCAGGTGTTTTGCCTTATTCCTGATCTTTTTAATCTGTGGGTTATCTCCAGCAAGACTGGAATGTTTTGTCAGCCAGGAATCCCCCAGCAGTCGGGTGTGCCTAAGGGGAATGGATAAAATTTAGGCTGCAGCTTTTGATACACAACCTCCACAAACCAACTTTTTAGGAGCAACCTGGAAAAACAAGTCCTGGCTGACCTGCCTTTACCTAGGAAAAGGGGGAAATTGAAGGAGCAGCTCCTGCAACTCCTACCCAGGGAACTGGATGCTCTACATTGCTCAAGTGGCTGAAATACAAATCAGCCAAGCTGGGGCCATGTGGGGTTTATTACACACAGGGAGAGTTTTGGAGGGGTCTTAAATCACCTGTTTCAGGTGTCAAGGTTCTCCTCAGAACAGGGCCTTGTGTCCTTGCTGCCTGATTAACTTCCCTCTCCTCTCTTCGTGCTGCTGCAATTCATTGCTTGGTAAAGACTGAGAGGGAGCTCAGATAAAACTCAGGCTGGGCAGCCCTTCCCACAAAAGGGCCACAAAAAGAAGCTGAATTAATTTAAGAGCTTAAACCCCACAGGCTGTGCCTGCAGCAGAGTGAGATGTTCTGCAGGAAATGTCCCCACAAAGGTTAAATGGCTTTAAAAAGGATTTGACAAATCAGTATGGAGTGAGAAAAACTGCAAAACTCCAGCCCAGAATGTTGGTGTGGCATTCAGCCAGGCTGCTCTTGTCTCCCTGGCTCAGCAGAGAGCTGGCTGAGACCTCAAATAATTCCTACAGGTGTCTGGAGGCTCTCGCTGCTCCCTCTGGAGAAACCTGGTGAAATATTCAGTGTAGGTGGTGGAATGAATCCCTCCCAAAAATCAGCACCAGGTTGCACATGTCCCTTCAGGCCCCCCCGAATCCAGGTCCCTGACCTCGAGGAAATATGAAAGAATTCCAATTTGAGCAAAACACCTGCTTCAGTTTCAGTGAAAGCCAGAGGTTTTCAGCAACTGCTGATGTGTGGAGAGTGGCTGTTTCCTGATAAAAATACATTTCCAGAGGTTTTTTTGTGCAGCCTCACTGCTGAACACGTTTTTTTCCAGGTTTGGCCAAAAGGTCCTACTTATTTTAGGGAAAAAATATGATGTAATCTGTGTTTAACAAGCTCAGCCCTTATCAGACACTGGAGAATCCACACTCACCTGTAATGTGACACAACAAGGTCCCAACACAAGGGACACCTTGAGGATAATTCAGATTTTGGGGTCTGGTGATGATTTTGGGGTCTGGTGATGATTCTGGGGACAGCTGCATCACTCCCAACTCCCCTCTCCACTCTCCAACAACATCCTGGAGTAGAAATTGTCTATGTGCCTAAAAATGTCAGTGCTGGGCTAGAAAAGGATTTATGGCTTCTTTTCCCCCATACTGGTTACGTCCCCCCACCCACTTTACCCTGTCCTCTGCCCTCTCCTCTGTCCTGCAAACCTCCCTTTGCAGGAATAACACCCCAAAACCACCCACCAACAGATTCCAGGGGAAAAAAACCCATAACTTTCCCCTCCTGCATCCTCAGGAAAACCCAGGGGCAGGGAAAGTGGGCATGGAGCTGATTGTGCTCTGTCTTTTCTCCAGGGTTGGGAATTACCTGGAATTTGTCACTGGTACCTGCCAAACATCCCTGTGGGCACCAGTTTTCTGGGAACATCCCAGGGCTGGTGCTCTGATTAATGGGGATGCCATGGGTCTGGGAAATGGAATATTGCTGTCCATATGATCCATGATGTTAATGGGAGTCATTTGGAATCCCAGGTTTTTAAGTGGTGGGATCCTCATGGAGGTTTTCCAATACTTAATCACCCATGGAGCCACCTGGAGTGATGCCAAAGGGTATTCTGTGACTCTTTGGATAAATAGGGCTTGGGGAATGGGATTTCCTTTCATTAATAATTTGACAACTTCAGCCTCCTTGGCTGTGCGTTTGGGCTTGGGATTTATGCTCCTTCTCCACCTTTCCTCCCAATCTTGAGGGAGGTTTAGGTGGATTTCAGGAAGAAGTTCTTCCCCCAGAGGGTGCTGGCACTGCCCAGGCTCCCCCGGGAATGGGCACAGCCCCAAGGCTGCCAGGAGCATTTGGACAGTGCTCTCAGGCACAGGGTGAGATTTTGGGGGGTCTACGAGTTGTACTGGATGATCCTGGTGGATCCTTCCCACTCAGGACATTCCACGATTGTATGGACTCATCAAATTCTGCTTTTCAGTTGCAAGCCCGACCATGAAAAGGACCAAAAATTTCAAACCATCAAGTTTTTCCTGAAAATTCTCAATGCAAATTCCTCTTGATGTGCTCTGGATACAGCCCCCTCAGTCAGGGCTTAAATCCCAGTTTTCCAGGACTTCAGGAGCACAAATTACAAGTCACAAAAGCAGGCTGGGACTGGTCCCTTTCCTGCTGCAAAAATGATCCCCCCGTGCTCAAAATCATCGAGTCTCAGGTGCCTTGGCAGTGATTGTGACATTCATTTAATCCTGGCTCTATAATTAGATTGATTTTCCAGGGAAGAGCAACAAATTGCATTGGAGGAAGCTATCACATTATTTTATTACGCTCCTGATTATTTTTTTTTTTTGGGTGCAGGTGAGGAAATAAAAATGAAGATGCACTCGGCAAATTTGGTGCAAACTCTTTTTTTTTAATTGTAGATTAATTAGTGAGAGTGACAGACTTACCTGGGCCTGAGGAGAAGAGCAAGTAAACATCCTCCCCCTCCCAATCCCTGCTCCATCTGCATTGCAAACTATTCCTTAAAATCAGCCATAAACAAGAGTGTCTGAAATTTCAACCTCTCAAATCTGTGCTTTTGCTCCAAATCAGGATGAGAAACAGGGAAATTGAAGATTTGTGAAACTCCAAAAAGCTCCAATTTAGAAACAGGCACTTACATGACACTGGGTGTTAAAAATGTGTGTTAATATCAAATGGCATAACTCAATTCCGCACTTAATGGAATATCTGAAGGGTGATAAAATTCCCTGGGTTTTTTTTGATGTTATCAGAGCAGAAGAAGACATTGGAAGTGATTTTTCACTCGTAAAGTGCCCAAATGGCTTCATCACTACAAATTTGTGTCAAACTCCTGTTAAAGAAGCAAATTTCCCCTTTTTGAGGGCTTGAGTCCACTTGGCACAACCCCAGTGCAAGTGTGGATTCTTGCCCTCTGGTCAGGACAGAGACCTTGGTCCTTGAGAAAATTTCCCATAGAAAGGTGGGAAAAGAATTTGAAATAAGTTGGAGCAGCTCGTTCTGGCTGTTGGATTGCCTGAACCTCCCTGATGTGCTTGGAACACCCTTGGGCTGGGATCTTGGATAAACCCTCTGCATTCTGAAAGCCTTTTGCCAAACTGAGAAGTTTGGAAGGTCAGCAGGGGAAGCGAAACATGCCGTGAAACTCCTCCTAAAAAACCTCTTGGGAAGGTTTTGGTGTCCCGGGGGTTCTCCCGTGGCTCATTCCTGCCATCCCGCATCACTCGGCCGCTCTCCTCCCGCGCGTCTCCTTGCGGAGGGTCCGCGATGTCGGGCTAATCCGAGCAGACAGCATGCATAATTCAGCTGGATTTGGGAGGGAGGGGTGGGAAGGGGCAGCAGCGATCCTGTCCCTCCGTGTGGCTGATTCCATCCCGTCTCCCGGCGTGTCCCTAATTGGACGGCGCCCTTCGCTTCGCGTTAGGGATGCACACGCAGCGCCCGGAGAGGGATCTGGCCTCCGTCGTGTCCGTGCTCCTCTCCACGGTCAGAGAGAAGCAACTGAAGCATTTTAATGTGTTTAGGCTTTTTTCTGATGGACACAATGGCAGCCTGAGATTTAGACTGGTGTTGGAGGGATGCTCCATGCCCCAAAATATCCTCCGGGTGGGATTCTCCAGGAATGAGGGGAGTATAAAATTGTCCCTGGTTTTTGCATGGTTTTATTGTGGGTGTTCCACAAAGAAAAAAAACAGTAACAGAGACAGAAAATATTCCAGGCAGTGGAGAAGCCCATGGGGACATTAAGACACTCTGGGGATTTTTTTTTTCCCCTTTTCAAGTTAAGTTTTACAGAATAGTCCATAAAGTGGTGACATTTTTAACCATTTTTGCTCATTGCTTTGAACTTCCCAGCCTTGTCTTCGCAGGCACCGAGGCCCAGAAGGGCCAGGAGATGTAGTTTAATGAGACAAGTTTTAAAGGTCACTCTGTGTAATAAATCTGTGCTTTTTAATATTTAAACTTGTAAGGCATTTAAACCTTTAGGCTCCTGGGATTTGCTCCACCAGATCCAACTAGATCCGTCAAACTCAGCAAGCCTTTTGCCTCTGGGAATATTGGATTTCTTCTGCTTGAGATGAAGAGGGTCTCTTTATCCAAGTCCATTCATCTGTCATAACTCAGGTACCTTTAAATCTTTTAAATCTCTTGGGATGCTGGATAAGGTGTGGAGGAAACCTTATTAAGTTCAAGCTCATGGAGCTCCATTCCTCTCTTGTTGCAAGTCATGAGGAATAAGAGAAATGTCGATAAGAGAAAGGTGGTGCCTCTCAAAAATGTGCCCCAAATCCTCTTCCCTGACCTTAGTCAAGCTCCCTGGCTCAGGTTTAGAGGGAGATGCCAAGGAGGATCAAGGAAAAAGCAGGACAGGAACTCAGATCTTTGTTGGAAAAGGGCTGGATTTAGTAAATCTGCCCATTTTTGGCAGCAGCTGCGGAGCACAGGTTGAGATTCACCCTCAGGTTGGAGCATTTTGGAGCTGATTTGCTTAAATATCCCTAAATTGCACCTCCGAAACCATTTGGATGTTCCCAGCTGAGCCCCCCAGCCCTGGCCGAGGGCTCTGCTCTCACACAGTGTCAGAGCCGATGCCGTCAGTACCCGGTTGCTTTCCATGGCCGGGAATCAGGGCTGCTCCCGCTGCGAGCATGCGACGCGGAGCGCGCTCGGAATCGCTGCGCTGACTGGCAGATTCCCTTATTGATGTTGCACTAGGAATTAGATATTATTAGATATTATTAGATTGAATTAAATTGAATCAGCCTCCTAATCAGACAGAGGCCAGAGGCACCGTGGATGGTCAGATGGTGAAGTTTGGATGGGTTTGCAAATCAGCCTTCCAGGAGCTCTTCATTTTTAAAGGCAGTCCAGAAAGAAAAGACATTTTTCTTTCACAAGATTAAGTTTTCCAAGGATTCCCTGGTGCCTCAAACCCTCCTGACTCTCACCTGCAATAGTCACATGGGAGGAGGGAAGACACGTCTCAAGCCTTATGGAGAAGAGTCACCAAAAACTACCAAAAGTGGTGTTCCAGAGAACAGGAAACACAGTGCCTTCCAGAGAGATGGACACAGGACCTGGAGCAGCAATCCTGGCAGGAGATGGACAAACTGAAAAGCCCTGAAGGTCCAGAGGGTGGCAGGGAAGACCTTCGCTTTCCATCTTCTAAAAAGCTTCTGTTTACAGAAAGAAATTGGCCCTACTCCTGATTATTCCATCGCAGACCCATTATCCAAAGGCTCTGGGTGCATTACAGAGCTTTACATTAATGCTGAGGTGATGGATGCGCTGTGCTGTGGGCAGGATCCGCTCCCCAAACTAACAGGAATTCCATTAGAAGCCGGCTGGGAAATGAGGTCTTTCAAGATTTAAATCCTTAAATACCATTTTTTTCAGTGCTGGGCAGCATTAAGCCATTTATTTGACTTCAGCGCTGAGACCTGGCTGGGCTGCCTGGATAATCTTTGCAGTTATCTGTGTTTGAGGTAGAGCCTTATCACTGCTTGTTCATCTTCTCCTGCTCCTGCCTCCTGACTCAGAATTATTTCCCTGCTTCTGTAATTAAGGCAGCATCTCAGGTCTCTTGGAAACTCTGTGCTAAAATATGCTCCTGCTTACATTGAGGCAACCTTGAAATGCCCACAGCACCAGCAGCACTGGAATCTGATCCAAGGGGTTGGTCCAACCCAGCCTTCATGCAGGGACCAGGAGGTTGGACTGAATTTGGGGTAGAATGATCCAATGGGGCCAGGCTGGGAGAGCTGGGGGTGCTCACCTGTAGAGGAGAAGGCTCCAGGGAGAGCTCAGAGCCCCTCCAGGGCCTAAAGGGGCTCCAGGAGAGCTGGAGAGGGACTGGGAACAAGGGGTGGAGGGACAGGACACAGGGAATGGCTCCCACTGCCAGAGGGCAGGGATGGATGGGATATTGGGAATTAGGAATTGTTCCTTGGGAGGGTGGGCAGGCCCTGGCACAGGGTGCTCAGAGAAGCTGTGGCTGCCCCTGGATCCCTGGAAGTGTCCCATGCCAGGTTGGACACTGGGGCTTGGAGCAGTCTGGGACAGGGGATTGCCCCCACCCATGTCAGGGGGTGTGACTGGATGGGCTTTAAAGTGCCTTCCAACTCAAACCCTTCTGGAATTTCATGTCCTTCTGGAATTCTATGCTTAAGGAGAACATCTTGAAGTTTATTTCAGGAGAAAAAAACCCCAATTTTCAGTATTACCCCAATTTTGAGGAAAAAGGGAGAAAACCAAAGATGAGAAGTGGCAGCTCCTTCCTTTGGTGGGGAAAAGCACTTCTAAGGATTCCCCAGGTGGGACAAGCAGCATCTTGCAGTTGATGGATGTTCATCTGGACCTCAGGTTGCCTGGAATTACTCCCCACCTGGGTTGGGAGATGACAAACCCTTGATAAGGAAGAGAAAAGAAGTGTGAACATCCCTGAGTGTTGCACTTGTGGTTTCCAAAGGCAGGGATTGAGACCCTACAAATCCAAAGGGAATTCAAATAATTCAAAAGTGAAAGAAAAGGCAGGGACAAACAAAACAAACAAAACCTTTGGATTAGGGTGAAGCAGGAAAGGTGGTTCCAGTGTGGGGCAGGTGCTTTTCATTCCTTTCTTTGCTCTCCCAGGTTTGTGCTACTGCAGCAGCCTGAGGAATTCTCAGTCCAGATGTGTCTCTGATGGGAGGGCAATGAAAGAGGAAATGCTGCCAATCTCCAAAAAGTGAAAGCAAAACAGGCACAGGAATATTTTGAGGATTGTCACCCTCAGCCTATAGAATTGATCTGGATTTTGTTTTCAAAATCAACCTAAATACTGAAGGGAATAATGTGGGACAACACTCTTAGATTAGGTTTGTCGTTAAGTTCCATTTTTGAGGTCTTTTGACCTTTCTGGTGGTGGCTCTTCAGCTGAGATGGTTTCCTGAGGGGGTTCCCAAGCAGAGGGATCCATCTGGCTCTTTGCTGGGAATGGGGAATGGAAGTGTGCTCCTGTGGAGAGCAGGGGTTGGTCAGTGAGGGATCAGAGGGATCCCAATGCCTGATGAACTCCTGATACAGAAACTGTTCCTGTGCTCCAGGGCTGCTTCCAAGCCTTGTTGGCACCAGAGGAGAAGGATGGGAGAATACCCATCCCCTCAAATAAAGGGACAGAGAGCTTTTTTTGCCAAGTCATGATCCTCAATGAGCTGTATTTGATCTCTGGAGTAGCAGCAACCCCAAACCCCCTGAATTTGCTGTTGATCTACTGCTCATCCAGCTCAAATCCTTCTTGGATTACAGCTGGGGGCTACAAGGAATATTTTCTTGTCCACATTTAATTGAATGATCAATCTGGGCTAGAGCCTAAAGCTAAATAAAATAAAAACTTAGGCTGGTCTAGGACGGACAACTAACTCCACCAGCAGGAGGGGAGAAATCCCTAAAAAAGGGGTTTTTTTCCATGGAAATTCCTGAAATAAGCTGGAGCTGTGCTGCCTTTCAGAACCAGGCACTCAGTTAAATGAAGATGGGCAAGACTAAGCTGCCTAACATCCAAACCCAGCATTAGCCCGATCCCTATTCATGAAGGCTTTATGTTGAATTAATGTTGTTATAGAATTAGGCTCCTAAGAGGCTTGGAGATGTCACCTCCTGGAAGTTGCCATTATTTGTAGCCCTCCTGGAATGGTGAATGTGCTCACAAGCACCAGCTCAGCTCATCCCATCCCTGGGTATCCTACAGGAATTAGGAAACCCCATGGGCTGGGTTTTCTTGAACTCTTCTTATTGGAATCTTTGAAAGGCAGGAAAACTGTTCTGCTCCAGAACTACCTGTGCCTTTCATCTCTGTTTTACTCCCATTCCACTCTTGGAGGCATCCAAAGGCAATTTCCCAATGGAATCTGCCTTCCTCTCCATCCTTGGAGTCCTTCCCCACCACGGTGGCAGCCAAGGGACACTGTGGATTTTATTCCAGCTTGAGGATGTTCACCATGGGATCTCCAGGGAGACCTCAGAGTGGAGCATTAACATCCTCAATGGCTGATAGCAGCACCTGCAGATAAACAGTGGTGACAGTGGAATTCCAGTTGGGAAAGACTTTCCAAGACCATCAGGACTGTCAGGACAGGGACACCACACAGATGGAATCAGTGGGACAATTCCCCTATCTGTTCATCCCTGTATTCCCCTAAAAGGGAATCCCTGTATTTTCCCCCTCCTGCAGCCCCAGGGAGGGATTTTTCGGGCCACATCCCTTTGGGAAGGATCTGGGTCAGCTCTCCAGGCTCACCCTGCCTCTCCAGCCTCCCCGTCATGCCTTATTGCCTGACTTATTTAAAGAAAACTAAAAGCTCAAAAAAAGAGAAACTCAAGACTTAATTGAGTCTTATAATTTTCCAAGTGCAAACGATTTTGACACAAGGCTCTTCATCTCTTTCTGGCACGCGGGAATGCTCCTCCTCTGCTTGCCCATCCTGATGGGGATTAATAACCCAACCTTGGGATGCTGGAGAAGAAACCTGGAGCAGTCCAAACTTAATCCTGACACCCCCAGAAAGGTTTAGAAAGCTGAGGGTGACCCACTCCCATCCAGTGCTAAAAATGCCTCATGTGGGGCTTGAGGAGGTTTACGTTTCCACACGGAATGGGAAGGGAAAGGAAAAGGATAATTTCCTTTCAACTCAATGTTGCAAGTGATTAGTGCCCAGTGTACCCCGGGCAGCTTTAGTCTTTAACATGGAGGTGATCGTGAGGATTTATGGGAGCTCCTGGACAATAACAGCTTTCCAGAGAGGCTTTGATTAAACATTATGGATCCACATTATGCAAATTTATTGCGTGGTTAATCTGACTCCAAAAGAACACAGTGGCACTTAAAAAAGCATTTAAAAGGGGGAAAAAATTCAAAGGATCCAAAGACCTGGGTGTTTCTCAGTACTCCAGGATGGTTCAGGCTTGAAGGAGAAGTCACAGAGCCATTGATGAGCTTGGGGAAATGGGGAAACATGGAGAAAATCCAGGAGTTGGAACAACAGACAAATTCCAACCTGGATATTTCACATTCAAATGGATGCTGGCATTAAATCACTTGCAAACCCCTCTTTTCCAACAGTTGCTTTTCTGTTTGAATATGGGATAACAGGAATGGTAGGAGATAGAAACGTGATGCCTTTGCCAAACTGAGCTTTTCTCCCAGGAATGTGGGGAGGGAGGGGTCACTGTGTTTGTTTTTCTCCCTTCAACACTTTTTGGTATCATTTGTCACCATCCCCATGCAATAATGGGATTTCTGCCAGCAGCTGATTGCGAGGCCCTCATTAACTTCCACAGATTTTCCTGCATTTCAAACTCTGATTATTGTAAAGCCCAGATTTGTTTTCCTCCAGAAATCAAGGTTAGGGAGAAGACAGATCCCATCCACAGCTTCTTCTCCAGAAAAGAGCAAAAGCACTGAAGAAGCAGAAATCAGAGATGTGATGGCAAATCAACCCTCCACTACCTGATGCAGCTTCCAGTGGAGGTTTTTTGGTGTAAAATCCCAAGATTTTGGCCAATGATTATGGACTGGGAGTTTCTGTATGTAAAGGACTTGGAGTTTTGAGAGGTTTCAGAGCATCACCTCTCCCCTGCTCCACAGCGCTTGGAGAAACCTTCCCTAGCATAAATCAAAGCTTCTCCCAGGGAGCAGAGACGTCTCTGCTCCTCCCAGGTCCACCAAGCCTTCCCTGTTAAACTCTGGACAATTTCAGAGTCATAACACAGATAAAAATTGTTGGTTGTGGTCTATCCAACAACAGCTCTGTTCATTTCTCCAGAGGATATTCCCAGAGGAGGCTGCTGGACAGAGGGAAATGGGCAATGCTTTAAAGTTTTAATAAAAACAGAAATAAGAAGGTGCAAAATAAGGGTCCTGTAGAGCACAGAGGAGATGGAGAATCAGTGCAGAGCCAGAGGCTGGAATCTTTAGGATTTTTTGGGGAAGGAATCACAGCTCAGGGCTGTCTCTGTTTGGGACAGAAACCACATTCAGCCCCTAAACTGCTGCGTCACCTCATTTCTGCTCCCTCCTCTCCCATCTAGGGATGATACACAGGGTCACTTTGGGATAATTCTGGACCTTTAAACTCACTCAGTTTTCCACAAATTTTCAGGCAGGGACTAATGAACTGAGTCCCAGCCAAAAACCAGGCCAGGCTTAAAGTGCACAGGCTTAAATAAAACTCAAGGTGCATTTTCAAAGCTGACTGCAAGCTGCAATGATAGGGGTTAGAGCTGTCCCTGGAACACCCTGGCAGCCCCTCTCCATCCAGAGGATGTTGGGGGTGTGGTGAAGGACCCCACAAGCTCCCATGGAAGGGGAAGCTGGGCTCAGTCTCATCCATGAGGGTCTTTGTGAGGGGGTGTTTCATGAGATGAACTCACTCAAGGCTGGATGGAAATGGATTTGATGTTTTGCTAATTGTATGGTGTTGGGTTTTTCTTCTGGATAGAAATAAAATTAGAGCCTTAAGAGAGAACTAATTAGAGCAGGGCAGTATTTTTGGGCTGTCAGAGGTAGTTTTCCCAGAAATCATCTCCCAGACAGAGACCAGGCTGAGTGTGCTGATGAGAGAAAAAGGTAGGAAGTATTTTTTCCCTTCCCTCTGCAGGCTTTGAATATGCAAGAAGGTTTTCTCTTCCTCTTCATCTTTTTAGGAGCAGAAAAGGGGGTGGGGGAGCAGGAGGCTGGGAACTGCTCATTTTTCAATTTTGTCTCATTTCACTAAAAATATGATTAATTTTAGCAACGGTTTCAATTTTATCCGAGCTCCAGGGCTGAAGCATGAGCCCAGCCCTCATCCCTGCCTGTTCCCAGCAGGGTCAGGAGCTGGATCCACACCATTCCTGTGCCACAGGGCTCATCCCTCCCCACCACTGCCCTTCCCGAGGGATGGGGACCTTCTCTGTCCCAATGCACGTGATGATCTCAGATAGAGGATGACCAAACAAACAATTGCACCACAGAAAAATTCAACTCCAGACCAGTGTCAGCACCTTACAAGATCTACAGCAGCTTCTGAGAGAAGTTAATTAAGTGAAACCTATTTTGAGAATTACCAGCAATGAACTTATCCCACTTGTTAACTGATTAAGAAGAGACTGCAACATCAAATCTAACTCTTAATACCTGAAGCTCAAACAACCTTAAAAAAAAATCACAAAAAACATCCAAAAAACCCCAAACCCATCACTATACTGCAAAAAACCTTTCTTCCTTACAGGGAAGAAACAATTCCAGTTTCCAAACCCTCCATCCCTGGGGATCTAAACATCCCCTGGGATGTGGTGCCAGGGTTTCCCTTGCAACACCTTTCCCTTTTGCAGCAGCTTTTATCCAGCAATCTCTGAAGCACTTTACAAGTAATAATTGAGCTTCATAGACTCTTTGTTCAATTCCAGATTATTAATAAATAACCCTTTATTATTTAGAAATACGTGGCACATCATTTTTCTCCTCTCTGTTCCCCTGAACAGTCACTTAGCCCACATTAGCACAGTTTAATGCCAATTTGGCAATGGTTCTCTTTAACCCCTTTCAGGGCTGGGTGGTTTTAGGGAGGGTTGAAGAGCTGTGAGGACAAGAGGGGGATGCTTGTCCTGCCCAGCTCCTTGCGTAGGGATAATCCATAATTTCACTGCATATTTTGGCCAAAAGGAGCATTATTAATGCTCTTATCCCCACCTAGCCAGAATTAGGAGCATTATTCCCCCCTTGCCTCCATCCCTTGCTATCCCCTCTCTAATTCCAAGCTCAGGATCTTGGGCCTGTTTCATTTTCCCTGCTCTAAGGCTCCCCAAAGCTTCTTATCCAAACTGAGAGTCCAGAGCCCCTCCCTGCTCCACCCCAAATCCTCCTGACCTCGGTTTGAAGCACCCAAACCCCCCAGATTTTCCTCCCTGTAAGCAGAGCAAGAATTCATTCCTGCCACCCTCACGGACAGAGGGGAAGCAAAACCAAGTTAAATAAGCCACGGGATGGTTTTTCCAAATCCCCTTTTGCAGGAGAAAAGCTGGCAAGAGCTGTCATTGAAAGGGGAGAAGGAAGAGCGAGGCTCATCCTGCTCCTGCAGAAATGGACAGGGAAGGACATTATTGAAGGGCTCTGATCTCTGGAGAGACACGCTGGAAAAGGGGAGAGGAGGGAAAAGCAGCCTGGAGGAGCTCAGGAGCTGAGCTGACCTCCTACAAGCCAGTTCCATCCTTGTTATTACTGGTTTTTTGGTGGGATGAGGGGTCAAGGACAGCATTAACCAGCCCATTCCCACGATTTCACTGCTTTTGGCTAGTGGTGCTCCCGGCCCCCTCTAGCACCCTGGCAGGCATCCATGCAAGTAGCAAATAGATCTGAGAAAATCAAGACAAATTAGGAAAATCAAGAAAAAAAAATAAGAAAATGAAATGTGTTCAGATATCTTTTCAGTAGCAATTCATTGGCCTAATTGAAAAAATATCAAATAAATCAAGCTAAATGAAATATATTTATTTTATATAGACATTTATTTATATATCATGTATGTTATTTATTAAATAAAATAGGTGTATTCTATTTCTCCAGGTAAAAGAAGAAATGTGCAGGAAGGTTATAAACAAGTCCAGTTCACCCTGATGAGTGTCCCCACCACCCCTCAGAGCACTCCTTTTCTGCCAGGACCATCCCTGCAATGGATAGGGATAGGAAGGGCATCCATCTTCTCCTTATCCGTCCATGAAACCCTAAAATCTCCTTCTGGACACTCATTTGGGCAGCAGAATGAGCCCAGAGATGCCCTGCACTTTCAAGCAGATCCAGGTAGGTTTAGAACCAAGTTTTGCTTAAAACCCACCCCAGCTGAAGGTGCAGAACAGCCTTTCCCAACCTTTGGCATCAGGCAGAGCAAGAAAAATGTCCAAGGGGGAGCCACAGCCCCAGATTTTTGCTGTTATTTATGAGCCTGAATGTTTCAGTGACCATGAGCACTTTGCTCCTCAAGTGTTTGGAGGCAGCTCCAGGCAGGAAAAAGGGATGTGCCTGTCCAGGCTGGCAGGAGAATGCTCTTCTCTTCTCTTCTCTTCTCTTCTCTTCTCTTCTCTTCTCTTCTCTTCTCTTCTCTTCTCTTCTCTTCTCTTCTCTTCTCTTCTCTTCTCTTCTCTTCTCTTCTCTTCTCTTCTCTTCTCTTCTCTTCTCTTCTCTTCTCTTCTCTTCTCTTCTCTTCTCTTCTCTTCCCTTCCCTTCCCTTCCCTTCCCTTCCCTTCCCTTCCCCTTCCCTCCCTTCCCTTCCCTTCCCTTCCCCTTTCCCTTCCCTTCCCTTCCCTTCCCTTCCCTTCCCCTTCCCTTCCCTTCCCTTCCCTTCCCCTTCCCTTCCCTTCCCTTCCCTTCCCTTCCCTTCCCTTCCCTTCCCTTCCCTTCCCTTCCCTTCCTTCCCTTCCCTTCCCTTCCCTTCCCTTCCCTTCCCTTCCCTTCCCCTTCCCTTCCCTTCCCTTCCCTTCCCTTCCCTTCCCTTCCCTTCCTTCCCTTCCCTTCCCTTCCCTTCCCTTCCTTCCCTTCCCTTCCCTTCCCTTCCCTTCCCTTCCCTTCCCTTCCCTTCCCTTCCTTCCCTTCCCTTCCCTTCCCTTCCCTTCCCTTCCCTTCCCTTCCCTTCCCTTCCCTTCCTTCCTTCCCTTCCCTTCCCCTTCCCTTCCCTTCCCTTCCCTTCCCTTCCCTTCCCTTCCCTTCCCCTCCCCTCCCCTCCCCTCCCCTCCCCTCCCCTCCCCTCCCCTCCACCTCCCCTCCCCTCCCCTCCCCTCCCCTCCCCTCCCCTCCCCTCCCCTCCCCTCCCCTCCCCCTCCCCTCCCCTCCCCTCCCCTCCCCTCCCCTCCCCTCCCCTCCCTCATTCCAAGGTTTCTGGAGCACAGCCATCCATCCAAGCCCGTGTTCCAGGAAGAAAGTGCTCACTTTGCTCTTTTCCCTGGGCATGAGGTAGGTGAAAAAACCCAGATGAGGTTAATCCATAAAGAGGGAGAGCTGCAAAGTGTAAAATTCCCCATTGGAGAGAAACCCTGGGTGGAGCATCAAGGGCTTTGTTACTGATACCCCCACCCTGTGCCAAATTTTGGGATACCATGGCTGGACAAGCCATGAGGGTGTGCACATCCACAGATCCCAGCAGCCACCAAGTCCCAAACACCTGGAAAAAATTGCTATATTTTATCCTTGTTCAATTTAGCAACAAAAAGGGGTGAAATCCACCTTTAAATCTCCATTGTCTCATTATTTCTGAATCAATAACAGGAGATAAAGGAGGAACAGAGTTTGAAAAACCAGGAATTGCTTCTTCTTTCTAAAGCAAATTCGGTGTCCTGTGGACCACACTCCTGTCGGGGGCATTCCAGGCACAACAATTCCTTTGACATTATTTCAATCAGTATTTTGGGAAGCTAAAGAGGCATCCCAGGAATGTGATGGCACTGCATCCCATGGGAAACTGAGGCACAGGAAAGGGAGACTGCTTTTGTAACCCTCTTGGATGGGCTCTTTTAACAATGGGAATATCAAAGGAATAGGAAGTCCAAAGCAATTGGAATCTTGAAACAATGGTAATCTGTCAGCAATGAGAATCTCAGAACAATTGGAATTCACAGGAATGGGAATCTCACAGCAATGAAAATTTCAAGCCCTGAGCTCCCCCATCATGGCTTTGTGGTTGTATTTGCCAATGTTGTTTGTTGATCCAAGCCTGAATCCCACCTCCTCCTTGGGCGGAGAAGAACATCCCTGGGAAAACCCTGCTGCCATGTTCCCTGCAGATAGAAGGAAGCTGATGCCACTCATCCTTGGCCAAGCACCTGGAGCTCCCTCCAAGGTCAGGGAAGAATTCCTTCTGTTTCCAAACTAAACCTGAAGCCCTCAGGGCTGCCCAGAAGATGTTCCTGAGGCTGCTTTTTCCAGAACAGGGTGTTGGGAAGGATGCAGAGAGGGAAGCCAAGGATTGGTTGTCATTTCTCCTGCATTGATTCCCTTTTTTCCTTTGTTTTATTTGGGGATAATTAACAGCTTTGCCTAATACAGAATTAATTCCTTGTGTCGTTGCATTAATTAGCATTAAAGAGATCCTTATATCACTGTCTGGAGCTGGAAGGAGCCCGAATCCAGCAGCAAAGTCAGCACAACTTTTCCATATTCCCATCGGAATGCGGCACAAACGAGGAAGAAAAACATCCGGATGAGGCTTTTCCCAAAAAAACCCCCATCTCCCAGCAGCAATGCAGCAATGCAGCATCCCAGCGGATATTGAGATGGGAAAATATCTCCAGAAGAAGGTTGATTTTCTCCCTGTCAACATTTTTCTTCCTTCAAAGCTTTAAAGCCCTGATGTTGTTATCTCGATGTTCTCTAAACCCACCAAATCCACTTAAGACTCTCCAGAACCTCCTCAGGGGCTGGAGCACAGTAGGATCTTTAGGAAAATCAGCCTTTTCCTGGCATTTCTGGGCAGCAGAACATTGTCCAAGGACTTCTTTCCCCAGAGGTGCTCTGGAAGGAGCTTCTCGAGCTTGGGGTGGGTTTTTATTCCCATATTCCTGGCAGGTTGTCCCCAGCACGGGCTGGGAAAAGGGGGGAAGGGGCTTTGGAGAGAACAGGGGCAGGAAGTCTTGGAGCAGTTTCAAGGTTCCATCAGCACTGGTGAAATCTGGGATAAGTGTTGGGAAATGCTGCTGAGGGGAAGGAGAGGGAAAAGCCCTCTCAACCCAACAGGAACATCTCCAGTTGTCAGGAGAACATCTCCAATTTTCCATTAAAATAATCCTGATTTGAAGGAGAAGGGGCCCATCCCTGTCCTGGAGTGGTTTTTGAAGGTTATTGGAAAATTCAGATGGAGTCAGGAGCTGCAGGATCCAAAATCCCTCACCACGGGAGATGCTGAGCCCAGGGTCACAGCTTTGGGATTCAACTTTTGGGATGAAACCTTTCCAGGCGCTAAACTCCTCTGGCCCTGCTTCCTCTCCCCCCTTTAGAGCTACAGAATTAATAAATTTGGAATAATTTTAATATAAACCCTGGAACTGACACTGGGAGTTTAAGCATGACAAAATCAATGTGGGGCTGAGGGGCGTCTCTCAGCTCTATTGACAGCCCTGCCTGGCGCTTTTTCCCCTTGAAGTGGCAGAATAAAAACCAAAAGCTGCATTCGTTTTTTTAATTAAGACTCCGGCATTATCAGGCTTTACAAGGCAGAGCCAATGCACAGATGAATTCCCATTTAATTAAGCTTTCCAAGAAACTTTTGAAGACTGCAGATTAAATGTGGGCTCAGATTTCTTGCAGGGTTTGTTGTTTGGGTTTTTTGTTTTTATCATTGTTATTTGGGAGAAGTTTTAATTGTTTTCATGGAGCTTGATAAAGAAAAATAAGAATAGAAATAATTATCTGCAAGATAGAACTTGATGAGTTTCTCTTTGTGGAGCAGCCTGGATGCATCTTTCTCTCTATGACATATGTACTTATAAAAAATATATATGTGTGTACATATATAAAGTGAAAACTGTGATGTATTTATGCTCCAAATATCTCCTTGATGGATTTATTACATTTATTATTTTGTACTTATTGTATACATTTGCTATCTGTATTATATATTTATTATATGTATTATATTTATTATGTGTACTGTATTTATTATATAATTCATTATATGAATTTATTCTCTATTATTATGCATGTATTATATTTATTTAGATGTACTATGTGTATTTATTATATTGACATGATATGCATGTATTGTATATTATGATGTATTTAGTATATACACTTATTATATGTATTACATGCATTTATTATCTGTATTATATCCATTATGGTTATTTATTATATGTGTTATTATGTTGTTATTATTATTATATGTGCCATTATGTTATTATTTGTTATACATATTTATTATGTTTATTTATTATGTGTGTTATTATGTATTTATTACATGTACTTATTATATGCATTTTTAAAATATATTTATTCTATGTATTTATGCCCCAGAAGGAACAGGCAGCCTGGAAAAATTCCAGAAGTCAAACACAGGGATGAAAGGAGGATTTGGGGAAGGAAAAAATTCCCTCAGTACTGTTTGCATTCCATGTCTTTATTTCAGTTTCCTTGCACTGAGATGCAGACAGGGCAGAGAGGAGGGGCCCTGGACAGAATTCCATTCCTTTTCCCTTGGGAACGTGGCAGTGAATGGGAACCCTTGGAGCTGTGAGGGCAGCGTCTCGTGGGGTCTGTCCCTGGGGGTTCCCACTGGGGGCATTCCCTGCTGGGGTTTTCCAGGGAATCTGATGTCATTGTGTGTATTTCAATGCCAATATTGGGGTTTTTCCATTGTTTGTTTAGTTCCAGTGGGAAAAACATCCCCTAATCCCATTTCTGCTCCCGTGTCTGAGTGTCTGCAGAACAGGCAATGTGAGGATACGGGATCCCTGGGTTTGGGGGGAGGTTCTCCCCGGTGCCAGGTGCTCCTGAACACCTGGAGAGCCTCTCCAGGCTGCCAGCATCCATCAGCAACCACCTTCGGGTTAGAGGTGGGGAGCTGATGGAGTCTGAAAATGTCAGCTTGGGGTGGCACTCAGGGCTTGGTAAATTTAATAATTTAATACCCCCGGGTGCCAAATCTCTTCCAAAAGTCTCTGTGGTGTATTTTGAGGAAATAACCCCATGGATGTAGGGTGGGAAGGCTCTGGCACCAGCTGCCAGAGCAGCTGTGGCTGCCCCTGGATCCCTGGAAGTGTCCAAGGCCAGGCTGGATGGGGCTTGGAGCACCCTGGGGTGGTGGGAGATGTCCCTGTTATGGGGTGGAGCAGGAACAGCTTTGAGGTCCCTTCCAACTCAATTCTGGGATTTGGTGCTGTGGGAAGCACCTCTGGAGCCCAGCCAAGGGGACTGTGCCATGGCAGTGGGACACCATGTCACCCCTCCATGGCCCTGGCCCCAGGCCCTTTGCCAGGACAGGAGGGTCTCAAATGAACTTTGGGGAAGGTATTGGGGGATTTTTAAGAATCTGCAAGTCCTGAATTTACAGAGCCATTCCAAGTGTCCATGCTGACCTGCCCATCCTCCAAAACCGGTGCTCACCTGACATCTGGTGAGATGATCCAAGCTCTCCCTCTCCAAGGATTTGCCCAGAGCAGGGTCTGAGTGCTGCAGGTGAACCCCAAAGCTGCCCTGAGGGACGGGATGTTCCCAACACCACCTGTAGGGTCACAGCACCATCTCAGATCCTGCCCCAGTGGCCAAGTCAAAAAGCTCAGGAGATCCCAAGGTGCCAGCAGGGCTGGGCATCATTTTGGGACGTCCATGGGATGCCAGCTGTACCCACAGCAGGGAGAGCCCTGCAGGAGGTTGGGGAGTGGAACCAGGCAGGAATGAAGGCTTGGACACCTGCCAGGAAGAGAGAGGCCCTGGAACGGGATTCAAGGCACTAATTATCACTAAGTCCAGCCCAAGCCCCCACCAGCCCCTGCCCTGTGCACTCAGCCCCTTTTTGGGGCAGTTTGGGTGTTTCTGGCAGTTCCTGCATCGGCTCCGTGGCCAGGAAAAAAACAAAGAGCTCTCTGGGAGCTCTGACCTGCTGCATTCCCCATGCCTCAGTTCCTGGGATTTCCAACATCCTCTGCCTTCAGGAGCTGCTCCACGCCTCACTTGGGTTCCCAGACAGAAGAGAAACCCCAGCCCCCGTGTCAGATATTGGATCATAGAATATTTTTGTTCCCTAAAATCCCTAAAGTGGATTTTTCCCAGCACCAAGGCTGCAGCTCCAGTGCCATCTCATGGGTATCCCGGGATGCTGCAGCCTGCCGGTGCCTGGGTGATCCAAAGATTTTTGGGGCCACATCCAGACCCTTTTGGAGCAGAGGTGGCCATCTGGAGCAGACCAGGGAAGATGATACCACTGGACACCTGGATTTGAAGGTAGTGGCACCACAGAAAGAACACACAGCCACACCCAGGACTCTCTGCCTGCAGAAAAGAAAGGAAAATCAGAAAAACTTGCAATTTTACTAGAAATGAATGCTTTCCCCTAAGATTTGGGGGATGCAGAAAGGGCTGGGAGCAGCCTGATGGAGCATCCCACCATCACTGTAAGCACCTGTGCTGGAACATAATGCCCAAGCTGGAGCTTTTCCCAGGGATAAATCCTTAGTGGGAAAAGAAGGTGAATGGTATTTTAAGTTAAATTACTGTTAAAATATTGTTCAACAAAAATATTTGATTGCTTTTCCTAGCATTAAAATCCAGCCAGCACAGCTGGATAATTCCACAGTGATGGGGATGGGGTCGGAGCTGCTGCCGGGGCTGTGCAGGCAGACCTGGAGATGGCAGTGCAGCCCTTCCATGGAGAACCTCATCCCCAGTGCCTCTCCTCCATCCCAAATCCCTCTCCGTGGAAATGCCGGGAGCGAGCCTCAAGAGTCAAACCCTTGTTTTCCTTGTTTTCTCTTCTTTTTTTGCATCCTCTATGAAAAATTCTGAAAATTTCCATTCTGAAAATGGAAATTGGGTTGTGGGGTTTTAATGTGTGAGGTTTGGGGATGAGCTGCTCCAAGATCCTAAAAGCTTTTGCCAGCAGCACCCCTGATAAGTGAAAGGAAGGCCATCCCAGTTACACTCCAGAGGGAATCAAATATCCATTCAATCCCCGTGGGAAAACCACTAACACCAAACCCTACGTTTGGGATCTGGTGTAACACAGCCACACTCAGCAAATTATTTCTAATCATCACTTTTTTATCCTGGGCGCTGATTTGGCCAAGTTTTTGCCTGTTTTTTTTTGGAGATTTTTAATGGATTCCAACTCTTTTTCATTGCCCTGTGGCACAGGGGATTTTCTGGGTTCCCCCTTCGACAAATCCTGAAGTGCAGGGAATCAAACCATGCAAGAATTTTCCTCATTCCCACATCACATTTGGACATCCCTCTCTGAACAGACTCATTTCAATCCCATCAAATAAAGGCAGATATTCCAGGGCAGGTATTCCAAGGCAGATATTCCAAGTCAGGTGTTCCAAGGCAGATATTTCAAAGCCGATATTCCAAGGAAGATGTCCAAGGCAGATATTCCAAGGCAGATATTTCAAGAAGGTGTTCCATCTCACCCTTGTCTCAGAGCAGGATGGGTCAGCATGGCTGTTTTTCAGGACATAATTTTCTGGTTTTATTTCCTTTCTTTATTTGCATTGAAAATGAAGACTTTCCAGCATTCCTGTGAGCAGGTAAGAGCTGTTTTCTCCCAGAAAAGCATTCCCAAAGCCCCAGCATCGTGCAGCCTGTGGGATGCTGAGACCTGTGCTGGGATGAGGGAATAGGACCACTTGCCATCCAACCCAAATATTAAATTCCTAAATTAATGCATGTCCTCATCAGGGAAACCCAACAAGCCCCATCAGTGGCCAGACCTCTGTATTGACCTGGAAATAACTCCAGTTTCTCCATCTGGAAAAGGAGGCTTGGGGATTGCAGGTAATGGGGTGAAGGCATGCAGAGGCACGCTGGCTCCTCAGCCTGCACAGATAACAGCTGGCATTGGAAATCCATCAGGAAATAAATCCCATTTGGGGCTGCTTCGGACAGGGCTGAGCTCTCACTGCTCCAGGGCTGGAGGGTTCTGGGCTTGCCCTGGGCACTGAAGGATCTCTTTTCTTTTTCCAGTGAAAAAAAGCAAAAGGGAAGAGGGTTGAGGAAATATAAGAGGGTCTTTTTTTTCCCTGGGAAAAAAAGTGGGGGTTTTCCCTGGTTTTTTTTTTTGGTTGGTTGTTGGTTTTGTTGTTGTTGTTGTTGTTTGTGGTTGGGGGTTTTTTTTGTTTTTTGTTGGGGTTTTTTTTGTTTGGGTTTTTTTGGGTTTTTTTGGTGGTTTTTTTTGTTTTGTTTTGTCTTGTTTTTTTGGGGGGGGTTTTTTGGGTGGGTTTTTTTTTTTTTGTTTGTTTGTTTTTTTTTTTCTTTCCTGGGCTCAGCTGAGAGCTCTGGGGTTGTTTCCTGCTCTGTGAAACCCAGTCCTGGTTCTCCCAGTCTAGACCTGTCTGCAGTTCTCACACTTCTCCTTCCCTACATGAAAATACAACAAAATGAGAATATTCAGCTGGGTTTTTCTCCAAAAAAATGGAGAAAAAAATGGGATTTTGAGGTGTTTGCAAGAGAACTCAGTTAACATCTGGCTGAAAGAGTGATGACCCCAAAGATGAGGCTTGTCACCCAAAGGAGACACTGTTGTCCTCATGTGTCCTCATGTCCTCCAATGCTGCCTCATTTTGGCCCCTGGACACTGAGGTCCCCTGGTGTGACCTCAAGCTCCCAGAGTCCATGGGTGTGCTCCAAAGTCTCCTGTGCTTGGGGAAATCCCACACTGAGGGTGGGATGGGCCCCTCTTGTTGCCTTTGGCTCAGCTCCAGCCAGAGCTGCCCAGGGAAATGCATCCCTAAAGGTCCTGCAGGATGACCTGGCCCGACCTCCTGTCCAGAAGTGCATTATTTATTCCCCATGGTGCTTCCCAAAAGGGATGGGGGGCTGGAAAATGTCCCTTGCACTGAGGTCAGCCCGCCAAGGACAAGATTTAATGGAAGGCCTGAGGCCAAGCCTCCAGATCCCCTCAATTTCTGCCTCCTCTGCCCCAGCGTGTCCATGGGAGCCTGAGATGTTTGGAATTTTCAAAGTAACTTTTTTCCCTGTTGAAGAAAAGACCCCTGAGGAAGCCACCATCAGCCTTAGACCCAGCCAAGAAAGTTGATCTAGAGAAGAGTGAAGTGAAGGAACATGAAATTAATTTTTCCCAGTCTCTGGTTGGGCTTGTTTCTAGAGCTGGAACTGGAAGCACAAAGCAACAGCAAGTGGAGCATTCAGGAGGAAAAATGGAAATCCTGCTGGCTCTGAAAGCCCTACAGAATTCACAGAATTCACAGAATCACAGAATCACTGGGTTGGAAGAGACCTTCAAGGTCATCAAGTCCAACCCAGCCCCAACAGCTCAACTCAACCCTGGCCCCCAGTGCCACATCCAGGCTTTGTTAAACACCCCCAGGGATGGTGACTGCACCACCTCCCCGGGCAGCCATTCCAGAACTTTATCACCTTTCTGGGAAAAACTTCTTCCTGATCTCCAGCCTGTGTTTCCCTTGGTGCAGCTGCAGGCTGTGTGCTCTGGTTGTGTCAGTGCCTGCAGACAGAGCCCAGCCCCAGCTGAGCACAGGCACCTTTCAGGAGCTGTGCAGAGTGATGAGGGCACCCCTGAGTCTCCTTTTCTCCAGGCTGAGCACCCCCAGCTCCCTCAGGGGTTCCTCTCAGGGTTTGTGCTCCCAGCCCCTCTCCAGCCTCGCTGTCCCCTCTGGCCGTGCTCAGTGTCCCCAGCTCCTTCCCAAGCTGAGGGACCAGAACTGGACTACAGACCCACCTGGTGAGCCCCCAGTGTCAGGTGGGGCCAAGCCACCAGTCAGGAAGGTGGTGTTGCTTTTGGACCAGCTGGTTGCCCTCTGCCTGTCCAAGGACCTGGATTTCCAGAGGCTCTTGGATGGAGAAGATCCCAGCAGAGGCAGCCGTGGGCTGCAGCCCTGCAGCTCCTGGCACACAGGCCATCCCTGGGGCCAAAGGAAATTCCTGGTGGAGCTTCAGGGCCAGTGAACTTCTGCAGCCCCTCAGTTCTGTGAGGATGATGATGGCGGGGTTTGCTTTATTCAGCTGCAATGGAAATTTAGGCAGAGCTGGCTGGGAGTAACCACGATGCAGGAGCAGGAGAAGAGGGCACAGGCCCAGCTCCAGCAGCTGGACATGGAATGAAGCTCCATGGAAGCGTCCAAGGCCAGGCTGGCTGGGATTTGAAGCAGCCTGGTCTAGTGGAAGGTGTCCCTGCCCCTGGCAGGGAGTTGAATGGCAAGGGTTTTAATGTCCCTCCCAACCCAAACTGTTCCATGATCCCATAAACCAGCTCCTGGGAGAGGGTTTGGGATGAGGCAGATCCTGGGAGAAGGTTTGGGATGGGGCAGCTCCTGGGAGAGGGTTTGGGATGGGGCAGGTGAGCAGCACCCAGAACAGGACAGCCCTGACTTGTCTGGGAATTGGAAGCTCAGGCCTTGCAGCCCCCTGGCCCCAATCACCTGTGCCAAACCTTCCTTGGAAAGGGATCTGGAACCCGAGTGAAGGACCAGGAGAGAGCCCAAAGAACCCCCTTTCTGTTGTGTGCTGTATGGACAGAGGGTTCTGCCTTTCCTGCAAACCCCCTGGGCAGCAATGCTCAGAATCAGCCCCAGCTTCCCCATTCTCTGCTCTGGATGTCATTGTGTCACATGGGAATCAGTAAATCCCTTGGATTTAGAGCCAAGAAGCAAAATCTGAGAAGGCCAAGTGCCTGTCTCTGCTGGAGAGGACACACATGGATTTTTTTCCTGGCAAAACCATTAAAGAAAATGCAATTAAAAACAAAAACCTTCTTTGACTTGCAAAATCAGCCTTGTGCTTGGCAAACCAGAGATGTTTAATGAATTCCCTCTCTGCTGAGGTTGACTGGCTAATTATGGAGTCCAACTAATTCCTGCAAGGCAGCCTTCCATGGTTAGGCCAGCAGATAAACCTGGTCTAAGCCAAGGGCAGCTCTCCTGAGCTTCCACTGAGGGAGAGGAGGAGCTCAGTGATGCAGCTGGTCCCAATTCACTCTTGGATCACACAGGGAACATTGGGAAGAGCAGTTCTGGGTTCAGGTAACTCTTTCCCTTGTATCAAATGAAGTTCCCTCTAGAGAAAAGGATTCACTCCTTTGTGTGTTTTCCTCCATTAAAATGGGAGTATTTTGCACAGTGATGAGGACACAAATATGTACAAATGCAGTCACATGAATTTTTAATTTACATATAATGAATATATATAAATAAAGAGTTACCTATTGAGCACCCCTGGGGACAGAGCTGCAGCTCAAAGTGACACAGGCACAGGTGGATGGAAAACCAGCCCTGGTGGCCAAATGCATTCCATGATGGAAAGGCTTTGGTATACACTAAACCATGATAAATTCCTGCCTCAGTTCCCAAATGCCTTCTGCAGTTCCCACGCTAACTTTGCCCTCCAAAATGAGCATTTCTACCCAGTCACCCCCTCACCCGGGAGAAAGCTCTTTGACACAACAAAGGCTCGTAATTAGTTCATCCAGACTTTGTATGGTTTGGGATCAATCAATCCTGGTTTGTTGTTAACAGCCAGTTTATTTCAGATCTGAGTAACATCCCTGGGAAATCAAACTTGGACATCTCAGCCTGACCTTGGCACCCTCAAACCATCTGAGCATCAACGCAAACCCCACCTAAGAGATGATTCTGCATCCAGGGTACGCAGGCAACTGAAAATGGAAAAAAATGCCACACTGAGAGGGAAAAGAAGGACTTTGGGGGAGGAAAGTTTCTGGATCATGTGAGGGAAGAGGAAGACAGATCTCTGGAGGCTTTGAAGCTGTTTCTAATCCACAAGGTTATCTCCAAACCCACAATGATTCCTGTATGTATGGGCAGGAACAGGGCACCAGGCACTGCTATTTCCCCTCTCAACATCCAAATCTGATTCACTTGGCATCAGATCTGAGAAAAATCCTTGGGAAATCAGGGACATCTCAGCCTGAACCTTGGCACCCTCAAACCATCTGAGCATCAATGCAAACCCCACCTAAGAGACAATTTTGCATCCAGGGTTTCCCACATGGAGCCGTGTGTGTCCCAGCAGAGCCTTCATTCCACCTTTCTGTCTTTCCAAACAGCATGATATGAATGAAAATTCCCCCCTAAAAACCCCTAAGTTCTAAATGCAGATGTTGGTGATTCCAACATCCCTGGGCATCTCATCCCAGCAGCCAAACCTGTCCTGGCTCTGCTTGGAGGGGGTGAATATCAGAGCCAGCCCAGTCCCCAGTGCAGCCTGACCTGAGCTGAACCCCAGCCAGAGCCAAAAGCCCTCATCCCATCCTCTGGCTGGGTTTTGTTCTCTCCCACACCGGCACTGAGGTTAATCATGTTCCAGACAGAGGAGCTGCACCTCTGCCTGCCCGGAATCAGGGATTTAGCCCTAATTAAGGGGTGGTGCACAGCCAAAGCCTCCAGCAGCCCGGGCTTCTTCATTAGCCTGATTAATTTGGCTGCTTTGGTGCTCTAGTGGAAAGCCCTGAGCCCTGGCTGTAAAAAGCCCTGGCTGGAAATCCGAGATCCCTCACCCAGCACCTCCTGCTTTATTTCAAGGCTCTGCTCTGCCCTGCCTCCCCCCCGGGGGGGTTGAACTCAGACCTCTCCAGAAACCTTAACGAGACCCTGTTTGCCTTAAAAAACCTTTTTTTTCCCTTTATTTGCAACATGATATCCCCATTTTACAGCTGGGTAGTGCATGGATTTCCCAGGAGTGACCCCCGGCTCAGAGTTACCTCCAGCTCTGCAGGGGAAAGCTGCAAGGACCAGCACAGCTTCACTCTCCTGCATTCCCAGGAAAGAAAAAGCGCTTCAAAGAGGATTTTTGGGGGAATTTTCATTCATATTCTGCTGTTTGGAAAGACAGAAATGTGGAATGAAGGCTCTGCTGGGGCACACATGGCTCGATGTGGGAAACCCTGGATGCAAAATTGTCTCTTAGGTGGGGTTTGCATTGATGCTCAGATGGTTTGAGGGTGCCAAGGTTTGAGGGGAGGGATGGATGGGATACTGGGAATTAGGAATTGTTCCCTGTGAGGGTGGGCAGGCCCTGGCACAGGGTGCCCAGAGCAGCTGTGGCTGCCCCTGGATCCCTGGCAGTGCCCAAGGCCAGGCTGGACACTGGGGCTGGGAGCCCCCTGGGACAGTGGGAGGTGTCCCTGAAGTTAGGTAGGAATAAGGTGGTTTATGAGGTTCCTTTCCAACCCAAACCATTCATGGATTCTATGGAATTTTCTGTATTTCCCTTGGCTCAGGGTTCAGAGCAGCCTTGTGAGAACTCCATGCAAAAACCCACCCTTGAATGGGCATCAACCCTGGCTCAATAAAACAATTATCAAACAATATCAGGGATTTTTAGGAAATAAACCCATTTCCCTGCTCAGTTTTTTTTTGTTGGTTTTTTTTTTTTTTTTTTTTTTTTGTTATTTTTTTTGAAACATCGAACGTGGCAGGACGAACAATGGAGGGACAGGGAGAAATAAAGAAATAAAGGGAAAGGAATCATATGGAAGCAATTAGCAGGAACTTCAGTCAGGAAAACCTGACAGTGCTTGTAGCATTAGGGCTCAAGTGATCGGTGCTGCGGGACCATAACTCACCCACACTCCTGGCATTTTCCCTGCAGATGTGGGGTTTATGCAGGAATATCAGCTTAGCCCTTGGAAAAATTAACCTGGGGAGGGCTGTCCAGCCCTGGAAAAGGGAATGTTGGATGTTGGGATTTACCCACAGGCTGGGGGAGAGATGGGCTCATGGGGAGTTGGGGTTAATGTGGTAGCCAGAGGGGGATGTTGGACGCTTTGTCTTGTGAGAAAGGAAATTTCCTGCTTGTAGAATTCCCAGGGGTTTTTACAGGTACTGGAGAATGCAAAACTTTTCTATTTTTGGGAAGGAGGGCAAGGAGAATTTGGACTTCTTGAGGAAGATGCTCTCCATACCCTGCTCACCACTGCAGACAAGAAGTGTTTAGGTTTAGATGTTCATTATCTATAAATGGTGAGTTTTATAGTATTTTACTAATGAGTTACAAAATGTTAACTATTTTTTTATACAAGGTCTTTTAAGGTTAAACTATCTAATTAAGAAATGACACTTAAATTATTTTTACTTTTAACTTAATAAATAATCATTTGAAGTCCGCACTGCAGACTTTTCTGTCTAATTATCAAATACTACCTAAACTTATGAAGAAGAAGGTGAAGAAGAAGGATCAGCTACTGCTCTAAAACTTCTACCCTTACTTCATATATATTACTACATTCTAAATCCCTAAACCCTAAGTTTTCTACTATGTGATATTACACATTTTTAATCAACAATACACTTGTAATCTTAGTGTTATCAATAATTGTAGAAGCTTTCTTCATGGCCTCAGGCCAAATGCAGTGCTCTCTTGGGGGTCAGAGTCTGTTAGTACAGAAAGTCTAAAATTCTCAGCATCTGGAACTCCAACACAGCCCTGAAGATCAACTGCAGCAGAAGAAATTTGGTGATCCCAAAGGAATAAATGACCCTTTGCTCCACAAAAAGCAGCTTTGGTTTGGCTATTTTTCCCCATCCCCAGTGCAAGGCTGTAACAAATGCTGGTTTTTCCCATGGGGTTGGAATTGTAATTCCCAGTCAGGTTTATACCACAGAGCCCCTTGGAAGAGTGATGCATCCCAGTTTTTCTGAGAGGTTTTTTGGGGGATGAATTATTCCCTGAGGTGGGGATGCTCCAAATCCCCTGTGGAGATCAGCAGGACACATGGAGGGCTCTCAGGGCTCAGCTGAGGAACTTGGGTTGCTGCCCAAATGCAGGGGCAGGATTGCTGGGGTTTGGCTTCTTTTTCCTTTCACTGTCGAGGTCAGGATTGAAGCGCTTGAGATGGAATTTCACGGTCAGACTCAGGTTTTTGTTATTTCTTATCTATATCACAGTCTTACAAGGTGTGGGCTCTGCAGTATTTCAGTAACAAGCTACAAAATGGCTCACTATATTTCTCTACAGGGTCTTTTAAGGCTACACTGTCCAATTAAGAAATATCACCTAAATTATTTTCACTTTTAGCCCAATAACCAACCACTCGTACCCTGCAATGTGGACTTTTCTGTCCAATTACACAAAACCACACAAACCCATGGAGAAGAAGGTGAAGAAGAAGGAGAAGAAGAAGGAGAAGAAGAAGGTGAAGAAGAAGGACCAGCCTCCACCCTAAAACCTCCATCCTGCTTTATGTATATCAATATATTCTAAAACCCCAATCTCTAAGTTTTCCACCCTGTGATATCACACACTTCTATTCAAACTCCACACCCACAATCCCAGTTCTGTCATTCCATTTTGGAAGCTTCTCCATGGCTTCAGGTCAATGCAGTGCTCTCTTGGGGGTCAGAGTCTGTCAGCACAAAAAGTCTGAAATTCTCGGCAGTCTCTGAAATTCTCGGCATCCAGCACTCCAAAACAGAGCGAGGATGGAGAGGCTTTGGTGTCCCTCAGAAGGACGAGAGGAGGGTGAGGCAGGGGACAGGGAAGAAAAGGAGGTTTTGGCTCATCAGCTCAATGAGAACATTTGACGTGAAGACATTTGTCTTGAATGAAGACATTACAGGGATCCACTTTCCCATTCTAATTTAAATTATCCAAGCTAAAACTCCTCCCACTGCCATCTGTGGGGAGATGCAGGGATTTTGGAGAGTGACCTAGGGAGGGATGGCAAGGCCAGCCGTGATCCCTTTGCTTGAGGGCACCCAAGGGCTCGTCCCTGCCTGGTCACGGGTGACACCAGGGACAGACCCTTGGCACTCCAGACCCTTGTCATTGGGACATTTTGCTGTTCCACATCCCAGCTCCAGGCTCTGAGAATGAAAACTTTCCAGCACTGTACAGAGTGGGGAAGAAACAGTTCTGAAAGGGGTTCTGGGGGTTCTCTGGAGGGAAAGTTTTGAATTTGTTGCTTGTTTTCCATCACCTCTGGAGGAAAATTCCTCCTCCCTGGATAGTGGCGAGATCCATCTCAAGAGCAACAGGGAAAACAAAACTCACCAGACCCAAATTTCACCTGTCTCCTGTTTTTAGGGTGAAAAGTGATTTTTTAAAATTTATGTATCTCTAGAAATTCCATTCCATCATCCTATCCAATGCCAATGGAAACAATTTCATAAATAAACTCTTCATCCCTCTGCCTGTGAGATCCCAAAGCCTTGGAAAACAAAACTCTGTTTCCCCATCCCACTGACATTAACTCACAGTGAGTTCTCAGCCCTCTAGCGAGGTGTTTTCCGGAAGAAAATCCTAATGGATGTAAAATCCCCTCTCCAAGTCGCCATAAACCTGCAGCACCATCCCCATCAAAGGGCTCCCAAAGGGCCTGTGAAAGGTGGGATCACTTTTTATAGGGGAAAAGTAGGAGAGGAAAAAAAAAACCACGGGGATTTAAAAAAAAAAAAAAAAGAAAAATAACATAGGAAAAAAAGGAAAGAAAAAAGAAAACAAAAAAATAGATGGGAATTAAAATTTGTAAGAATAGAAATGAAAAATAGAAATAGAAAAGAAAGAAAACATTAAAGAAAAAGGCAATGGAAGAAAAAGAAGAGAAAAGGAAAAAGTAGAAAAGAAAACTAGAAAGGAAATAGGAATCAAATGGACAGAAAAAAGAACAAATAGAAAAATATAGAAAAAATAGAAAAAAATTAAAAATAAATGGAAAAGTGGAAAGAAAAAATTATAAGAGAAAAATATATAAAACCAGAAAAAACTAGGAAAATGGGGAAGAAAATAAAAAATAGAAAAAATAGAAAGAAAAAATTAGAGAAACTAGAAAGGAAAAATAGAAAAAAAATAGAAAGAAGATTGGGAAAAATGGGGAGAAAAAAGAAAAATTATAATAAAATAAATAGACAAAAATAAAGAAAAACCCCAAAGAAAAAAGGTCCCTGCCAGCCCTGGGCTGAATTGGAAAAGCAGATCCCGCGGTGTGCCGCAGGGACCGGCAGGAATTCTCCATCCAGCCGCAGACCCCGGCTGCTCCCAGTCCTGTCCTGCCCATGGCTTTGGAGAACAATGCGGGGCCGGGCCGGGAAAGGCCTTTTTGGGGATTGCACGGCTCAGGGCCAGCGGACAATGGCAGGAAAGGGCAGGGAGGCAGCGCCAGCGATGGGGAGGGAAGGGCCGGGGCAGCGAGGGGCTCAGGGCCAGCGGAGCCCTTCCCTCAGGGAGTGCTTGGAGGATTAAGCTTTTTTCTTCACTTCTCCTGAGTCTTACTACAATACATATTTCACAGTTTTAGTTCTCTAAAATATTCTCTAAAATATCTAAAATATTCTCTAAAATATCTCCAATCTTACTTAGAAAACTATTTTTTAAAACTTGTTTCTAGTTCCATTTCTCTATCGTCAATGTCTTATTCCATAACACTTCCAAGTCAGTGTTTCTTATCTCAAAGTTTACATAGAGATACACACTATGTGAGCCTTTTATCAAACTTGGAGAATTTTCTGTAAATCTATTTCCCACAATTGCCTAACCAGGATCCCACTGAGCCTGGAAAGTCCCACTGGAGCTGCACAGTGGGAATGCCACATGTGCATGGGCACGTTCCTGTGGTGTTGCGGATTGAATTTATTTAATTGATTCATTGTTAAGTGATTAATTCTGTTGTACCCTCGTGTTCTCCCCGAGTTGGCTTACCCATGGGTTTTACCCTCCCTCAAAGCTGCCCCTCATGCCATTCCCTGCACATTGTTCCAGGTCTTTCCCTGCCTGCCAAGGCAACCCAGTGCTTGATTCCCAAACATTCTCTGCCACTTAAACCTGGGGCCAATCCCTGTCTGCAACACCCCTTTGGAATTCCCGCACTCCTGGCAGCCCCATTGGCCCCTGTGAGCCATCCTCTCCACCCTCCTGCCCCAACTGGCCCCAGACACTCTATGGAATCCCCTCACTCCTCCCCTGAGGATTCCCTATTGGTTCAAAGTTTGTGTCCACCCCCTGACTTGCATGGGTACAAAATCCCCTGCACAGGAGTGCCCAGGGCTCTTTGCATCTGATCCCTTCCGTTGGAATAAGCCTTTCCATGTGGAACCTTGAGCTGGAGAGCCTCCTCCTTTCTCCTCTGCCTGGTCCCTCTCGTGGCTTGTGTCTGGCACCATAGAGCAAGGGGCTCTAAAGGTTCTGCCTCTGGTAAATCCCCCTCCCGAGGCAGTTCCCCACTCCTCTGTGGTGCTGGAATTCTAAGAGCTAGCCCGGGTTCTGGCAGTCACTTCACTAAGGGAGGCAGGGAAGGGATGGCAGGAAGGTTCTTCCCACTCCTCTCCACCTTGAAAATCCACCTATCCCATCAAACACTGCACCGTGCCATCCCAGCTGGAAAAGGGATGGGATCAGCGGGATCAGCTCCTCCCCTACCCTTCTCTTCCCCTTACTTTGGAATTTGGGATGGTGGCTGACCAAAGTGGGGAGGAAAAACTTTGGGTCTTTTGTCGATCCTCTGTGCCAGAGCATGGAGAAATCCTTGCTATGGATAAATCCTTGCCGTGGGTAAATCCTTGTCATGGAAAATTCTCTGGCATGGATAAACCCCTGCCCTGCATAAATCCCTGCCATGGATAAATCCCTGCCATGGACAAATCTGTGCCGTGGAAAAATCCACGCCATGGATAAATCCTTGCCATGGATAAATTCTTGCCATGGACAAATCCCTGCCATGGACAAATCTGTGCCGTGGATAAATGCATGCCATGGATAAATCCTTGCCATGGACAAATCCCTGCCATGGATAAATCTGTGCCCTGCTTTCCTCAGCCAACAGATTACCATTGATTTTTCCTGGCAGCCTTAGGAAAGACATCAAGGTACTGCTGGACAATGCCAAAGTGGAGCTTTTTTCCCTGGAATGCTCCTTTCCTGCCTGGAAAGGGAATAGGAAATGGGATTTTGTGTCAGCAGCATCTTCTCTCCAGAGCTGGTGGTGCTCAGATGCTGAATAATTGGTGGGATTAATAAGCAAAGAGATTATTCCAGAGTCTTCTGCCCTTCCATTCTTAACTTCCCCCAGCAAGGAGCAGGAACCACAGAGGGCTGAAAATGGTGAAGGAAATCGTCCTTCATGAAAAGTCCATGGAAGCTCCTGAGCTGGGGACACAACCCCTTCAGTCCTGTTGCCAAGCTAAAACCCTTAGCCTGTGAAATATTGTAATTCTTGGGATTAATTCAGCTTTTACCAGCAAAAGAAAGTGACATTTTAATATTTCCAAGCTCACTTCTGTGTTAGCATTTAATAAATCCCTGGCTCTGCTTTACCACTGACTCTTCTCTCCTGGGGCCACCTTTTCCTGCTGTTTAACAAGGAGCTGCTGTCACCTTAAATAGGAAGAGCTTTGGAATTGGATTTTGCATCTCCCAGGCCCCTTTTAAAGAGCTGCTCACAACATTCTTGGTGATATCTTTTAATTACATTGCAAGACATCTCATCCCCATGATCCCAGATCAGCCTTTTCTCATGAATATTTAACCAGCATTTTTATGGCACGTGTCGGGAATCTCAGGAACAAATGGAAGGCAAGTGATGAAAGACTGGGGGAAAAATATGTTTGTGGATAATGAAAAGGAAAACAACATCAGGAAGGCTCCTGGGGTGCAGGGGCAGCAAGGAAGGAGTAGCACAGCGTTAAATGTGATCATGGAGAGGAATAAAACCCGGGACTTGGGAGGATGTGGGAATTGCTGGCAGCAGTTCAGGCCCCAAGGAAGGCTGGTGGGACAGGTATAGGGTCTAGGTGCTGGGTGGGGGATGGGGCAGAAATGGCCCAATAACCAATGTGATGCTCATGGGCCACTTTAGGCACTGGTGGTCCGAGGATCCCAGTCTTCCTGAGATGCCCTGGCACTGGACATCATTCCCAAATCATTTTCTCAGTTATTTAAGCTTGGCAAATAACACTTCAACCTCAGCTGTGCCCCATTCAGAGCAAAGAGGGACTTATTCCTCCCTTATTTCCAAGGCTGAGCTGCTGAGCTTTGCAGGGAAAACAACTTCCCTGCCTCTCCTGGTGAAGATTTTCTGCATCCAGGGAATATTCATTGCACAGAGGAGAAGAGTCAGGGAGAGGGAAAGGCTAGGGCTGCAGAGGGCAAAGAGCTTTGAACCTCTCTCCACTACCAACTCCTGGTCAAATCAAGATACCAGAGAGGCTGTCTGCTCCCTGTAGCTTGGAGAATCCCTGTTTGAGGTTGTGGAAAAACCCCATTCCCATGTGGATAAAGCAGGACTCTGCTTTCCCCTGGATGCTCCAAGGCTAAAATAACTCAGAGTCCCTCAGCTTGCAAGGAACTGAGCTGTGCAATCTCCTCCATCCCTCCCTCCCCACCTCACTCCTGAGCTTTTGGGATCCTGCCTTCTTCCAAGGTGCTGATCTGCAGGCAGTGCTCCAGGCTGGAAGAGCAGGGATAAAATGCAGCTCCATCATCCAAGGCGGGGAGAAAGTGTCAGGCCTAACGAAGCCCCGCTGATCCCGGCCCAGCCAAAATGTGTTGCAGGTGCTGGGTGAGGAGCAGAGGACAGATAATGAATAAAACATGTGGGGGCCGCAGCCTCCAGTGAGTGTGACAGGCTGGGATCTCCGGGCTGGGGGGAGGCAGATGAAATATGAGTTGGAGCTCATCTGAGGAGCTCGTAACTAATCCAAGATGTTGCTCCGTGCAGCCTCGCTGCTGCGGGGAACGGGGCGAGCCAGGCTTGTGCGGATCCAGGGAAACGGAGTTATCCTGCAGGAGACAGCAGGATGTGACCTCTGGCCAGCCCTGATATAATTCTGTGCGCTAAAGTCAGGGGTGTCTGCAGCCCTCTGCTCCAAGACTGGTCTGACACTGTTCTGGCCGAGCCCAAAGGAGAAGCCAAGAGGGAAAAAACCCATCGGAGATGCCAAAGCCGATTACACGGGAATGCACGGGCTGGAAACCTCCAGGGTCCTGCAGGATTATCTGTGCTCTGAGGTCAGCTCAGGAGGAGCAGCCAGCAGATCAAGAATTGCTTTAGGAGCAGTGATTCTCTGGGATTCATTCCTGCATGGATCCCCCAGCACCCTGCCAATGCACCCCAACCTGGGGCTGATGATTTTTCCAAAACTGGGCTTTCACCCCTTTTTGAACAGGAGTTTCTGTAGGAAGCTGACTTTTGGGCTACCAGTGCTCACTGAAGGGTCTGAGGACAGGAGGTTGAACTGAATCCACATGGAAAAATGACCTGGGAATGTGACCAGTGCAGTGACATCAGCACTGGAGGTGCACTGGGACCGTCTGCTCCCGGCCCAGCACATCCCATTGAGTTATCCTGGCTTCACTCCAGCCCAAGGAGGAACTAAAATAGCATCAAGCCTGTACTGTGAGCACCCCTATTAATGAATTAATTCTTTTCTGATCCATTTTCACTATGCCTGCACTTCCTTTCACATAATTACTCTTAATTAGGGATCCAAATATTCCCCCAAATCCACCTACGCTGGGTCTAAATTAGGCAAAGGAAGGGTGAGCTACGTGCTCCAGGTCAGTGCTGAGCTAAGCTCCTGCAGCCCCTCTGCTCTTCATGGGGTTTTTTCCTTCCACAATTCCTTTCTCTCACTTTTTTGGACCTCACCCCATCCATTCATGTTGTCTTTGTGATCAGGAAAAAACAAAAGGGTTGATTTGTGCCATCACAAAATAAAAATAGCCTGAAGTAAAGGCTGGGGGAAAGTGCTGACTTTGGAAGCCAGGGCTGTGTCTGCAGCTGGTTCCAGGCAGCTCAGTCAGTTACCTTCCAATTAATCCTTTTTTTTTTTTTTTTTCCTCTGTATGCTGTATTCAAGAGGATTCTTGGAGCTGCACAACAGAGATCCCAGAGATCCCAAGGATCCCAGCACCACTGATCCCAGCAAACCATGGCCAGAGGGGGTTCCTGGGCTCAGGCCTTGAGCTCCAGTACAAGATAACACAAAATCCTCTAAAAACATGGTGTTACCCAATCCCATCTTGCAAAATTCTGCAGGTTTGGGAATCCAAAGCACAACACATTGCTTTAGGAGCATCCTCAAATGAACTCTTGCTTTTTGCTTTTAAGCGGGGCTTTATTCCTGGTGGGCTGTTCCTTGACTTTCAGCTTTCTCCAACCTGTTGATTATCATCTGTTCTTCATGGATGACTGTGATGTCTCCTGGGAGCTGCAGGATTTCACACTGACCTCAGGTGTTTCTTTACCCCAGCCCAGGTCCCTGCTCTGAACCTTTTTCCCTTCACTCCTGTCTGCAGCCCTCTGTATCCCTTAACCCAGATGGCTTCTCCCTGTCAGAAACATTCCCTGTTGTAGCTCCAAAGGCAGCTGCTCAAGAGTTCAGCCTTGGACCTGTTCCTCTTTCCACGAGGAAAGAATGAAGGAGAGCACAGGCTTCCAAATCCACCCTGAGTTGCCAAAAATCCTTTCACACCAAACATGTGTTTTGCACAGGAGTTCACTCTCTGCCAGAGAATCGTTTTGGCAAGAGTTTTTCATAAAAAAAGAGCTAAAATCTCAGGAGAGCTGTAATTCTTTGTATTCCAGAGCCTGCTGATTCCTATCTGGAGGTCAGATGTGGATTAAAGTGATGCTTGTAAAGTCATAACCTCCCTTTGAAATCCAGAGGCACCTGGAGAACACCAGGACAGGGAGAGCCATGCTCGGGGTGCTCCGTGGGGCTGCTCAGTGCAGCAAGGCAGGAATTGCCCTGCACAGGTGGATTTTCCACACCAGTGGACCTGTTTAGAGTCCCAGGAGGCAGCTTTGATCCCCAAGCTCATCAGCATATACCCTTGCTTTCCTGCTGCACCATCCCAGATGGCTCCTGCATCCCTGCCTCCTTTTCCTTGTCTGGGGAGAGCTGAGCTACTTTTGAGGATGGTGATGAGTAGGATCTCTCTTCAGGTGCAGTTCCAGAGCAAAGAATTACACACACAGATGTGATATAAATATATATACACACATATCTATGTATATTAATGAATTCCCGGTGTGCACACACGTGGGGATGTGCATGGTTCATTTCCCAGCCCAAAGAAGAAATCCTAAGCCCTCAAAACCCCAAACCCAGAAGGTATTTTGGGGATTTGACTCATCCCAGTCCCAGTTTTGAGAGTTCCATAATTTTTCCAACCAGGCCATGGAGCAGCTGGAGCTTTGCACAGACTGAGGGAATCACAGCTTCCCTTGGGAAGGTGGAACTGCTGAAAGCTCAGCTCCTGATCCCAAAGTCTGCTTGGAAGTTCACTTGGTGGCAGATTGGAGAAGCTGGAGAGCCATGAGCCAGTTGCCTTCTCCTTCCCCTCCTCAGGCATCCCCAAGGAAATGCCAACACCTCCAGCCCTGCTGACATGAATCCCATCTAGGTCCCATCAGGGAAGGGACTGCGGCAAAAGAGAGTTTCTCCTTTGTTCTTTATTGTTGTTTTCTGTGAATTATGTTGACTTGGTTGTTTTGCCAGGCTTCAGGTGAGGCTGAGTGGCTGGAAGAACTGATCCCAAAGTGGACATCAGTGAGAACAGCCTGGATTTCCAGAGGCTCTCCCTGGATTTCATTATTTTCCTGCCATGAAAGCCAAACTAGATCACCCTGAGTTCAGAAAAGAGTCAGAAAAGGGGTGAAAGAGCTGGAGAATGCTTTAATTGACTTTTGAAATTTCCATTAAATTGCCATCGAGGGATCCTCCAAGGTGTCCTTCCCATCAGCCAAGTCCGTTAGAAAATTCACTTCTGGACCCACCAGCCCCTGCCCCTTCACTCCTTTTGCTCAATCCTCATCAAAATTGGAAAAGAAAAATGCGGAAGGCAGGAACGAAGGAAGGGAAAAGGGTAAGGAAGAAAAGAAGTCTCAAAAAAACTAGGGGTGACTCAAAATCTGTGGAATGAACCCATTCCCAAAACCATCTTCAGGATTTCATGGATCTCTGAGCGTTTGCTGGTCTCTGTTGTTGTATGACTGTGTTTCCTGGATTCCATGGATGGAAAAGGCACTTTTCCCTGTCAGTTGTAGCCCACAGACCTAGGCAGGTTTCTTAGGGATAGCACTTGGGGGTAAAGTGAGAATTTCCCTTGTTTCCGCACAGCTTGACAGGTTTATTCCGTGGTTTTGCTTTCCAGTTATTTTTCTCCATAGTTTCACATCACTCAGTGAGTTTTGCATCCTTCTCTAATATCTGGCCATCACTGCAGTCTGAGATCTTCAAGCACCTCCTTTATTTTCAAAAATTTGGAGGGATCCCAATTCTTATTCCTTTTCCAGTGCCTACAGGAAGTCAAGCATCTTCCTCTCCCCAGTCCTGTAGGGTGTCCCCAGAGCATGCAGAGGGAGCACCCCCAGGTGGGCAGGAGAAGTTCACAAGCTCACAAAGTCAATGGCAGCAAGAGGTTCAGCTTGGGTGTCTTTTGGGTCTCTTCACCAAGAGGGATTTTGCTCAGTTTTCCCAGGAAAACAGCTCTGCCCATATCCCAGTGCTGCCAGGCAGAGCCTCGTTGTGCCAAGACCTTCCTGGTTTCCTACGGCAGTCTGACCTCATCTTTCATTGGGTATTTTCCTCCAAAGAAACAAGCAAAACCCCATAAATCTTCATTTTTTTTGCCAGAATGTCCACGTGGTGGTGTGATGGAGATGACAAGGAGAACAAATATTCTTGGAAACTACTATTATTTCATAATGTTGTGGAAACAAGAGAGAACAGACTGTTTAGGGAAAAAATTCCCTTCCTCCCTGACATGCCAGGTCCTACAGCAGCTGCTGGGGATGCAGGGAGAAGGTGGTCAAGGGGGGAATTTGGGCAACGACCCCAAATGAATCCGGAAGGTGCTGAGAGATACCAATAAAGAGGGAGCAGGTTCGGAGCGGGTCAAGGCAGCGGGAATTTCTCCCGGTAACAAATGTGTCTGGCTGCTCCCCCGATGAGCTCATGGAGCTGACAGGATCCTCCAGTAATGCTTTGCAGACCTCAGGTATTGTTATCCTACCCCGAGGCTGAACCCGCCGGGAAAGCCGCACGGAGGAGGGAGCTGGGAAGCACCCGTGCAGGGCTGGGATGGTCCTTGCTGAGGGGTTGGGATGTCTGTGGTGGTGGAATTGAGATGCTCATGGTGGAGGGATGGAGACATGGCAGGATTGGGATGCCCAGGGCATTGGGATGGAGATGCCCAAGGCAGTGGGAGCGAGATTCCCAGGGTGGTGGGATAGAGATGACCATTGTGTCAGATGCGGACGCCAGGGTGGTGGGATGGAAATGCCCATGATGGTGAGGTTGGAATGCTCATGGTGTTGGGATGGAGATGTCCATGGTGATGGGATGGAAACACCCACTGCAGTGGGATGGAGTTGCCATGGTTTTGGGATGGAGATGCCCAAGGTAGTGGGATTGAGATGTTGGGGTGTTGGGATGGGCATGTCTGTGGCAGGGGGATGGAGATGTCCATGGTGATGGGATGGAGACACCCACTGCAGTGGGATGGAGATGCCATGGTTTTGGGATGGAGATGCCCACGGCAGTGGGATGGAAATGTCCATGGTGGTGAGATTGGGATGCTCATGGGAGTGGGATGAAGACGCCCATGAAAGCTGGATGAAGATTCCTGTGGTGTTGGCATGGAAATGTCCAAGATTGTGAGATGAACATGTGCATGGTGTTGGGATGTATATGACCAAGGCAGTAGTTTGGAGATGCCAAGGCTGTGGGATGGAGATTCCCAAGGCAGTGGGAAGGAGATGCCCAGGGCAGCAGAATGGAGATTCCCAGGGCTGTGGGATGTCCATGCGCAGGGCGGTGGGATGGAGATTCCCAGGGTGGAGGGACGTCCATGCCCGGGGTGGTGGGATGCCCGTGCTCAGGGCAGTGGGGTGCACATGCTCAGGGGGGTGGGGTGCCCATGACCGGGGCAGTAGAATGCCCATGCTCAGGGCGGTGGGATGCCCATGCTCAGGGCGGTGGGATGCCCGTGCCCGGGGCAGTGGGGTGCCCATGCTCAGGGCAGTGGGATGCCCGTGCCCGTGGCAGTGGGATGCCCATGCTCAGGGCAGTGGGATGCCCGTGCCCGTGGCAGTGGGATGCCCATGCTCAGGGCGGTGGGATGCCGATACTCAGGGCGGTGGGATGCCCATACTCAGGGCAGTGTGGTGCCCGTGCCCGGGGCAGTATAATGCCCGTGCTCAGGGCGGTGGTATGGAGATTCCCAGGGCGGTGGGATGCCCGTGCTCGGGGTGGTGGGGTGCCCGTGCCCGGGGCAGTAGAATGCCCATGCTCAGGGCGGTGGGGTGCCCGTGCTCGGGGCAGTGGGGTTCCCATGCTCAGGGCGGTGGGATGCCCATGCTCAGGGCGGTGGGGTGCCCGTGCCCGGGGCGGTGGGGTGCCCGTGCCCGGGGCAGTAGAATGCCCATGCTCAGGGCGGTGGGATGCCTGTGCTCGGGGTGGTGGGGTGCCCGTGGCCGGGGCAGTAGAATGCCCATGCTCAGGGCGGTGGGATGCCCGTGCTCGGGGCAGTGGGGTGCCCATGCTCAGGGCGGTGGGATGCCCATGCTCAGGGCGGTGGGGTACCCATGCTCAGGGCGGTGGGGTACCCATGCTCAGGGCGGTGGGGTGCCCGTGCCCGGGGCGGTGGATGGAAGTTCCCAGGGCAGTGGGATGCCCATGCCCGGGGCAGTGGGGTGCCCGTGCCCGGGGCAGTAGAATGCCCATGCTCAGGGCAGTGGGATGCCTGTGCTCGGGGCAGTGGGGTGCCCGTGCCCGGGGCAGTAGAATGCCCATGCTCAGGGCGGTGGGGTACCCATGCTCAGGGCGGTGGGGTGCCCGTGCCCGGGGCGGTGGGGTGCCCGTGCCCGGGGCGGTGGGGTGGCACACCCCGCGGTCCCGGGCCGAGAGGTGGCGCTGGCAGACTGCCGCTCGCCCCGCCGCGTTATCAGCTCCGGCCGCGGCGCGCAGAGCCAGGGCAGGCGCGGCTTTATCTCTTATCTCGGCGCACTCCGGTGGATGACGCTTTCTCAGCCGCTAATCTTGTGTCTGTTCCGAGTCCCTGAGGAGCCAGGGGAGCCGCTAGGCTTGGGAGCACCCCCAGCATGTGGCCCTCAACTTCCAGGTCTGAAGGCCAGGGTCAAAGGCAGCTCTAATTCAATTAAATAAGAGAAGTGAATTTTCCTGGTAAAGAAAACATGATTGCTTTGTGGAACAGGAGGCTTGAGAGGCCAAGAGAAGGTGAAAAGTGCTGCCTCTGACCAGCAGAAAATGCAGATTATTTTCTGGCCCATCGTGACCCAGTTTTTTCCTCCTTTGGGGTGTACAGGACACAGAGGTTTACGGAGGGGCAAAGCTCAGAGTTCTGGGACTTCAGGAGTGACTTTTGGCCAGGTGCATTGCACGGCACCCGGGGCTTTCACAGCCACATTCGTGGTGAGCTTGCTGAAAACCTAGGGTTTTTTTCAGAGAAAAACCAAAAAACTCTACCCTGTCTGCCAGGCCTGTGTGATAAACAGGTGGCTGCAGGTAAAACCCAGCTCTGCACACTCAGGCTCCCTTTCCTCAACACCTTCAGCGTTTCTGACACAGATGAGTCACTGGAAATCCCCTGTCTGGCGACACTTTTGCTCATCCTCTGGGGCTCTTCTGACAAGCATCATTTGATGCCACTTTGTGAGTCACACCACAGAGTCCTTGCTTAGCTTTTCCTGCACCAAAATTCTTGAAAGTTTGGGGAACAAGAGGAAGGAAGGTAAAGAGGGCACCTATTTTAGGCAGGGCAGGTTTGCAGAGAGCCCATGTTCCAGGAAACATCATTCACACCTTCCTGGTTTGGGTATGAATTTCCCAAGCTGTGTTTGCAGTTAGGAGTTGCTGATATCTTTCTTCAGGAGCCAGCTTGGGAGAAAGTGGTGGATGCATTTTATGTGGGCATCTGGACAGGGTTAAAATCCCTGTGGTTCCCAAAAGTTTGGAAGAGATCAGAGGCTGAGCTGGAAACAGAGGCTCACAGGGCACCGTGCAGCAGTAACAGATGGAGAGGGAAAAGTGTGGGATCTCCTGGGGTTGGGCATGCCATGGAAAAACACAGCTCCTTGAGAAGGTGCATTTCCAGGAAAAGGTGCATCTCCTCTGCTGTGATCAGCAGGGTCCAGCAGTTTAAATTCATCAGTGACAAATCCATTCTGGATTTGAGTCTGAATTCTCACTGTTGATGGACACAAGGTAGTAGAGGTGCATTTTGGACAAAGGCATCAGAAAGGGCAAAATGGTGAATCAACAAGTCTGTGTTGGAAATAGTTGGAAATCAGTGCTCCTGTGCTTCAAAGGTCTTGGGGGATGCTCAAGTTGGGGAAGCAGCAGCACATTTAAGGGGGTGTACAGAGCAGAAAACCCAAATGCTGCTGGGGCCACACACAGAGAAGCAGACAACAAGTCAAGAAACCCCCTGAACACAAGGAAAACACAGCCCCCAACATCCGTATAGACCTAGGGAGGAAAATTCCAGTGGCAGAGTCAGGTTACAGATCTGGGGGGTTGATTTGCACCCCTTGTTCTTTTTTTTTTTTTTTCAGCATTGGCTTCTGTGAACAGAGACCCAGCTCTGATAGATCTCTGCTAAAACTCCTGAAGTTCCTGCTGGAAGATCTAGGAGGGCTGTCCTGGACCCTGGGGATGAGTCTTGGATGGGAGGGGAGGGCAATTCCCAGCCACAGAGTTTGGATCATCATTTAGGGATGGCAGGCACTTGATGAATTTTTCCATCCCCCTGTGGTGGTTGAGGATCCTGGATGGGCATCATTAAAGGACACAGGAGAAGGTGGAGGAATCCTTGGGGAGGGGAGAAGCAAAGGGGCCACACTTTGAGGAGAAAAAGAGACCAAAAGGTTGTCCAGCAATGACAAATTCAGCTTCAGGACAGATGTTAGCGGGAACTGTGGACTCTCCTTCCCCAGCATCAGCCTAATGGGTACAAATCTGCCAATTAGGGACAAATCTGCCAATTAAGTACCAATTAAGGTTCATCTTTAAATCCGTTCTCCCTGCTCAGCAAAGCCCTGGCAGGCAGTTAACAATCAGCAATAGGTCAAGGTCCTTGTCCCTTTCATCTGAGGATCTCACAGCCCTTGATGAGGCTCGGCTGCCTTTCACTGTGGTAGGTAACGGCTGTAATGTTATTTTAATATCATGAGCCTCATTTATAAGGATAAATTACAGTGGGAGATAAAGAGCACATGGACCCATGTGGATAAAAATAAAAGTCCATATTGCCCCATTATCTGGCATTGGTTAAGCTTCTGCTTGTCGAAGTTTTTTTGGCTAATTTCTCTCCTTTATTTTTTTAATGAAAAGCTATTTATTTATAGCTAAACGCCAACTTTGAAGCCCGAGCCAAGCATTTGGGAGCTGCTCCGATAGGGCCCTTGAAAAGGAGAATTATGTGCGTTTCAGATGTTTCCAGAAGTTATTGTTTCAAGGCAGTGAGGACTGTGACATTTCTCCCAAGGAGCTCTCCCTCCCCTCAGCGTTTCCAGAGGACACGGGCAGAGCAGATGTCTCCGAGCTGGGAGAGGGGTGGTGACAAGTGTGTGTGGGGGAAAGGCACCGGGGAGGGGAGCAGATGAAAGGGGAATTTAGACAGGAAAAGCCCTGAAGGTCCAGGGTTGAGGAAAGTGCTCCGTGGTGCCCCACACGAGCCTCGTCCTGCTGCTCACCAGGGTGTGGGACACGAACGTGGGAGACCATCACTGAACCCTGGAATGCTGTGGGACGGAAGGGACCTTAATGACCTCCCCATTCCAGGGGCAGGGACATCTTCCACTATCCCAGGTTTCTCCAAGCCCCATCCAACCTGGCCTTGGACGTTTCCAGCGATGGGGCAGCCACAGCTGCTCTGGGAAATGTGGTAAAGGGTCCTCCAGCACTGATACCAGTGTGGGCTTCCAGCTCAAGAGCTTCCTGCCATGGAGTTCTCACCAGCACAGGAGGATGCTCATGCAGCCTCTGGCACCACTGCCTGGGCTGTGCTACATTCCCAGAGGATTTTGTGCTGTATCTGGATGCTTCCCTTTGCAATGGAAACGTTTCCTACACTTCTCCCAGGGGATTCCTCAAGGCTTCAAGCAAAACCCTGTTGGCTGCAAGAGGTTGGACTAGAAGACCTTTATTAAAGGCCCCTTCCAACCCCACCTATTCCATGACTGATAATCCTAAACTGATCCCAGCACACCCATTCCAGGGAAACCCTGCACTGGGAGCTGTTTCCCACCCTGGTGCTTGGGACTGTCCCATCTGTGCCCTCTGTGCTTGCAGGCACCAGCAGAGGCTGTTCCTGGCCCCTCCTCCAGCAGTGAGACCCCTGGATGGCCACGGGAGATGTTTTGAGGGGAACAGACGGATTTCCAAGGACAGACAAGAGGACCATGGAAACACCGACTTCGCTGTGGCTCTTGCTTTGGTGGCAGTGACATCATCCCCTCCTGGCTGGCAGCAACACAGAGGGGCTTTGATGGCCTGGAGGGGACCCTGGCCCGGTGCCCAGGGTGATGGTGAGGGGCACCCTCAGTGCTCACAATTCCTGCGGGATGATATCACAGACACAGCCCGGGGCTCCATCCCGGAGAACAGCGGTTGTGTGAGGGAGGGGAGAGGGGAAGAGCAGTAGGATCAGCCCCCAGCAATGTGTGTGGAGCAGCTCGGACAATCTCCTGGGAAATGAGGAGTTTTGCTCATTTTGCTGATTTATGGATTCTCCATTCCTAACTTAGTCTCCCCTGCCCCTAGAAGTACAAAACCAAATCCCATGGCAAAAGTTTCAGCAAAGAGCTTCTCAACAACTAAGTCCTTCAGAGAGGTACAGGCAAATAAAAGGTTGGATTTTGGGGAAAGGTTCTTCCCCAGAGGGTGCTGGCACTGCCCAGGCTCCCCAGGGAATGAGCACAGCCCCGAGGCTGCCAGAGCTCCAGGAGCCTCTGTATGCCCAGGGTGGGATTGTTGTGGGGTCTGTGCAGGGCCAGGAGCTGGATCAATGATCCCTGTGGATCCAGCTCAGGATATTCTGTGTTTCTGTGATCCTGTATTTGCACCATTGTCCCCCAGCCCCATTGCTGTGGGGTTATCTGGGAGCCTGGGCCTGGAGCTCAGCAGCTCAGGGTCTCTGATCCATCAAACCTGGATCCATCCATCACTGCCCCAGGAACTGCCATTTCCTTGGGATTTCTGCAGGATCACATCAACCATGGGCCAAAAGTGGTGCAGAGTTTCTGTAAAATTACATCTGATATCATCCTATTCCCTGTGCTGGTCTTCCCATAAGTGGTCCCTACTCATTTAGGGTGAGGACACCACCCCAGTGCTCCATCCCTGGAGCACCTTTCCTCAGCCTCCACAGAAGTGCTGACTCTTTCAGGATTTGCCGTGAGCTTTAGAAGCCAGCCCAGGAGGGGAGCAGGGTGCTGGGTACACAGGAAGTGCCTCGGAGTTGATTTAAGATGTTCCAGCCAGGAATCCACTCCAGAGCCCACCTGGCTCTGCAACAGCTGAGTTCCAGAATGGGAGGGGGAAGATGGAGTTATTCCATGGCAGGTTCTTCTCCAGCCCCTCTTTTGAGGAGGAGAGATGCCTGAGCTCAGCAGCTTGTCCTGGCTCTGTTCCCATCCTCTGGCAGGGTCAGGATCCTTCAGCTCCTACCTGAGGACCCCCTGGAGATCTCAGAGCAGCATCAGCCTTGCTCTTACCTGCAGCACCCCAAATTCACTTCCCAGCCCTCAGAAGGTAGAGCAGAGTCTCTGACAAGCAAAAAACTCTCTCCTAAAGGATGGAACACCCTCTTTTAGCCCCTCCTGGAAGCTCTTCACCTCCCAAGTCTTCCTTACAGAGGGAGGGGGCATTTTTTGCCTTCTACTGGAGCCCCTCTGCTCTGGAGCCAGGCTGGGAGGGATGGGGGTGCTCACCTGGAGAGGAGAAGGCTCCAGGGAGAGCTCAGAGCCCCTCCAGGGCCTAAAGGGGCTCCAGGAGAGCTGGAGAGGGACTGGGACAAGGCATGGAGGGACAGGACACAGGGAATGGCTTCCCACTGCCAGAGGGCAGGGATGGATGGGATATTGGGAATTAGGAATTGTTCCCTGTGAGGGTGGGCAGGCCCTGGCACAGGGTGCCCAGAGCAGCTGAGGCTGCCCCTGGATCCCTGGCAGTGCCCAAGGCCAGGCTGGACACTGGGGCTTGGAGCAGCCTGGGACAGTGGAAGGTGTCCCTGCCATGGCAGGGGGTGGAATGAGAGGAGCTTTAAGGTCCCTTCCAACCAAACCATTCCATGATTCCATGGTTCTGTGTAAACCCAAACCCCACCATTGCCAGCCTTGCAGAGATGGTGCTCAGCATCCTTCTCATGGGAGCTGGAAACACTGATGGATACAGGGATACAGGGATACAGGGGTACAGGGATGCACGGGTACAGGGGTACAGGAATTCGGGGATTCAGGGGTACGGGGATTCAGGGGTACAGGGATGCAGGGATAGAGGGATATAGGGATGCAGGATACAGGGATGCTTTTAGTTTTTGCAACACCACAGGGGGAAAGTTTCCAAAGTGGAATTGTGCTGTTTGTAAACAGCTGAGTCAGCAAAGCACACCAAAATCCCAGCTTTTCATTCTGGAGCCGTGATGCCACCACGGGCAAGGGGAGGAATAGGGGAGCCCAGGCCTGTTTGAAGTGCAGATCCCAGCTCCCCCTTCATTTTGGAGCCACCAGCAATGTGTCCATGAGCCGGAGATCTGCCGTTGCCCCCTGGAAATCTGAAAGCCATCAGCACGCTCGGGAAAGGGAGGAAAGGGAAAATGTGTTTGCCAGTTGCAGCAGATGTGAGGGCAGTGTCCTGGACAGCTTTTATTATTCTATAAATATCGGGACAGGAGGTTGTTATTACCCAGCAGTAATTAATACAACGTGCACTGTCCAATTAACGGCGTCCTGCCCTCCTGTGCACGTGGGGAATTCCCAGATGTGGCACAAAGCCGGCAGAAATGGGGATCAGGCAGGAGTATCCCTGAGTCCAGTCCCCCTGCGTGGGGAGGATGAGCTGATCAGAAAACAGATGATGGTGAATGCTGCAGACATCAAAGCCTGCACGAGCACATCCCTGCTCATCCTCCGGGGGCACACAGGGAGTGCTGGGTGCCAGTGCTCCGCCCGGAGAGCCCCACGGAAAGGTGGCAAAGGGAACACATCCAGAGCTGCAGTTGCTCCCTGCATGTTAATGAGCACAGCAGAGAGCTCCAGGACATCTGCACATCCAGGGACACTGCTGGCTCTGAGGAAACCCTGCTCTGCTCAGCACAAGCTGTGGAAATGTCCGGCTGACTCCTCTGGATGCTGCCGGAAAAGCCTGGAGAGCTTCTCATTAATGGATGCTCTTGCTCCTCTTCCAGAAATATCTGAGGCTGGATGTTTTACACAGTACTCGGGGACGTCAGGACTGATGGATTTCCAAAGCAAGCCAAGGAGATATTTGGGGTGTGAAGGTAGATGGGTCATGCTGAACCCCTGTGAGCTGGGTTACTGCAGAGGGGGCAGGGACCTCCTGGTGTGTGAAGGGAAGAAGCTCAAATGCACTGTGGTGGGAAAATGGGAGAGTATCTGGTGCTGGTGTGGGAAATCAGGAGCTTTCAGAACCAGCTGTGTGGACCAGGATCCATTTTTTCCATGTTGGGTTTGCCTACAGCAGCAAGGATGGCACTTGGCCCCCCAGCACAGACCCTGCCTGGTTGTAACTCAGAGCTGCCAGGACCAAAGAAATGATTTCAGGAAAGCTGGGAGTCATTTTCCTCTGCAGCCACATGATGCCAGGGCACCAAGCCCTGGGAGCCCTGGCAGCACTGCCAGTGCCCACGAGGAATTTGCTCCTCTGCTCATTGATGGGAGTCCCCAAGAACATCCCCTGAGGTGACCTGTCAGTAGTGAGCCTCAGTTTAACTCCTGAACTGGGTTTGTGAGCCCAAATCCTTCCTTGAGGAGACAGGAGCATCCCTCAGGGGCAGCAGAGGCTGCAGGGTGGGAGTGCTCAGAGCAAGCAAAGAACAAACCCACTCTGGCTGCTGCTTTCCATCTGAATTGCCAATGAATGGGAGCCAATAAATGATCGAACTGACTGTGGGAAGGGACCAGTTCTGCTCTCTCAGTGTCTCTGCCCTGACCCTCCTGGGTGTTCCTGGATGGAGGGGGGACCCTGAGCACCAGGAGCACTTGGAAGCCTCTCCCCTCATCATCACTGACAAGCCCAGGGTTTGTAACTCTGGAAAGGCTCTTGTTTGGATTCCCAGCAGCAAATTTTGGCCCAGTACTTTGAGACGGCTCCCTGAGGGATGCTCATGGTGGGAGGGAGAAGCCAGGCCTGGGTATGTGCCTAGTATTATCCTCTTTAGGCTTGGCATAAAGTGCAAGTGCAGCCCTGAAGCGGGTGGCTTGGAATTCAGTCCTGAGGTCGTTTTCTGAGCCTCTTTCCTGAGCAGCCTCCCACTTACAGCTTCACCTTCCCCAGGCCTGCCGGGGTCGGCTGTGAGTTATCTCTGCCCCAGCACGGGAAAAGGTGGTTCTGGGCAGGCTGCCTTTGAAGAAGGAGCCTGGACTCTTGCTTTTCGGTCTTCAGTCGTGTTTATTGTTCCTTATCTACAAAGTTTTTCTGTCTGTCCAGCCGAGGTCTGATCAGCAAGACAGCCAAGGGCACTCTCTCCTGCCCACAGGGCGGTTGTCTGTTTTATAGTAAAAACTACGTATAAGATATTTACCTTCAATTTCCAATACTTTTCGCCCTTGTTGGCAAGTGCACTTCCCCTATGAACCAATCCCCACATGCCAACATCATCCTGAACATGGATGCCAAGGAGAAGAAAGAAGAAGGACAGGGCACGCCCAAATCCCTCCGTCTTGGAGCTCCCAACCCATGCACAGAATTCTAACCCCCCCCCGTACAACATATAAAACCCCCCTATACAGTGCATTATAATTCAAGTTTTATCAAGTGAATACCATCCCCTCACCATTCAGGCCTGAAATTCTCTCATTTCCTCACATTCAGGTGTCTTTGGCTTCCTGCCAGGGTCTCCGAGCCCCTGCCAGAGCTTTGAGACATCCAGGGCATCCAGAGAGATGCTCTGGGCTCTGACACAGGCCCTGTGTTTGCATGCCCAGGTCAGGCTGCTTTAACATCGGTTGAGAGCAAGGGAGGGGCACAGGGGGGTTGAGCAAAGGGCTCAGCCCCTCCCCTTGAGGCACAGATCCCACACACAGCCCGTGGCTGAGCTTCCCACGGCCACGGGGTTTGGCTGCAGCCTCCTGGTGCTGAGGTGTGAGGGAGAGCGAGCTGCCCCATGAGTACCTCCAGTGATTTATTTTATTGCCTGTGTGCAAAAGAGTCTTGGCACTCCGAGGGGAGGCTGCTGCCAGCTCCAGGCCAGCCGGGCTATCCCTGGTGGAAAATGAAATGGATGAACGGGAACATTTTCCCCTAACAGCAGAGTGAGGGAAGGAAATGATCCTCCTTGAACATCCATCTCTAATTCCCTGACCTTGGAGCAGTCTGGCAGCCAGGCTCTGGGATAAGAGCTGATAAAACCCCTGGCCAAGCCCTTGTTCCCAGCTCCATCTGGGCTATCCCAGAACTTGCATCCCCTCAAAGCCACTAAGGGCCATTTCCAAGCCATTCCCATGCCCTGCACTGAGGCCACCAGGTGATTCCCCCTGGTGGCAGTGCCACCACCTCAGCTGGGGTGTGAGGAGGATGAAGCCCCTGGTGTGATCCATGTGCTGAAGAATTCCTGGCATCTTTCCTGCCTCTCTGGGCACTCAACTCAACCCATATCAACTCAATCCAAGCCAACCCAACTCAACCCAACTCAACCCAAATCAACTCAACCCAACTCAACTCAACTCAACTCAACTCAACTCAACTCAACTCAACTCAACTCAACTCAACCCAGCTCGAAGTTTTGGGTCTCCTGAAGGCTTTAACTCTGAACCTAAAACTCCCAAAGCTCCGAAACTCATAAAATCTGTCCAAAAAACCACCTGGATCCCAGGAGTGGCAGATGAGCATGCAAACCCAGGCACAAAAGGTGTGCACGGGAACATATCCATGTGTGAGGAGGGAAATATTCATGCCAGGTCTTTGCCACAAGAATCTGAGGTGTCAGCCCTGCTTGGGCTGTTCCTCTCATGGGGATCCCTCAATGCCTCAGCAGATGCTTTCAGACCACCCTGATTCTTCTCCTCCTCTTGGTTAAATATTCCAGGCCGTTACCATGTCCTCAGGTATTTCTTACATGGACAAACTGAGGGATGGAGGGGCAAAAGGCTGCTGGAAATTGGAATTTATCCATCTCAGCTGAGGAGCTCAAGGAAATGGAGGGGTTTCCAAGGCTTTGGGGAAATTGTTTTGCTTCTTGTTTCTGTTTGCCCAGAATTTCTGGTGAGAAGGTTTTAGTCCAGAACTGGGAGATGCTGGACTGAGACATAATTAATAGACAATTAATAGACAGTTAATCAAAAATTAATATCCTCTTTGTTCTTCAGCCTCGTCTCATGTCCCTGAGACCACCAAAGGACCATTTTTCCACCTGCAAACAGAGTGGGTCACTGCTGTGAGCCATTCCCTGTCTCTCCTCTATCTCAGATAGCATTTCCTCAAGGACAGAGAGACAAATCCTGCAAATTCCATACAGGAGGGCAGCATCCAGCCCTCAGTACCAAGAACCAGCACAGAGACAGCTCCAGGATGGCATTCCCAGCCCTTCCCCACCTGCTGCTCCCAGCGTGGAGCCCTCCTGGCACCACTGCAATCCAGGACTCTGACGTGGGGCTGTCCTGGGCCAGGCTCCAGGGAGAGCTTCCCCTGCTCCTCTCCTGGCAGGGCTGGTCCGTGTCCAGGGCTGGGAGCAGCAGAAGGATCCAGAGCAGGCCTGGGAGGAGGCTGGAGCTGGGATGTGCTGGGGTTATCTCTTTAACAGGTTTCTCCTGTGCCTGAACATATGTGCAGGAACACATCCCTGGAAAAATATGTGAGTGGGTGAGCTTGGCCCCAGCTCCCTCCCAGATGGGACATTCCAGAGCCCACATCACAAAGCCATCAGCCGGGCTTTGACAGAGCTGCCAGCACCTCCAGCCTCTATCAGAGCCCAAAAATGTCCATATGATCCCTGCTCCTCCCCAAAATCTCCTTCTTGCTCTCATTTACAGGCAGGAAATGTTGGCAAAAGAGGAAAAGTAGGGGGGAAAAATGTAGGGGATAAAAAAAAAAAGAAATTAGAAGCAAGAACAAAACTTCCAGAGGAAAACGTGGAAGAGGTGAGACAGGAGATGCAGTATTGCTGAGCCCACTGCACAGAGCTGGGACCCCAAGGGGCACAGACATCAAATCTCATCCCCAGGGTGCCCCAACCCAGCTGGTGTGGGCCCTTTTCCCAGCAAACCCTGCAGGGCTGCTCCACAGCATCTCCTGGTCCCCTCCTGTCACTTAGAGGAGATGCTCCCAGGTTGCTCAGCCCTTACCAGTTGTAGCAGCACCTCTCCCACAGAGGGGACTTTGGGCTTTGAGCAGCACCAACCCCACAGTTTCAGGGCTGGTGCTGGATGCAGAGCACCCCCAGGCTGGTTCTGTTTCCATCTGCAGAGAAGGGAGGTTTTGCTGAGGCCAGGGTGACATCCCCCAGCTGGGATGCATTTCAGCAGCTCCAGAGATTGTTCCAGGCTAAAGAGCTGTTTCCCTGCACACAGCCAAGTGTAATTCCCAGGAAAACCAGCTGAGCCTTTGGCCTGAGCTCAAAACACATTAGGAAATCAAAAGCATTTATTTTATCCAATTTTTCTCCTGAGCTTTGCTCAGTACTCCCAGAACAAGGAGCTTTAATAGACTTTGGTTTGTGACTGCAGACACCTTGCATAGCTTGGCTCTTTCATCACGTGGGAACTTGGAGATCCATCATCTGGAATCTGCTTAGTGCCGTGTTCTCCTTCCCTGCTCCTGGATTTGCATTTTGTCCACTGGTGCCTAATGAATTTAGAGTGTCAGGGCTTATAAATCATGAAATCCAGCAACTCCTTGCATCCCATTTTCTACCAAGAATCCCTAAGAGTCACAAAGGCATTTAAAACCTCTCAGGGCTGGTGCTGTGGGGATAATCTCCAATCTGAATGTTTGCTGTGCTCAAAATTGCTGAAATATGGCAAATTTGGAGGAGGTGCAAGAAGGATATTGTTCACCAGCTCAGATTGAACCTAAAATTTTGAACAAATTTGGCAAAAAATGTCCAGACAAACCTTACTCCTTCTTGCCATTGCCCAGAAGAATGTTTAGTGTAGGGTTTAAAAAAAAAAAAAAAATTATGGATATTTTAGCCTTAAAAGCAGCCAGCCCATCAGAGTTTACTCCTCACCCCAAAAAACTCCTCTTGAATGTCAAAGAGTCATTTTCTTCCTCCAAAAATAAATAACTTGGCACAAAATTCCTTTGCTTTGACCTGGCCTGAACTTCCCTTGGCTTTTTGCTGCTGCTTTCACTCCTGTGCCTTGGCCCAGGATCCAGGGATGGCTGCAAACCCCTCGGGCTCAGCTGCCTTGGGATCCCATCCCTGACATCCAGGCTTGGAATGGGAGCTGGGAGCACCCAGATTTGGAGTGGGTGGGAAATTTTGGCAGGTTCCCAGCGGTCCAGAGGGGCAGGAGCATCCTGGAGACGCTTCCAGGAGGAGAAGCACTGGCAGCTTGGCCAGACCCACGTTCAGATCCCCAAAACCTGCTCCTTCCTATTTCCTTAAAATCAATATTCCATTGCTTTCCAAGGGTAAAGCAGGCTCCCAGTGCTCACCAGTAGATGATGTGATTTTTGGATTTTTCCCACATAAACCTGGATCCCTGAAGTATCAGTGTTCAACCACGCAGGTAACCCAACCACGCTGGAATTTTTTCCCATATTTTGAGCCATCAAACACCTGGTTGCTTCCCAAAGCCAGCAGCTCTGTTTCAACACCCATAAATCCCAGGCTTGGATTAGAATGGGCTCACCTAGATCCGTGAAGCAAAATTTGGATTGGAGTGGGGTAGTGGGGTTTTTTCCCCCTATTCTTTCTCAAAATCCTTATTCTTTAACAAACTTGTTGCCAGACAAAAGACAAATTTTCTTTGAATGTCAAAACAGGATGTTTTTGACAATCTCAGGACATTCAAAGAGCCTTTTTTTGTTTTCTTTTTGAAACAGGAAACTTGTCTGAGAGCCCTTTCCTGCAAATGGTTTCACTTGTGACAAAACTGCCACTTTCTGACAGAGCTTAGGTATTTTTTAATACAAAAAGATGCCACATATTAAAAGTTTTGAAAAACCTATCCAGGTTGCTCAGTCCTGAAGGTGGGTGTGGATTTTTCTCCTAAAAAAACTCATTGAAGGGGAATATGTGGAGATTGAGCTGTGGAGCAGCTGGGAATGGGAATGTTTGTCATGGATATTTGGAGATCAAGGTGATTAAAGTGGATCTACCCATGGCATTGCAATCCAGGTGTCTCTGCTGCATCCCCAAATCCCCATGGCACCTCTTTGAGCACAAGGGGATGGAGGATGCTGGAGAAACATCAGTGAAATTGAACTCAGCACTGCGGAGATGCTCAATTCTCAATAAGGAACTGAAACGAGATTTGCAAGTCAAACTCTCTCCCCCTCTTTGCACCCAGAGGGAAACGGGGCTGCAGCAGCTCCAGGGGGCTGAAAAGAGGGTGGGGAGTTCATGATGGGTGACAGGGGAGGAGCTGGTGGGGTCTGGGTGCTGGAAAATGCTTTGGAAAATCCTGGGTGTTTTCCACTGTCAGTGTCTGGATCCTGCACAGAACCTCGGAGCTCTCCTTGAGCCCTGCCCTTCCAGGTGTTGAACCTGAGCTGTGCTGAACCCAACCCTGCACCACTAGAAATGGACCTGAGGCTCTGCATCCCTGAGTCTCATCAGGTGAACCTGGATGCATTCATGAAGCCATTCCAGGAGCTCTCCCCTCCCTTAGCCTGGCTTTGACAACTTCCAGTACAGGAGTGGGAAAAACAATCTGGTTTACACTCAGGCACAGACATTCCAAGACTTTTGTCTTTTATTTGCTTAGAGATGGCATCAACCCATCCCAGCCTGGCTTAAAACCATCAGCTCCTTGTGGGACCAGCTTATCCCAGCCTGGCCTCAGACTTGGCTGAGTCTCATTCAGTCCTCAGCAGGACGAGCACCCCATGATACAAATGTCAAAAGAGCAGCTGCTGGGTTGAGATGGCTCCTCCAGAGGCTTCTAAACATGTCCTGGGCATTGCCTGGCAAAGCTCTGGGATGTCTCCATGAGATCCCAGCTCTGTCAAAGCTCAGGGAGCACCCGTGAGCCTGGTGAGGACACCAGGACCCCAAATAGAGTGGGAAAGGTGGAATCATCAGCATCAAGCTCTATCTGGTTTCTGTATTGTTGGGTGGTCTGGAAGTTCTGGGATTAATGGGACCCATCCACAGTTCTTTGCATTCCTCCTCTCTATTTTGGCCAGGCCTCTGTGAGGACTTTCAGGAGAAGTCAGAATATCAATATCAGAAGGAATGGAAGGAAATATTCATTCCCTCTGTCAAGGAGATGCAGAGGAAGGCAGGAGGAATTAACCAAATGTGAGATCAAGACAGGAAGATGCATCCTGCTCCTTCCACTTGTATTTCTGTCACCCAGAGCAGGGAGACGAGGGATTTGGCTCCTCGTCATTGTGCTGGATACAAGCAAAGAGCAACAGCAGCACGAGGGCTCTGACAAGAAAGACCAACATCTTCTGCTGGATCTGCAAGGAAAAGAAGAGCTTTACTTTGTATTTAATTTACTGGAATTTCAGCAAAAAGAAAATACTGCAGTGAGAAATGCCTTGATTTTTTTTCTTGTGCAGCCCAGATGAACAGGACTGTGGTGCTGGAATTGCAGCACCACAGTCCATCCCTTCCCATCTCCTCCATCCCTTCCCTCAGTCTGTGCAGTGTCCACTTGGTGCTGCTGGGATGGATCAGTGCTCCAGCACTGCCCATCAGAAATGTTCCACACGAGTGCAAGGCACCAATAAAATTGTTCCCCAGAGGGGATTTTCAGACTCGTCTTTCATCTAATTTGATTAACTTGGCTCATTTCCTGCTCTCCCTGTGATCCCACTGATGAGAAGTGCAATCCCAGGTTTATGGTGCCCTGATTGGGATCACTCAGTGACAGCAGGGAGCTTTGCAGGCACAGCAGCCCAGCCTGGCTCAGTGGATTCTGCCTCCTCTGAGTCCCCCAAGCTCTATCTCTGCACCTAAGTGTTGGGAGATCATGGAATCACAGAATCCTAGGATGGTTTGGGTTGGAAGGGACCTCAAAGCTCAGCCAGTCCCACCCCTGCCATGGCAGGGACACCTTCCCCTGTCCTGGGTTGCTCCAAGCCCTGCCGAGCCTGGCCATGGACACTGCCAAGGATGGGGCAGCCACAGCTGCTCTGGGAATTCCATCCCATCCCCTCCCCACCCTCACAGGGAACAATTCCTTCCCAAAATCTCATCTACCCCTATCTCTGTCCTCTACCCCTGTCTCTGTCCATGGGGACCCATTCCCTGTTCTGTCCCCACAACATTATGAGGTGGCCCAAGGAACACGAGCAGGCTGGGGACCTCTGAGCCACTCCAGAGCATCTGAGGGCCTTGGAGCTGCAGGTTCTGGGCAGTGCCAGGCCTGCTGTGCCTGTGCACAGGAATGTCCTGGCAATATCCCAGATTTCCTCCTGTTGCCTTTTCGGGTCCCAGCTTTGCCCCTCTCCCAATGGGAGGAGAGGGGAGGCAGGGCTGCTCTCAGCCCCATTATCTGCTCTTTAAACAATGTTAAGCCTCCAAAAATAAATCCTCTGGAAGAGCTTAATTTTGCTCAGCTCCTCGCCTGGCAGTGCTCCTAAAACATCCAGGAGTTTTCATGGAGCTCTTTAGGATAATATTTGACACTTCCATCACTTCTTTCATCCTGAAGTGCTTTTCCAACCTGAGACCACTGCTTCAGTCAAACTGTTCATGCAATAGTGGAGTTTTTCCTAAAAACCACATCCTACATCATGCTGGGAGCCCTGCTCATCCTCCATCCCCGTGGAATCAGTGAGGGCTCAGCACACTGCTCATCCCCAAGGGGATTATTGGGATGATGCCACTGCAAAGGGAACACTGGGAAATGGTCCTGCTTTGGGAAAAAGTGGTGGTCTTTGGGAAAAAAAAATACATATACAGAATGTAGAAGATGCTGAATTTGGCTCCAATCCTCTGCAGGTGCTGTTGCTAACACCCAAAGCAGGACAAGGACCTTCCAGAGTGAATTCCTATGCAGCTTCAGAAGAACTTTGGATCCGGACAGAGTGATGCTTTCCAGGATTTGGGAACAGTTTAAGGGTGAAGGAGCTCCCAACCCTCAGAGTGCCCCAGCACACAGTGCAGGGACAGACTGAGGGCAGCACAGCATCTCCCTCGCCATCTCCAGAGGACAAATTTACCCTGGACTGGGATTTTCCATCTATCTGCCCTTGGCCAGACCCCAAACACTTAAACCCCTCTTCCTGCCACGCTGTGGGGGAGATGGAGATACTCACCCCATTCTAACAGGGTTAACTCTCCCTGTTCGTTGATAAACTGGTAACAAACACCTGGAATAAATAAAATCCACCCCTGAACCCACAGCTAAACCCAGCACTGGTGTAAAAACCCAGGACAGAGCTGGGCCACGGCAGCCACACCAAGAGGGTTCAGTGCCAAAGGCCCCATTGCCCTTGGACTTGATCCTTCCAGGCAGGAATTTAACTGTTTTCCTTTAAATTGCCACAAAGAGGTGATTGGCCCCCAAATCCTTGTTCTTCTCAGTGCTGGACTCTAGGAAGGTTTTGGGGGGAGGAGGGAGAAAATGCTTTTGGCTCCAGCAGACTAGGAATTTGTGCTGCTATGGAGGATGCTCTGGAGCTTCTGTTTCCAGGAAGGCTCCAGAGGAGCATCCATGCAAATTGAGTCAGGATTGCCAAGAAAAATGGATCAAATTTGGAAAAAATTAGCCAGGAGCTTGTTGCAGGAGCTCTCCTCCCTCTTCCGGACATGCAGGTGTTGCCTGGCCCTGGAAGATGTCAGGAGTGTGGCAGTGAGGTGTGGCTGATGTTAAACAGGACAGGACTGGGGGGTTTGATTGGGAAAATGCAAATGGATTGTGATGGAGACGAGGGGGTGTGGCTGGGGGGGAGCAGGACAGGGTGGGCAGGCCCTGGCACAGGGTGCCCAGAGAAGCTGTGGCTGCCTCATCCCTGGAAATGTCCAAGGCCAGGCTGGACACGGCTTGGAGCACCCTGGGATAGCAGAAAGTGTCCCTGCCCATGGCAGGGGCATGGAATGAGATGGGCTTTAAGGATCCTTCCAATCCAAGCCATTCTGGGATCCTGGAATTCTGTGGCATTATTCCCTCCATTACTGAGACCAGCAATCTCTCTGGTCCCCAAAATCTGCCTCTGCCTCATCAGGTCAGGTGCTGGAAGAGGGAGCAGGGTCTTGGCAGGGTGGCCAGAACTGGAAAGATGCTGGAGAAGGATGGATGGCTTTTGGAGGAGGATGGCAGCTGGAGAAGAAGGGCACTTGGAGAAGGATGGAATGATGGAGAAGGATGGAATGATGAAGGATGGAACAATGGATGATGGAATGATGCAGAGGGATGGAATGATGGAGAAGGATGGAATGATGGAGGATGGAATAATGGAGGATGGAATAATGGAGGATGGAATAATGGAGGATGGAATGATGGAGGATGGAATGATGCAGAGGGATGCCATCTCCCCAGTAATGAGGCTGGGAATGTGCAGTGCCGGGAGCTGCCTGGGCCGGAGTTAAAGGGGAGGTAATTACCTGATTACTGCCATTTAACGAAGAACAATTGAAATGGATAAGCCGTGCTTGGTGCTTGGAAAAACCCAAGGAGTTTCTAGGGAGACCAAACCGCGAGATCTCGGCTGGAAGGGGGGAAAGGGAGGCTGCAGCTCCTTGCCGAGCCAGGCCGGGGAGGATGATCCCATTTCTGATCCCCAAATTTGACCCATCCCGGAGTGATCCCACGGGATGACCTCATCCCACAAACCCAGCTAAAGCCAAGCACCAGCTTCGTGCAGCATGCTCGGAGAAGAGGGAAGACAAATGGCATTTGCTGCCCAGACCCCCCGGTGGCTCCTTCTCCCCGCGGCTCGGGCGTTCTCCAGCCGCCGCGGCTTCCAGCACGTCTCGCAGGGCCCGGGCAGAGCTGGAAAATGATGTTTAATGTGTCTGCCCGGGAACGAGGTGATTAATTTGTCTGGGGGCATGGAAGTGCTGGTCGTGTTTGTGGCCATGGAGCTGCTTTCATCCAGGGAGGCACAGGAGAAGCTGTGGACACCTAGGAGTTGGGGCAGCTATTTATTTGCTCTATTGAATAAATATATTTAATCCTTAAGCTTTGGCTGACCTCCTGCATGAATGGGTGCCCTGTTGGGAAAACCCATCGCCCCCAAAGCAGGGCAGCCCCCGCTGCCCGCAGCCAGGGATGCGGTGGGAACGCCGTGCCAAGGGGAAGGGCAGGGGCCCGGCATCCTGGCACAACAAGAAACACGGGCATGGAGGAAGGGAGGAAGGCCTGCGGAGATTATTCCCCCGGCACACAGCTGGGTTATTTCTGCTGCCGCCAGATAAAAGGCTGGAAGTTTATCCAGGCCGGGCGCAGCAGGGATGGGTTTCCTGCAGACAGGTGAAAGGCTGAGCGCGGGGCTGATCCGAGAGCAGACGGCCTTGGGGAATATCCCAGCCCCACTCCCGGCACGGGCAGACGGGAGGGGTCGCGCCGGGCCGATAACAGCCCCGGAAAGGCATCAGAGACACCCGGCCTCTGCCTCTCGTCACAATTCCCTGCCAAGGAGGCTCCTGCACCTTGTCAGCCTCCCGTAATGGGAACCAGCTGCCTGTGGGGGATGGAGAGCGGGGGAAGGGACCAGTCATAATTCCTGCTGCTTGCCCGGGGCTCCGGCGGGAGGGAGCCGTGGGGATGGGATGGGGATGGGGATGGAAATGAGGATGGAAATGGGGATGGGGATGGGATGGGGATGGGGATGGGATGGGATGGGGATGGGGATGGGGATGGGGATGGGATGGGGATGGGGATGGGATGGGATGGGATGGGATGGGATGGGATGGGATGGGATGGGATGGGATGGGGATGGGATGGGATGGGATGGGATGGGATGGGATGGGATGGGATGGGATGGGATGGGATGGGATGGGATGGGATGGGATGGGGTGGGATGGGATGGGATGGGATGGGGATTGGGATGGGGATAGAATGGGGATGGGGATGGAATGGGGATAAAATGGGGATGGAATGGGGATGGGGATGGGGATGTGGATGGAATGGGGATGGGGATAGAATGGGGATGGGGATGGAATGGGGATAGAATGGGGATGGGGATGGAATGGGGATAGAATGGGGATGGGGATGGAATGGGGATAGAATGGGGATGGGGATGGAATGGGGATGGAAATGAGGATGGAAATGGGGATGGGGATGGGGATGGGATGGGATGGGGATAGAATGGGGATGGGGATGGAATGGGGATGGGGATGGAATGGGGATGGGGATGGAATGGGGATGGGGATGGAAATGAGGATGGAAATGGGGATGGGGATGGGGATGGGGATGGAATGGGGATGGGGATGGGGATGGGGATGGGGATGGGGATGGGGATGGGGATGGGGATGGAATGGGGATGGGGATGGGGATGGGGATGGGGATGGGGATGGGGATGGGGATGGGGATGGGGATGGGGATGGGGAGAAGGCACCCAAAGAACCTGGCAGTGCAGATGCTGAGGATGCAGAGGATGCTCAGCTCCCAGAACAGCCCTCAGTTCCAGCTCACCTGTGGGTGCAGCTGACACTTGGCTGAGCTGTTTTTTCCAGCTCACTGGGGTTTCCCATTCCCTAGGGTGGGTGTGATCCTGCCTGCCTTCCCCTGTCCCAGAGGAAAGATTTGTGCAGAGGGGATTCCACAGCCCAGAGCTGAGCTAAGGCTAAAGCTCATTCCCAAGAGACAAACTGGTATTTTATCCCAAAATATCCATTTCACACCCCAAACTGCAGCAGAGCTCAAATCACTGCTCTGCACAGAGAACAGACCTCCCAGGAGAGGATTGTTCTTGGTGTGCGACAGCATCCTCCTTCCCTGTACTCCTGCTCTCCAAAGTCACCAACACCCCAAAATCTCCTCATTCCTTTCAGGATTTCCACCCTCTTAGCTGGGAGTTGGAGCAGAGTGAGGATTGACACCCTTGTCCAGGCTGGGCTTCTGGGAAGAGCAGCATCTCCGAGGAACTGGCTCCATAATTGGGTTAGCCACGCTCATTTTCAGGAACAGGTTGCTGTTAACGAGTTTTAATTAAAACCATCTTCACAGTGTCAGCAAGTTGAAACCAAGGGCAGTGTTTCATATCCACAGTAATTTTCCCAGCCGGATCACAGGCAGGGTGTCTGCCAGCATCCCAATTTTGGGGCAGAAACCACCAAATTTGCCAACCTAGGTGGCTGAAGCCCTGCTTGGACCCCAGACATAAAGCCCAAGGGCAGCTCAGCCTCTTCCAGCACTGTGGATGCTTCTCCCTCCTCCATCTCCCAGGCTTTCTCCAGGCTAATTTTAGCAATCAGCCCCTCCAGAAATTTTCTCCAGAGCTTAATCCCACTTGTGGAGGAAGAAAGGAAGAGTTTTCCTGCAGTGGAATGACTCTCGCTCTTTTCTTGCCATGAAATTCAGGTTTTGGCCATTTGGAACCTCTGGAAGAGATTTTCCCCTGCTTTTTTCCAGCCCTGGCTCTGCCCAGAGATTTCACAGCTCGTTGCAGCCACACTTTGAGTCCATCCTGAGTGATTTAAAGGCTCTTCCATGCTCTCTCCAGCTTCAGTGCTCAGGGAGATGGGATCAGGGAGGGACAAGACAGGATCAGGGCACTGGAGTGAGGTGGATCCAGGCTGGGTTTGGGCTCCTGAAATCCCAGGATGCAGGACAGGATACAGGAGTGCAGCTCTGGCACAGCTGCCTGCCTTCAGCAGCTCTGCCTGTTGGATCAGATTCCTGGGCTGCTCAGAAAAGAGATTTAATTCACCAAGAGACAAAATTCCACTTCAATCCATCAGTGGAAAATTAACATTGAATTGGATCCATTTCCCTACTCAACCCCCAATACAAGAAGAGCTAAAACCTTGTGCTTCTCATCACAGAAATGCAAAATTTTCCTTTATTTTCCCTCCCAAACCTGGTCTCCAACCCAAATCTGTGGCTGCTGTTGGCTTTTTGTCTCCCTCTTGTGCCAGGCCTGGAAAGGATTTCCAGGATTTCCAGGGAGGAGGTGGGATGGTGCCTTTGCCACGTCAGGCCTCAGCTGCACACTGAGGATGGGGTGAGCCCAAAGGGCTGCTGGGACTTGGGGCAGGAATTAAAGGCGTGCCTTTAATGTGGGATTGTCCCAGAAGAATTCCAGAGGCACAAATCCTGCACGGACACAAGCACCACTCACCCACCACAAAGCCCAAGTGCTGGAGACAAGCTGGATATTTTGGGGATCTCCACTCTGCCTTTCTAACCTGGACTGAAAGACTTGGTTTGCTGTTAAATGAAGGGAAAGCCCTGCTGGAGGGGGAATTGTGAAGCTGGCAGGCACAGGGCGGGTTTTGTCTGATATCCCGGGCTCTCCCAGCGCTGGGGGATGCAGGAGCGGTGGGACGCGGTGTTGGAGGGGCAGGAGCGGCGGGGCCGATCCTCCCGGGCATCCCGGCAGGCGGGATCCTAACCCAAAGCAGATGGGAAGGGAGGGAGGCTTTTTCCAAGGACCTGGGGAGATAAAGGGATTTAAACCGATCATGTGCAGAAAGACAGCAGAGATGCCCCAGGGTCGGGGGATAAAATTTGGGATTAAGCCTCCAGCGGGGCGGGGTTTGCTGCATCTCCCTGCAGGGATGCCCAGAGCCCTGTCTGGGAGGCAGAGCTCACTGCCGCCGGGAAGCAGAGTTAATCCATTCCCTTCCCAAGCCCCAGCTCGTGGCAGGTTTGACAGATCCCAGAGCTGCCTTCCCGTGTTCTGCCCATCCCTCACTCGGCTCCTGCAGCAGGAGCAGGACATGGGCACAGCATCCCCCTCCTGCCTCTGCCAGCCTCGGTTCCACAGGGAAACAATACCAGGAGAAATCCTGGCTCCCTCAGTCCTGGGGAAAAATTTGGGGATTTCCTTGGCTAAGATAGGAGGCAGTGCCCATGAGATCCCCACACCTCTGTTTGGGGAGAAAGGATGAGAAAGGATTTTGGGATCAGTTTTGGGGCTTTGCCAGGAATGCCAGGTCTCCATCTCTCTGGCTTCTACAGAACCCCCTTCCCATCCATAAAGCATGGCAAAATTCCATCTTTTTCCATCTGAGTTCAGAAAAGCAGAGGAAATAGGGTGGATGTGGCATTGCAATGGGTGATCCCTGCCTACAGCACAGATTTCATGGACATTTGTGGGAAAAGCTGCTTTCCTTGGGGGGATATGAGAGCAGCACAAGGCCAAATCTGACCTGCAATGAAAATCCAGAGAAAAAATACTTTGTCCAGAGGCTTTTTGCTGACATTTCTCCCTGCAGAGTGTCCTGGGCAGAAAAAAAGACCAACCCCAAAGCCCTTTTCTTTTCCCTTCATGGGACTGGGACTCTGCACTCCCAAATTCCTGCTGCTCCCTTTCCAGCTCAGCCTTGGAGAAGAATAACCCCATTGAATGGGCCAAGTTAATCAGGTGAGCTCCTGACACACCTCATTTATCTTCCCTGAGCCCGGGAGACCCAAAAAATGGGATTAAAAGCAGCGATAAACAAAAGATCCCAGACGGCCAAGAGATTTGTGGATTTTCCCCTGATCTGAACTCTGGGCCCAACATTTGGTTTTTATTTGGGAATAATAGGAAGTGACAGAATTGGGCTTTTTCTGCCTCACTTTGTGATAAAAATATCCTGGAGGAGGTGGGAGGAAGGTCTGGGAAGGGGATGGACAAGTGGGATCCAGTAATTTGCCTTTTTTGGGAATTAGTGGAGGGTCTTCCCCACCTTGTTATTGGAGGGATGTAGCTCCCACCTCCCCTCCCCTGCTGCTTCCCTGGGTCTCCCTGTCCAGAGGGGAACAGGAGCTCATTCCTGGGTTATGGAGAGTGCAGGCTTGGGATGAAAACACTCCCAAAACATTCCCAGCCTCCAGGGCCACCCCCATCCATCACCCTGGATCCAGCCCCAAACATCCATCACCCCCAGGAGCCCTCTCTGCATCCCTCTGATGCCTTGCAGAGCCACAGCAAATCCCCTTCCTCCCCTGCAATCCCTCAGCCTGCCCTCCTCTCCCTCGGATCCAAAGGAAATCCCATTTCCCATGTAAAAATCTCCTTTTGTTACCAACATTGCCATCTCCCAGCTCTGTCTTCACATGGGAATTTTGGGTGCTATGGAGCTGCAGCTTCCAGTGGGCATCAGGGGCTCTGTGTCTGTAGGATGTGCCAGCACATGGAAATGCATCCCTGTTGGAGCTCTGGCTGCTGAGAATTTCAGGCTTTCTGTGCTGACAGACTCTGACCCCCAGGAGAACACTGCATTGACCTGAGGCTGTGGAGAAGCTTCCAAAATGGAATGACAGGACTGGGATTGTGGGTGTGGGGTTGGAATAGAAGTGTGTGATGTCAAAGGGCGGAAAACTTAGAGTTTAAGAGTTTAGAATAGAGCAATATCTATAGAGCAAGATGGAGGTTGTAGGGCGGAGACTGGTCCTTCTTTTCACCTTCTTCTTCACCTTCTCATTCTCCTTCTTCTTCACTTTCTTGTTCATCTTGTTCTTGTTCTTGTTCTTGTTCTTGTTCTTGTTCTTGTTCTTGTTCTTCTTCTTCTTCTTCTTCTTCTTCTTCTTCTTCTTCTTCTTCTTCTTCTTCTTTTCCTTCTTTTCCTTTTTCTTCTTCTTCTTCTCCTTTTTCTTCACCTTCTTCCCCATGGGTTTGGGTGGTTTTGTGTAACTGGACAGAAAAGTCCACATTGCAGGCACAGGTGATTGGTTATTGGGTTAAAAGTGAAAATAATTTAGGTGTCATTTCTTAATTGGACAACTCAGCCTTAAAAGACCTTGAAGAGAGGGAGAGATGGGGCTCCATTTTGCTTTGTTAGAGTGAAGTGCTGCAGAACTCAGGGTTTGCGAGACTGTAGCATGGATAAGAACTAATGAACATATGGGTCTCAACAAGAAATTCCATCTCACACATTTAATCCTGATCCTGGCAAAAAAAGAAATAAAACCCAACACATCCCTAAACATTTCTGGGGATAAATGGAAATTCTTTCCTAGGATTTATAAGAAATAGAGACATTGCGGGGTCCAAAGCCCTGGAAATTAAAATTTTCCAGCAGTTTTCTCCTTTTACAGTTGCTCTTTCTGCCCTGGATGAATTATGTTCCTTCATTTGGAACTTCCCAAGAGGAGCACAGAAATCCATCACCAGGCTCTGAAAAATCATCAGTGATCTCTTCAGTTCTGAATTTTTAGGGAAAATTGGGGTTTTTCCAAAAGATTTTAAAGGTTTCATTTAAAAATAAATGCAAAAAGCATCTTTTATGTCACTCCTAAGAGCTGCAGCCTTGTTCCTCATTCCTGGGGCTCCTAAAGCAGCATCATTGGCAAACTCTGGATCTAAGGGATGCAGCTTTACAGGAATGTGGTTGGGTTGTTTGAATTTAATAGAAAACAATCCTGAGGAAAAAAAAAAAATCCAAACACACAGGATGGTGGAAACAGCCCCTTTATTACTGGTTAGGATGCCCTAAAAGCAGTGAGGACTGGGCTGGCTGTGCAGGTGTTTAAGAGGGAATGTTCTGATCTGGGCATAAAATTCCAGGGAAAACTCAGACACCCCCAATTTTAAGGAGTTATCCAAGGAGAAATTTAGTTTCTTACAGAATTTGTCTGCAGCTTGGTGGAGGTGGGCAAGAACAAAAGAGGTGTTTCCCAAAAATCAGTGTTGCGCAGCAGATTCCAGCTGCACTGGGATTTAACCTCCTGGCTCACCTGGGAAACCCCTTCCTGGGACGCTGTGGGCCAGGAGAGTCAGAGTTTTCCTTTCCCTTCATCATTTGGGGTTTGGATTTCCCACATTCAGCATCCCAAAGCTTCCCAGAGGAGGGAAGCAGGCAGGAGAGACAGGAGGAGGGGCCCTGAGCCCAATCCCAAAGGAAGGAGCAGCTCTGTCCCTGTTGCCACTGGGGGGGGAGCAGGAGGGTGGGAGAACAGGGTGGGAATTGGGGGTGTCCATGAGCCCAAAACCCCTGGGGATGGGGTGTGGGGCATCACTGCAGGTATCACAGCCCCCTGCAGATTTGGGGTGTGGAAGGGCTGGATTTGGGAAGCACCTCTTAGCTGGGATTCAAATCTAAGCAAAACCCCTCTGGCTTCATTCCAGTGATGCTGGAAGCTGGGATGAGCTCTAAAAGCTGATGGAATTTTCCCCATATCTGTTCCCACCCCTGTCAGGTCTCCTGAACTGTTCCTGTGTCTCCCACTCCTCGCATTTCTCCCAAAAGCCCCAAATCCCAATTTTACAGCTGAACCTCCACTTCTTTTCCTTTTAATTGAGGACATTTCCAGACCTCATTCCATCCCAAGAACCTCATCTCAGGGGCTTGGAAAATCCCTGCCCATCCCCAGAGGGTGCACAGAGAGAGTCAGGAGCTTTGGGATCCTCTCCAAACCCCAAAAGGAGGGGTGGGATGAGCTGGACTCTGCGCATGGAAAGGCTCCCATTTTAAACTGCAGCAGGAAAAGTAGGAAAAGTGCAGGAAAACCATCCAGGGCATTGTGTTTTCCATGGTTCAGCATCTCCTGTGCAATGTTTAAGAGAACAATGAGGAATAAAGAGAATAAAGAGGGAATAATGCCATGGAGATGATGGGATCCACACAGCCACACACTCTGCTTTCCTGGGGAAACTGAGGCCTGGAAGAACCCTTCCTGGAGCCCTTCCTGGAACTCCTCCTGGAACCCTTCCTGGAGCCCTTCCTGGAGCCTTTCCTGGCTGGACTGGCAATGTGGAATGGGTGTGAAGGGGATGAGAACCTTTGATCCAGGTCTCCATCCTGGCAGGCCAGAAATGCTGCCTGCGTTATGGGATGTCCCAGGACCTGCTGCAGCCACAAGCAGAGCTGGGTTCCTGGCATGGGGATGTGCTCCTGGCCCTTTCCATGCCTCTCCTGCCCCTCTGGCATCCCCAGGATTTGCTTTCTCCCCCTTAGGCCTGGAGCAGGGATGCAAACCCAGGCTGTGGGTGCATGTGCAGCATTCGCAGTACTGGGAATGCTCCATGTGCAGCATTCCCAGTTTGGCAGTTTCTCCTCATTTTTCCCCTCCTTTATTCCACAATCCATACAGAGGGAAGAGCAACGTGTTTGGAGATTAAAACTCACCCAAACTGTCCCACCAAGGCAAGGCAAACCCTCTGGGAAGCTCCTTTTTGCTGTGGATTATTTGATGTGGCTCAGCAAGGAGCAGCACCTCCCATTTCCCTCCCATCCCTGCTATTACCCAGGCACCTGGGTAATTTAACAGTTCAATTTGCAAATCTGATTTTTGTAAAGCCCAATCAAAATACTCTTCCTTTAAAGGTATATAAATCACTGTAAAATCCTGACCTGCCATGGTCAACAGCCTCTCTCTGGCCCTGATTATAATCTGAGCCAGCATCTCCATGGCCATGAATATTGGTTTTGGAGACCTGTAAGGCAAAAAGATCCATTCTATTATCAGCAAAAGATCTCTTATGGAGCTTGTAGGAGCTTCCTCTCTTTTAAAATCCAAATTACAAAGGAGCTTGAAAGCAGAAACTGTGGGAGAATTCCCCTCTCTTCCCGAGCAGAGCATCTCCCGTGGCTGCAGCTCCATCCCAGGAAGCAGCTGTGCCTGTGGGAGCCCTGTCCCGGCTGTGTTATTGTGGGTGTCACGTTACAAATCCCCTTTCCATGCCCAGATCCCGGCGGGAAAATAAACGGGGCGAGGTCAGGACCCTGCCAATAAACAGGAGCCAGCCCTGCTGGAGTGGGGCTGAAGGGATTTGCCGGCCTGGCCCTGCAGATCCTGGCTCTGAGGTGGTCATTGTCCATCCCCATCCTGCCAGGACACACAAATCCCCTGGGAAAAGCAGCCCTGGGAGGGGCTGGAGTCACTCACAACCCCTGCAGGTCGATCTATAATCAATCATCTTGCAGAGACAGAGGGGAATTGTTGGGTTTTCTCCAGAAATAATGTCTTTGGCCAAACCCCTTCATTTTCCAGGGAATATTCCTTGGTGAATATTTAAAGGTATGGACCACACTCAGGGGGCTGAAAATTCCTTCAATCAGAATAAAGCATGGCAGGAAACTCAAGGCTGGAGCTGTGGAACCATTCCTGGCACTCCTCATGTTGGATTTGGTTTTTGGCATCTGCTGAGGCAAAGGGAATGTTGAGGACATCCCAGTGGGAGCCAGGGATCTTGAGAAGTAGCAGGGAAAGGATTAACATGTATATTCCCAGAGGAGAATCCCACCCTATGCCATCCCATCCCATCCCATCCCATCCCATCCCATCCCATCCCATCCCATCCCATCCCATCCCATCCCATCCCATCCCATCCTATCCCACCCATCCCATCCCATCCCATCCCATCCCATCCCATCCCATCCCATCCCATCCCATCCCATCCCATCCCATCCCATCCCATCCCATCCCATCCCACCCATCCCATCCCATCCCATCCCATCCCATCCCATCCCATCCCATCCCATCCCATCCATTGCAGTCACAGGAGCCCATAAGGAATTATCAGGAGCAGTGTCACCTTCAAGCTCCTCTTCCCCCCACCTTCCCCAGCCCTGGATGCCCCTCCTGAGGATTTTTCTCCCTAATTAAGGATGTTCCCTCTGAATTCGTGAATTTGTTTTGCTGTGCAGGGTGGGGAAAGGCCAGAGAAGCAAAAATCCCCCAGAGGGCACTGAAACTGAAGCTCTCCTTTTTCCATGTCCCTTTCCCACATCTCCCTCCAGCACCTTCTGCCCTTCCATGGTTTGGAATGAGGGCCTGGGTAAATATTTTCAGAGTAGAGGGGAATTAAAATTAATTTGTTCACCAAAAGGACAGAAATAAAATAATAAACAAGAGATATTAGAAAGACAATATGGTTCAAAGCACTGAGGTTTCCATGGGATTAGGGGGGAACCCTGGGACAGGTTGGGTGGATCCCTGGAAGTGTCCCAGGCCAGGCTGGATTGGGCTTGGAGCAACCTGGGACAGTGGGATTTTGCCCTGCCATTGGCAGGGCGGAACAGGATGAGCTGTGAGGTTCCTTTCCAGCCCTGAGCACTCCTGGAGGCCAGTGATGCCTTGTGAAGGCTGCCCTAGAACAGGGCTGGATGGAGTTAAAGAATAAAGCAGGGATGTATTCAAAGGATCTCCTCCATGGATCCACCCTGGGCAGCACAAGAGCCCAGCCAGGGCCACACCCAAGATGAACCAAAATGGTTCACAGGGTGTCTCACTTTGATAAGTTCTGCTCCATTTGCATACTGGAGTTAGTTGTCCAATTACAGCTTTAGGTTATGAACTCCCATCCTTTTTGTTTTTCTCTCTTCAGCCCACGTTGTTTGTGCTCTTGGGCTGAGATTTGGATCATTTGTCCTTGGTCCCCAGCTAGAGCAGGAATTGTTTTGTCTCCCTGCTCTGTGCAGAGCTCACCATCCCATAATATGAAGCTCAGACCCACACACTGAAGCAGCACAGAATCTGAAAAACGGAAAAGCTAAACCTGAGCATCACCATATTTCCATGGTTCCAGGTGATTTCAGAGCTTCACCCTCACTCAGGTGCAGCTCCCACCACAGATCCACCACGGGAGGGGGGCAGGGGTGAGGGGAGGGTTCAGTGCCCAGGTCCAGGAGATTTTGGGTGGTGCCCTGAAACCCCCAGGACCAAAGAACCATTGGATGCCCTGGGACTGAAACTGGGACCTGCCACGCCTGGGACCTGCCATCCCAAATGCACCTGGAGGGGGTTGGTAACAGGGAAAAATGAGAGAAAAAGAGGGAAAAAGAGGAAAAGAGGGGAAGGGCTCAGCTGCACAAAGCTGCCCAGGTCAAGGAGCATCTGGAGCTGGTTTTAGGTCCAGATTGGAGCAAACTCTTCACAGACAAAGTCTGGTTAAACCCAGACTTGCATCTCTGCAAACTGAAACTTTGCTGCATCTTCAGGAGTCAATAAAGGACCCACATTTCGTGTTATATTCATATCATATTTCATATCTCCAGGAGCCAATAAAGGACACAAATTTTGTATCAAATTTTGTATCATCCTCAGGAGTCAATAAAGGACCCATATATTTATATCATATTAATATCATATTTTGTATCTTCAAGAGCCAATAAAGGCCCTGTATTTTATATCATATTTGTATCATATTTTGTATCTTCAGGAGTCAATAAAGGCCCCTTATTTCATATCATATGTATATCATATTGATATTTTTAATAAATGATATTTTGTATCTTCAGGAACCAATAAGGCCCCCCATTTTGAATCATATTTTGTATATTCAGGAGCCAGTAGAGGCCAAACATTTTGTGTCATATTTGTATCATATTTCACATCTTCAGGAGCCAAAAAAGGCCCCATATTTTGGACCATATTTGGCTTCATTTTCAGAGAGGCCCAGGAGGTTTTGGGTGACACACAGGCACATGAGCAGTTCCAAACCTCTCTCTGTCTCTGTTGCACCTCTCCAAAAAGCAAATGCTGCAGATGCAGAGGAGAGATTTCTGTGGGTCCTGCTGAGCTCTGAGGGTTGCCAGGGCCACCAAAACCCTGAGCAAACAGCGGTGACATTGGTGACACCAGTTTGGGGTGGGTGTGACAAGAAGTATCCTCTCTCCTCTGCTGCGGGTCAGCTTGGTGACAGCTCCTGCTTTAAAAGCACAAAGGTGTTTTTTTGAGTTTTTGGGGTTTGGTTTGCAGCTGCTTTGCCCAGGAGCTGAGTGAAACTCTCGATATCAAGATAAAGGTTGCGTGGCAACCAAGCACCTGATGGGTGAAACATGACACAAATGCAATCTGAAACTTGTTGGGCCTTTGTTGGCTCCTGAAGATACAAAATATGATCTGAAATGTGGGTCATTATTGACTCCTGAAGATGCAAAATATGATACAAATATGATTGGAAATGTCAGTCATTTATTGACTCCCTAAGATGCAAATTATGATATAAATATGATATGAAATTTGTGTTCTTTATTGGCTCCTGGAGATATGAAATATGATATGAATATAGCACAAAATGTGGGTCCATTATTGACTCCTGAAGATGCAGTGAAGTTTCAGTTTGCAGAGATGCAAGTCTGGGTTTAACCAGACTTTGTCTGTGAAGAGTTTGCTCCAATCTGGACCTAAAATCAGCTCCAGATGCTCCTTGACCTGGGCAGCTTTGTGCAGCCCTTCCCTTCCCTTCCCTTCCCTTCCCTTCCCTTCCCTTCCCTTCCCTTCCCCTTCCCTTCCCTTCCCTTCCCTTCCCTTCCCTTCCCTTCCCTTCCCTTCCCTTCCCTTCCCTTCCCTTCCCTTCCCTTCCCTTCCCTTCCCTTTCCCTTCCCTTCCCTTCCCTTCCCTTCCCTTCCTTCCCTTCCTTCCCTTCCCTTCCCTTCCCTTCCCTTCCCTTCCCTTCCCTTCCCTTCCCTTCCTTCCCTTCCCTTCCCTTCCCTTCCCTTCCCTTCCCTTCCCTTCCCTTCCCTTCCTTCCCTTCCCTTCCCTTCCCTTCCCTTCCCTTCCCTTTTTTCCTCCCATCCCAGGAGCTGGGACCACAGGGATCACTACAGGGGGAGGGGTTGGATTTGGGCTCCTGCTCCTGTTGAAGGTGGAGAAACCTGGATTGGTGCTCCTGCTCCAGCTCCTGAGGGTGGAGAATCCTCTGGCATGGAGGAGAAAGTGATTGCTGAGCTCCAAGTCCTTCCTCCAGGTTTGCTCCTTGATGAATGATAATGGATGGACTTGATGATCTTCGAGGCCTTTTCCAATCCAAAGGATTCTGTGATTCCATGATCTTCCCATAAAAGCTCGCAGATCGCTGCAAATCCACTGGAAGGGGCTGAGGTTGGAGATGAAAATTCCAAAACTCCCAGCCCAGAGGCTCAAATAAACTTTATTTTGGAGGATTTTAATCTCTTTACGGATCAAAGCATGAATTGCATAATTTCTTTAGAGGAGGGTGGCAAAGAAAATCCCTGTTTGGAAAAAATGGGAAAACTGCAGCACAGCACAGGACTTGAAAAATCCTGGCCTGATCAAATATTCCACATTTCTTGGAGGATTCTTGGAGCACATTTCTTGACAGAATAAACCAGGGGCTGGTGATAAACCAGTAAGAAAATAATCCTGTGTCCAGGGAAACTTGGGCTGCTGGATCAGGGGAGGGAATTGTGCTGGAAAGGTCAAGTTCAGCTCTAAAAATCAACCCCTTGTTTGGGCAGATTCCCCTTTTCTGGAGGCAAAGGAGATTTTCCCATGGAAAGCTGTATTTTTCTCATTAAGAGGAAGCTGTTCTGCCTGTTCAAATACCCTGATAAATGCTGGATAAATAAATCCTAAAGGATCTGTTTAATAAATTATGTTTTTAGGCATCCTCAGCAGGTCCTTTCTGTCCCTCGGTGGAATCAGAGGATGCCTGGGAGCAGCAGGAATTCCAGAGGAAAATAAATTCTCCCCTTCCTTGCCACTCCCTTTCCCTCCCAATCCAGGTGTTTCTTTAGGAACCTCCAGGGTCAGAAATATCCAAATTTTCCTGATTTTTTTTAAAGGCAAAGCTGGGAAGGAAGCATCCACCTCCAGTGACAATTTGCATTTCATGAAATCCCAATTTTCCACAAATCTGTTAATTTTTATTGTGATCAGCCTCAAGTACTTTCCCTCCAGGAGGAAATGTTTTAATGGTTTTGGAAGATTTTTGGCCCCAAATACCAACACAGCAGCAAAGAGCCCCCATCCTTCTCTCCCATTTTCCAAGTAGGGTAGGGCTGGAGCACCCCAGGCCTGAGGACTTTGCCTGATCCCCTCTTTGCCCGTTTTCACACAGAAAAGTGGTTTATTAACGAGGCCTGATGGAACTATCTCCCCTCCCCACACTCCTGTGAAATCCCACAGGCTCCAAATGAATGGAATTGCTGCGTTTGATCCCCATTTTCCCTCTCACTCCAGCCCCCCGTTCCAAATTTCCTCTTCCCACCTCATAAAAGATTTTCTCCCCTAGAAATGCTGTTCCTGCTTTGCTGATGGGGTCAGGACCTTTCTTTTTTAGGTTTTTTTTTCCTTTTTTAATCCATTTTATTACCCCCGGGGAAGGAGGTTTTCCATCTGGGAGCTGTGTAATGCAATCCAAAAATAACAGCAGGGCTGCTCCCTGCCTGTGCCCCAGAGCCCTGGGAAGGGACCACCAGCATCCCTCTGGAATGATGGGGAGGGGGAAAAGCCCTGCCCAAACCCTAATTTATGTAAATATATTCTGTATATTCTGTTTAATAGTCATTATATGTATTGTATATATTAAATAATTCAAAAAATATACAATATAATGTATAAATATTATAAAATGATATTAGATAATTTTACATTTTCTTTAATAAAGAAGACCTTTATATATATACCATCCCTCTGGAATGATGGGGAGATGGGGAAAACCCTGCCCAAATCCTAATTTATAAAAACATATTCTGTATACTCTCTATATTGTGTTTAATAGTCTTTATATGTATTGTATATATTATATAATTTAAATTATGTACAATATAAATAATATTATAAATAATGTTTATATATTATAATATTATTATAAGTATTATAATATTATATATCCAAATTGTATATAATAATAAATCATTAACATTATTAACATATTATTATATTTATATTATTATAAATAATATCGAATTATTATAAAATAATATTAGATAATTGTAAACTTTCTTTAATAAGTAAGACCTTTATATATATATATATCATCTCCTCTGGAATGATGGAGAGATGAGGAAAACCCTAGGCAAATCTTAATTTATATAAATATATTCTGCTTATTATGTTTAATAGTCATTACATGTATTGTATATATTAAATACTTTAACTAATATATAACATAATGTATAAATATTATAAAATAATATTAAATAATTGAACTTTTTCTTTAATAGGGAGATCTTTTTATATACAAATATTTATTGAATAAATATGTATTTTAAATAAATAATGATAAATAAACAATAAATAATAAATAAGTAATGTTATCTATATAAATATTTCTCCCACAGCCCCTTCCTGAGGGTCACCTCCTTAAAGAAACTCTTGGAAAATTGAAAAATGAAGCAGGTGAGACTGGGAGCATCTTTGCCCCCCAGAGATCCTGTCAACCTCTGGATTTGGGCTCTTCCCAAAAAACCTCCGCTCCAGTGGAGGTGCTGGGCCAGAGGCACAGGTGAGGCTGGGCAGCATTTCCTGGAAAAATGGGGGGAAAAAGGAAAAAATTCTTGTTTGTTTACCTGTCAGTCTCTACCTCACCACCCAGCTGTGTCCAGGGGGTCTGGGCAGATGGGGAGAATTCACCTGAAAATGGAAAAATCCATAACTTTTTTCAATTTTCCCCAAACTTTTGAGCTTCTTGCTGTGCTTCATATCCCAGCAGGAATCCCAAGCTCCATGCAAGCATTGGATCCCACCTGGGACCCTCCCAAATTCCCAGATCAGGGAGGAGGTGCAGGACAGCAGCTGGTCCTGGGCTGCAAGATGTGTGTGTTGTTTCCATCTGTCAGAGCTGGGGCAGTTCTCTGCTGTTCATGGGGCAGTTTCTTTGTCTCTCCCACAGCCAATCCTCCCTCCAGCAGATCTCTGCTGTCCATGGCCACTGAGTGTCCCTGCATGGCTGATCAAATTCCAGCATCCCATGGGGAGATGCTCCGCCCAGGGCAGGAGCCAAGCATTCCTACCTGGATACAATCTGAGCCTGGAACAGCAGCTTTTGCCCACTGCATTCCCAGAGGAGCAGCTTTCTTCTGCCCTGCATTCCCAGAGGGAGAGCAGGCCCATCTCCAGCAGCCCTGGAGCTGCAGAGGAAAACTCCCCCCTTGTGCAGGATCCCTGCTCCAGCAGAAGCACAGCTGGCACTGCAGGAGGGCTGAGCCCCCATGGGATGGGACTGTGCCACCACCCTGACCCACAGGGGCCAGGGCCTGTTCTGACTCTGTCAGGGTTGTTTTATATTACTGCATTTTTATTTTATTTTTATTTTCTTCCCTAATAAAGAACTGTTATTTCTGCTCCCATATCTTTGCCTGAGATCTCCTTAATTTCAAAATTATAACAAGTCAGAGAAAGGAGAATTACATTTTCCATTTCAGTTTCAGGGGTGGCTCCTGCCTTCCTTAGCAGACACCTGTCTGTTCAAACCAAGACACAGCTCCACCCTCACACTCAGACCTGGAATTCTGACTCAGGCTCTAGTCCCAGACAGCAGGAAGTAGGAATGTTTTATCCCAAAAAGTGGGGTGTTGGCAATCCCCCTCCTGTTCCAGCTCCTGCTTCCCAGGATCCTGTCTCCCCGGGTCTACCTTCCCCACCTCCTGCCTTCTCCTGCAGAAAAGGGAAAGGCCATAAAAGTCTGGGTATCCTTTGTGGCAACCCCAGCTCCTGCCATCCTGGGAATTCCCTGGAAATGGAGCACCATCATCCACCCACCACAGAATCCTGGAAAAACAGGATCCCCTGGGCTGGAAACAAACATGAAATCCTGACCTGGGACATCTTCATCTGGATCAGGTTGTTCAGAACTTTCAGATTAGGCCCTTTTCTGACCCAGAGATGGGGCAAATGAGAGGCATTTTAAAAACTGTTATTCCATTTTCAGGCTCATAGGAAGGGTGAGACAATACAGATGTTATAATTCGCACCATCACAATCAGAAGCCAATTATTTCTTAATTACAATACACTATAAGTTTCTTTTTAGTTTCTCAGCTTAACCACACCATGCTGTAGATGTGTTAAAGCCAACAACTAAAATTACCCCTTGTAAGTCTTACTACCATGCATCTTTCGTAGCTCTATTTCTCCAAAGTCTTATTTGTAAGGCCACCTTTAAAACTTGTTTCTAGTTCCATTTCTCTCTCAACAATGTCTGCCCTGTTCCACGGCATTTCTAAGTCAGCATGTCTTATCTCGAGGTTTACATAATGATGCACACTGTGTGAGCCTTCTGTGAAGTTTTGACAGTTTTCTATAAATCTATTTCCCATACAGAGCCTGCTCCTGGATGATACCAGGGAACAACACTCAGCACAGCCCGGGGCATCCCAAAGGGCAGAGTGGGGTTCAGGAGGGGATGCTGAATTGAGGATTCCCTGTGCAGACCCCTTTGGATCACAGCACTGGTGTGCACCTCTTGGAAAAATACATTCTGAACCCAGACCTTTCCAAATTCTCAATTCTTCAGCTGAAATATCTCCCAGAACAAGCCAGGGACAGCTTTAGAACCTCAGCCCCACAGCCCTGTCCCAGGATTAGGGGCTGCCTTGAGTCCTTCCCAACCCACACAGAGGGTGGAAACAGGGAGGCTGGAATCAAGAAAACAGAATCACAGAATCCCGGGATGGTTTGGGTTGGAAGGGACCTCACAGCTCATCCAGTGCCACCCCTGCCATGGCAGGGACACCTTGCACTGTCCCAGGCTGCTCCAAGCCCCAGTGTCCAACCTGGCCTTGGGCACTGCCAGGGATCCAGGGGCAGCCACAGCTGCTCTGAGCACCCTGTGCCAGGGCCTGCCCACCCTGACAGGGAACAATTCCTAATTCCCAATATCCCGTCCAGCCCTGCCCTCTGGCAGTGGAAGCCATTCCCTGGGTCCTGTTCCCCCAGACCCAGGGAAGATGCTGAGGACTCACCCAGCCCATGCAGTGTGCTCATCCCCAACCCCTCCACACCAGAGAGGGCTTTGGGGCTGGTAATCCATGTGACACCAAGGAATTTTTGGGAAGTCCCTCTGAGGATGGACTGTAGATCTCCATGGGAGTTATTCCCTTGGATAGCCAACAAAATGTCCCTGCATCCTTTTCTCCTACCCTCACCCTCCTCATGGCTGTGGAGAAGCCAGAAGGGAAGAGGCACAGAAAGCCACCCCAAATCCTTATCCAGCCCATTCAAAATGCTGCCTCTACTCTGCAGCCCCTAGAAACAGCTATTTTGAGTGGGAAATGGATTTGTAGAGAACTCTCACAGCCTCACAGAATGTTCACATAGTGTGCATCTGTATGCATACTTCAGATAAATACAACTATGAAAGATGCATTGTAGTGGGACCCACGAGGGGTAATTTCAGATGATTGGCTTTAAGGCATTTACAGCATGGTGTGGTTAAAGCTGATAAGCTAAAAACCACATCTAGTGTGTTGCAATTAAGAAATAATTGGCTTCCAATTGTGATGGTGTGAATTATAACATCTGTATTGTCTCACCCTTCCTATGAGACTGAAAATGGAATAACAGTTTTTAAAACGCCTCTCATTTGCCCTATCTCTGGGTCAGAAAAGGGTCTAATCTGACAATTTTTGGGGGGAAATGCCATCCTTAACAAAACTGGGTGTTTCCCATGAAAACTGGGGTAGGATATGATGGCCAGAGTGGCAGAGGGGGAATACTTATTATCTGTTTATATCTCAATTTTATATGGATATGTAACCGCTATCATATATTTTATATATGTCTATCATATCTTTAACTCCAAAACCCCCAAGGAAGGCGTTTTCCAAGTCACCTTTCCCCCTTCTCCCTTTTGTTAAACCAGTTGCAGCTTCCAGGCAGGAAATAAAGCTCAAATATTTTGCCACTTGCAACCAAACTCAACCTTTATTTATTTTAGAAACATGGCTTGGAAAGAAACTCATAAATCCCTCATTTCTCAGAGCTTCCAAAGCTCCTGGGAACATCATTTTCCTTTGAAGTGGAAAGTGGGAAAAGTAAAGGTTGGGAACAGTGGCTGGTCCTACATAGCCCAGTTTCCCTTCCCCGTTCAGAGTTTCCAAAAGGTTTCTTTTCAATTATAAAATGAGTTTCACTCCCTGATTTTGGTTCAAAAAGTGTAGGAGAAAGATCCCAACCTGTTGGATTCACAGTTCTTCCCATCAGTGTGCTTTAAGAAAAGAAGGGAAAAGGAGACATTTGGCCTTTTTCTCCTTGTTTAAGGGAAGATAGCAGGCAAAGTGTTCCAGCTGGGATTTTGGTGTTATTTTGAGAAGCAGAGCTGACCTTCAGCACAGCCAGCACCACTAGAGGGCCCAGAAAGTGCTTTAAGAGATGGTGGTGCTTTCCTTGTGCTTATCATAATATCCAGTGCCTTTAAAGTCCTTGTGCATCACTAGACTCCTTCCAAAAAATTATAATTAAAAAAAGTAAAGTCCCAGCAGTTATTTGGGAGGATTTTTATACAGATGCTCCTCCAAGACTCCTGTAACAGCAAATCTCTCCCATTTCAGCTCCTGTTTGCAGCTGCCAATATCATTATTGTATTAATCATCCATATTTTGGGCACATTTGTACCTGTTTGAAGTTATTTGGGATCAATACAACTTGCATGGATGTCATTGCCTTTCCCTGGCTGGAATTCAGCTCACAGTGACCCTGCTGCCATGGATAACTCCCAGGACCCTCCTGGAGCTGGGCTGAACAGTGACAATCAGTTCTACTGGGATTTTTTTAACTCTTTTTCCATGAAATGAGGAAGGAAATAGCTTTTCCTGCCATCCTTCTCTTGGATATTTGGGTTTCAGCTCAGCAAACAGGGAAGGGAAGGTCCCCAGGAGGCACCTGGGGGTGTTCCAGGCCCAGGAACAGGGATATATACATTCTGAACCCAAACCTTCCCAAATCCCCAACTCTGCAGCTTAAATATCTCCCAGAAGAAGCCAAGGACAGCCTTGGCTCCTCCAGCCTGGGATCTCAGCCCCACAGCCCTGCCCTAGGATTAGGGGCTGCCTTCCCAGCCCACACAGAGGCTGGAATCGTGCAGGGATGGAGCAGGGATGTCGGGAGATGTTATCCCAGCCTTTATCTGTCATTCCCGATTGGTCTCTGTGCCTGCAGCAGCCTCTGTCCCTCTGAATGCTCCCTGAGCACTCCCAGGGGACAGCACTAAGAGCTCCTGCAGCTCCTCGGGGACACCATTAGGGATTCGAGATGGGAAATGGGATATTAGTGGGAGTAGTGATGGGGGAGGGAGATCCAGAGAGCAGAGTAGCCCCCAGCCCTATTCCTGACCTCAATTTGGGCACTCCCAGGGCCAAACTCATGGGGATCTCGGTGATGCTCCCAGCAATGCCCCAACCAAATCACAGCTGGGGGTTAAAGAGCCCTTCCAGCAGAAGCATGAGTCCCAGGGAATGCTGCCATTCCTGGAGTGCCTCTCCTGGCTGGCAATTCAAACACACAGAATTCCCATTCCCAGAGCACCTTTCCAGGGTGGGAAATCCACGCAGGAATTCTCAGACTGTCTCTCCAGAGTGGGAAATCCACGCACACACAGGAATTCCCATTCCCAGAGCAACTCTCCAGGGTGGGAAATCCATGCAGGAATTCCCATTCCCAGAGTGCCTGTCTGGAGTGGGAAATCCACGCAGGAATTCTCTCTGGGGTGGGAAATCCATGCACACAAAGGAATTGCCATTCCCAGAGTCGGAAATCCACACACACGCAGGAATTCCCATTCCCAGAGTGCCTCTCCGGGCTGGCAAATCCACACACACACAGGAATTCCCATTCCCATTTCTCCAGGGTGGGAAATCCATGCAGGAATTCCTGGAATGATTCTCTGGGGTGGGAAATCCACTCAGGAATTTCGTTCCCGGTGTGGCTCTCCGGGCTGGGAAATCCTCGCACCCGCAGGAATTGCCATTCCCTGAGCTCCTGGAGCAGCTCCTAGAGCATCCCGGTGCCGGGAGCGCGGGGACAGGGCACAGGAAGGGGCCGGGCTCCCTGCAGAGCCATCCCGAGCAGCCAGGATGTTTCCTGGAATTCTTGCTGGCCCTGACCCGCTCTGGTTATCGAGGTGCCGCTGCTGGGCTGGGGCTGACCTTCCCCCGAGCCCGGCCCGCAGCATCCCGCTCTGGGGTTTATCTCTGCGGGGTTTCGCTTCCTCTGACGTCTTTGGAGCAGAGGAGGCTCCAGGGGCTGGGGAGGCAGCAGGGCAGCACCGTGTCCTCAGCAAGCACGGGCACAGAAAATCCCATGGGATGCTGAGCCCTGCTGCCTCCGCTCAGCTTGGCAAGAGCAAATCCCATTGTCCACATCATCCATGAGCAGCTCCCAAAGCCCTCTATCTGAATTTGCACTGATGTAAGGTCCTAGTGGATCCTGGATGGTTTGGGCTGGAAAGCTCCTCAAAGCTCACCCTGTTCCACCCCCTGCCATGGCAGGGACACCTTCCCCTCTCCCAGGGTGCTCCCAGCCCCGTCCAGCCTGGCGTTGGACACTCCCGGGGTGGGGATCCTGGATAAATTCAGGTGTCCCTGTGAAGTGCTGAGAGGCTCCGGTGGAGCAGAGGTGTGCCCCTTCCTCCCCAGCCTGCCGGCATGTTCAGAGTTAATTAAACCTTGGTGGGAATTTAAACCCAGCCAGGCACTGGCTTCGCTGAGCCCATTCCACAACCAAGCAGCGCCCATGGATGGATTCCCCTCTTTTTGGAGAATGGGAACCCCAAATCTGGCAATGGGGAGCTGCAATTGCCCAACCCAAACCCCAGCTCGCGCTGAATTACCCAACCCTGCAGAGCCCAGCCTTTAACGGGCCCTTCCAACCCAAACTATTCCAGCATTCCATGGCTTTCCGGGGCTCACGGGTGCTTTGGGAACACCATCACCCCACAAGCCCCATCACCCTGCAGGGACCACTGCACCCCAAGCCCGAAGCTGAGCTGCGTCCCCACCCGGCGGGGCGGCCTTGGCCCCGCTCGTCCCCTGCAGCCTTTTCCATCGTCCCGCTGCCCATTGTTCCCGCAGCCCGGCCCTGACCCCGGGTATTTATAATCCCCCTTTCCGGGCCGGCATTGTGTGCTCAGCCCGGGATGAGCCGGGCTCCGCTCCCGCTTCCGCGCCTTCCTGTTTACAGCGGGGCCGCAGCGGGCCGGCCCCTCCGCCGGAGCTGCACAGCTCTGCTTCTCCTGCCAAGCCACGGCTTGGTGGCTCTGCTCACCAGAACACCTGGGGAACGGGGATAAATCATCCCCGAGCAGTGCAGAGCGCACCAGGGTGGGGACTGGCCACCCTGCTGGTCACACCCTATTCAGAGCAAGCCCTGGTGCTGCTTTGCCTCCTTTTGCAAGGAGGTTCCTTGGGATGGACCCAGCGAAGCCACAAAGCCCCTGGAGTTTGGGAATAGTTGGGTTGATCCAGGATGATCTCTAAGACACCCTATTGCTATTGCCACCTTCAGCTTCAAACCCTGGAGAGATTGTCCTGGGGCTGCTCAGGCAATAAAATCTGGGCTTCAATCAAGTTCTATTCCCCTGAAACACTTTGTGACCCCACAACAATGTCCAGGCTCAGATTTGGGCCCCAAATGGATTTTTTTATCTCCTAGAACAGGCAGTGTTGTAGCTTAGCAGGCCATGGCCATGCCTTGACACAGACAAGCCTTGTGTTTTGTATTTTAAAAAGTGGAAAATATCTCCATTCTGTGCTGATCCTGTGTGTGGAACTGTTCATTCCAGCAGCAGAGACCTTTTTCCCAGATAGATTTTATTGTTGGGGGAGGTAAATCAGTGCTGGCAAGGGGCAGACCTGGGGCTGCCAAGAGCCCATGGTGACCTCTGTGACAGAGCTGGGCCACAACAGGATGGGCTGTGGGCTCCTCTCTGCTGCAGGGCTGAAGCTCAGGCTGACAAAAACGAGCTCGGTGTTTAATGGGAAAAGGTGTGGCAAGAAATTCAGCCCTGACCCTGTTCCAGTGGCTCTTGCTCGTTCGGGTGGATGAGTGTGAGGGATCCCCAGTCCTCACCACGGTGCTGTCCTAGCAGAGGGAGAGACAAGGCAGAGGGAAAAGGTGTTTTTCTTGTGCTAGAAAGAGGGAAAACTGCAAAAAGGAAGCAAACCAACAGCAGGGCTTGCTCTGAGTAGATGTGACCAGCGGGGTGGGCAGAAGGGTGGCCGGTCCCCACCCTGGTCCCTCCGCACGGCACTGGGGGTGATTTATCCCATTTCCCAGGTGTTGTGGTGAGCAGAGCCATCATTAACCCCACGGCTTGCAGAGGGTACCCCATGGCCAAACCCCAGCCCGTACCAGCAGCCTGGGCAGCCCGGAGGGGTCGCTGTCCCGGCAGTGGAACAAAGGCAAGCACCGAAGGCAGACAGGAGCCGTGCCAGCGCTAATCTGCCCCTCGCAGAGCCGGGTGGAGCCAGCGCTGCAGGAAACCCCCAGTGCAGCCTCTCATTAACCCAGGCTGCAGAAATCATTATCTCTGCTGCTGTCCCCAGCCCTCAGCCCACTCCAGCTGGGACGTCACTGGTGGCCTCCATCCATCCCTGGAGGAACTCGAGGCGTGTTTTCCCCTCGGACGTGCAGGCAAACAATGGCCCTGACTCACGGAGCTGCAGGGTTTGGGGGGGTTTTCCTGCTCTCAGCCCTTCCAGGGAGAATTCCCCCCAAAATCCCACCTGCAGCCCTGGCAGATGTGCAGAGCCCACGGCTGTCACTGTACATTTGTCCTTTATCAGCCCCTGACAGGCCAGCTGAACAGAATTCCAGATGTTTCCTACCCCAGAGCCCAGCCCAAGGTTTTGGGGGTTTTCAGTGTTGTTTTGGGTTGTTCAGTGTTTGCTCGGCTCGCCTGGCACTGGGACATCTGGAGAGGGCAACTGCCTGTAAACATTGATTTCCACCACCCGCCCCCCCCTCCAAAATAGGGGAAAAAATTAAAATTTCCATGCAGCCCTGGTTAGCCAATATTTAAAACAAAAATAAAATCCTGGGATTTGTTCTGGGACTGCTCAGGCAATAAAATCTGGGCTATCTCAAGTTCTTCTACGTCCTTGAAACACTTTGTGACCCCCAAACAATGTCCAGGCTCAGATCTGGTCCCCAAATGGATTTTTGGGAAAAAAATGTATAATTTCCATGCAGCTCCTGTTAGCCAATATTTAATACAAAAATAAAATGTGCTGTCTAATTTGTTAGGTCATTGTTAACATTATTTATGGGGAGAGGGATGAATAACAAGAATAATCCCACATAAAAGAGGCAGTGGGATTGCACCAGCCTTCATGGAAGGATCTGAATTCCCTTTGCTGGGAATTGTCACATTCATATTTTCTGAAAAATCCCTTTGCCCGGGATTTTTCTCCTGGGAAGCTGAGAAGCCTCCAAGAAAAAGGAGAACTATTCTTATCTCACTTGCTTCTCCTGTGTTTTGCTCCTTTGGAATGTGGTTGGAGATTGTTTATCCAACAAGTGATTGTTTCATTGCGTTTCTGCTGTGAGTTGTTTTGACTCTTTGGCCAATCAGTGCCAAGCTGTGTCTGGACTCTGGAGAGAGTCATGAGTTTTATTATTGTCTTTTTAGCATTCTGTAAGTATCCTTGCTGTGTTCTTTAGTATAGTTTAGTTTAGTATTTTTAATATAATATAGTATAATAAAATAATAAATTAGCCTTCTGAGAACATGAAGTCAGATCCATCATTCCTTCCTTCCAATGTCGAGGCACCCCGTAAATACAATAGGGAATGGCAGCAGGATGGGAGCCCAGCTGAAGGCTGGGGCATGCACTCCACAGGTTTCCCTGATCCCTGGGAGGGATGGGATCAAACAGCTCCTGGAATGGTTTTGGATGTGTTGGTTTTGGCAGAATGAGAACTCCTAAGTAAAACAAATATTTTTTTTTAAAAAAAGATTTTAGTTTTTACTTTCTAATTTTATTTTAACTCTGAAGCAAAATATTTTCCATGGAAAGCCCCTGTCTGGCTGTCAGTGTCTGTGAAGTGGAGCTGATGGCCCCGATCCAAGCATCCCACCCACAGTCTGTGCCAGCATGGGCTGGAGCTCCTCAGGGCTGGCATTCTGCCCTCCTGTGCCAGACCTGCTCCAGGCACTGCAAACCGAGCACAAATCCCACCCTGCATCACCCCCAGCCCCCAGAGAACTCCTGCCAGGCAGCAGCTGGGGAGGGGCTCCTTGGCAGTGCTTTTGGGGAGCTGGGGCATCCAGGACCATGGCGTGGGTGGACGGGGCAGTTCCCAGCAGGAAAATTGGATTTTCTCAGGGCAAAAAGCAGGATGGTGCTGGCAACCTGCCTCAGGTGAGCCGGGAAATTGGTGGAGGTGAAACTGGAGATCCACTGGAGTCCCATCCAGACAGCAGCCAGGAGGCTGCTGGAAGATTCCACCATGGGGTTATGCCAAGAATTTTCTCTGCATTAATTCCCACTTTGGACTTTCCAGGTGAGCCCCTGCAGAAGCCCCCAGCAGTGTGGGTGGTCCTCGTGCTATGGATGAGCTCTCTGGAGACAGAGATTCCTTCCCTCATCTGGAGAAAAATATAATTTCTACCTTGACCTGTAGTCACAGATCCATGGAATCCTGGCGGGTTTGGGTTGAGAGGGATCTTAAAGCCCACCCAGTACCACCCCTGCCAGTGACACCTTCCACTGTCCCAGGCTGCTCCAAGCCTGTCCAACCTGGCCTTGGGCACTGCCACGGATGGGGAATAACTCCATCCCTGATTAATGAAGGGAAACAGAGGCAGAACATTGATGGTGTGACTGAAAAACCCCACAGTTCCTCCATGTCCAGAGGAGACTCCCCAAAGCATCCCTGCTCTGTGGCCATCATGTTCACATGGAACATCTGAAAAAACAAGAATTAAAGGGATTGGAGAGGGAAAGATCTTTGTTTCACTGCCTGGTGAGGGGCAGCTATGGGCAGGGGAATTTCCCTCTCATTATATTCAGATCATCTCTCCCTGCACCAGGAAAAGCCAAGTCCTTTCCTCACCAGCCCTCTCAGAAGTTCCCCAAGCCCTGAGCCTTTCCCCCTTTATTCCCTGTGGGATCATCCAGGCTGTGAGGAACCAGGATAAGCAGATTATTGTTGAGATGGGAGGATAAACAGGGCTGGGAGGAGAGGACTGGCATCTCCCTGTTATCCCCAGGGAACAGGGACATCAACAGAAACCCTTGGTGGCTCTGGGCAGGTTGGGAAAAGTCCAGCTTGAGGCTGTGGAATTCCAATTGTTCCTGCAAAACCTGGCTCTGGAAATGTTCTGCTTAAATCCAACATTCCTTGGGAGCACATCCATCAAATCCAGCTGTTCCACCAGGCATGAGGAGCATCCACAGAGAGCTTGTCCCATTCCTGCCTCTCTTTCCCCAGCAATTCCATTGGGATTAAGGATCTTTTCTGTTGGAGCTCTGGCTGCTGAGAATTTCAGACTTTCTGTGCTGACAGACTCTGACCCCCAGGAGAACACTGCATTGATCTGAGGCTGTGGAGAAGCTTCCAAAATGGAATGATAGAACTGGGATTGTGGGTGTGGAGTTTGAATAGAAGTGTGTGACATCACAGGGTGGGAAACTTAGAGCTTAAGGGTTTAGAATAGAGCAATATCTATAGAGCAAGATGGAGGTTGTAGAGCAGAGGCTTCTTCTTCTTCTTCTTCTTCTTCTTCTTCTTCTTCTTCTTCTTCTTCTTCTTCTTCTTCTTCTTCTTCACCTTCTTCACCTTCTTCACCTTCTTCACCTTCTTCTTCTTCTTCTTCTTCTTCTTCTTCTTCTTCTTCTTCTTCTTCTTCTTCTTCTTCTTCTTCTTCTCCTCCTTCTTCTCCTCTTCCTTCTTCTCATTCTTCTTCACCTTCTTCTCCACAGGTTTGGGTGGTTTTGTGTAATTGGACAGAAAAGTCCACATTGCGGGCACAGGTGGGTTGGTTATTGGGCTAAAAGTAAAAATCATTTAGGTGTTATTTCTTAATTGGACAATTTAGCCTTAAAAGATCTCGTAGAGAAAGACAGTTAGCCATTTTGTAGCTTGTTAATGAAGAACTGCAGAGCCCACTGCTGTGAGACTGTAACATTGATAAAAATAACAAACACCTGAGTCTGAACACGAACTATCAAGAGCTTCAATCCTGACCTCGACAGTGGAAGGAGGAAGCCAAAAACCAACACTTTTCCACCCTGGAAAAGTGAACACCTGTGTGGCACGAGGGATACATTTCATTAATACAAATTTTAATAGATGTTCTGCTTTTTAGAGCTTAATCCTCATAAGAAGATGTCAGCAGAGGGGGTCTGCACTGGGAGCCATCAGAAATCCAGCACAAAGCTCTTTTTAGGGAACAGGCATGGAAAGAAGGGGCTCTTGGGTTATTTTACAGTGTTTCCCTGTGTTTTCCAGCTTTGGTGCATATAAAGATCCCCAGGATTTTTCCCTGGTGCTGTTGATCCCTTTCCATCCATGCACTGAGCAGAAAAGGGTGGGGAAGGACCAAAGGCAAGCAGGAGTCATTGGTAGGGAGGGGGCAGGAGCTGCCAGCACTGATGCACCATAAATAATAGCCAGAGGTACTTTGGAAAAGGGAAAAAAATCCAGATAAATTCCAGAATAAAGCAGGAGAGAGCTGGGATAAAGCCTGGAGGGTTCACCATCCTCTGCAGTCCTCAGGGCAGGAGCAGAGGCTCTCTGTGCTGAGCCCAGACATAAAGAACAGGGTAATTTGGGAAGTGCAGGATGGATTTCCTCCCCAGGACGCTTTGGATTGTCTCACCAGTGCATTACATCCTCTAAAGCTTATAAATCAATTAACTCGGGCCTGCTTAGCTAATTAGAGCTGCTTACACTTCCAGCTAATAAAATATTTGTCATTTCTAAGGCACGTGGGAGTTTTTCTTCAGCTTAACCCAATCACCCTGACAATTCCTGCCGCTGAAGACATTCCCAGAAGCACTTTTTGCCAGAGGTAAGAAAAATCTGATTAGGTAAGATGACAAAAACTTGCATTCCTGTAGTTTTCCCTGCTGGAGTGTGGATGGATGGAGACAATCCAGCAGCACTCCCATTGGTAATCCAGCAGTAGGGATGGAATTTGGAGGAAATTTTGGGATTAAGGGTGCAGAGATCTATTGGACACTTGGGTTCAGTGGATTTCATCATTTTGTCTTCACCCTTAAGCCAAGCCTTGCTGATCTTGGGAGGGTTCAAGCTCACCTGCCTGGTTTTTGGTGTTTATTCATCTCCACATGGTCAATTCAACAAAGGAAAAAGAAACTCTTTGAATGTGCTGCTGCATCCAAACGGGTTTTTTTCCCTCCCTTCTATCTTCCCTTATTTTTTAATGGACTTAATAAAGAAGGAAATGTATCAGCCAAGTCCAGCCCATGCGGCTTTAACAACTCAATTTAATTAACATCTCCCAAACTGTCTTATTAAAACTAAATTAAATCCTGATTTGAGAGGTTTAATAGATCACCCAGACCTTGTGCAGAGACAACTGCAGCTGTGGGAGTGCCAGCAGAAGGAGCTGAGCCTTTCCCTGCTCACCTTTGCGGGGCCAGAGCTGCTCCCTCCCCCATTCCCAGGCTGCAATCCATTCTCCTGCCGGGTTAAATCCGTGCTCATTCTCTGGGGCTGCAGCCAGCCAGGAGCTCCGTGAGTCCTGAGTTTATCCCGGAAGACAGGAAAAATTGTCAAAACAGAAAATTATACAGAATGTACAAACCTTTCCCTGGCTTTTTAAAATCCATTTACCTAAACCACATTTTTGTAAGCTTATTTTTTGACTTATTTTTTTAAAAAAAGAAGATACTCAGGATAAATAAGAATTATCCTAAAAATGGCCCTGTTTGCCATATGTGCTGTGTGGGGAAGGATTTTGGCTTTGGGGATAGGTGGAAACTTGTGAAAGGGAAACAGGGAAGAGCAAGAAAACACCAATTTATTTTGGAAATTTTTCCTCCTGACAAGGAAAGTGCTGCTCTATTTGCCTCTTCTGTGGAGGAGCTGGTGCCTTCCCCATCCTCCTGTGCCCTTTTCTCTCTATTTCCCTTTCCCCCTTCACTTCCCTCCTGCTCCCTGGGGGTTTCTGCCTTCCCCCTCTGCTCTCCAGCTCCCAGGGATGCTCTCCCACCAGAAATCCTCCAGGAGCTGCTCCTGCTCCTGCTCCTGCTTTTCCCAGCAGGCCCTCAGCACCCAAGAGCTGATGAGGGCAGCATCTGCTTTCCATCACCCTGCCAGGCTGGGCTTAGCTCTGCTCCCATCTAATCCCTGCCCAGGTTAAACCTTGCCCAGGCTAAACCCTGCCCAGGTTAAACCCTGCCCAGGCTAAACCCTGCCCATGTTAAACCTTGCCCAGGTTAAACCCTGCTCAGGCTAAACCCTGCCCAGGCTAAACCCTGCCCAGGTTAAACCCTGCCCAGGCTAAACCCTGCCCAGGTTAAACCCTGCTCCCACAGCCCTGCCTGGTGGCTTCAGAGAGCTGGAGATCGAGGGAGCTCCTCGGGGTGAGGCTGAGCAGCCCAGAGCTGATCCTGAGGACACCTCAGAGCTCCTGGGGACACCTTGGAGCTCCTGGGGCACCTGGGAGCTCCTGGATGAGCTGGCAGGGCTGGAGCTGCCCTTGGGGACACCTTGCAGCTCCTGGGAGCTCCTGGGTGGGCTGGCAGGGCTGGAGCTGCTCCTGGAGCTGTTCCAAGGTGGGGCTGAACCCACGGATGGGTTTTGGGGAGGGGGTTGCTAGCAGGACTCTGCTGCTTTCAGGGGTCCTGCCCATCCCTGGGGCACTGGCACGGTGGGCAGGGCCATCCCCAGGGACAGTCCAGCCTGGAAAAGGTCCCTGCTGAGCCCAGGAGCCGCAGGAGGCAGGGCTGTGTGGTGGAGGGAGTCGGGTAAGTGCTCAAAGCCCCCGAATGCAGCTGCCTCGGGGGCAGCACTCCGAGCAGGGGGCAGCCCGGTGCTGTGGGGTCCTGTTTTCTCTGGGAAGTTTGGGATTATTCATTGTAAGCCCTAAAGGTGCCCTGCCCACCCAACCAGCCCCGGGTGTCAGCCAGCAGCAGAGAGGGCGGCCAGGATGGCTCAGACTCCAGACCTTGGGGAAAAAAAAAAAAAAAGCATTTAAAAGCCAAATTTAAACCACACTAATTAGTTAAAAAGCCATTGTTTCATCATTTGGTAGTAAAACAGTGACTTTAAACCAGCAGTTGCTCATTTTGCAATTCTCTTGACGAGGATTTTCCATCCCTGCTGACGTTGGTGGAGTTATATCACCTGGAAATCTTCTCCAGTGTGTGTGGAGCAGCGTTGTTTACTGAAGAGTTTTAATCCTCCATTTACAGCTCCTCTGCTGAGAATCTGTGCTCAAATCAGGAAAGGCATCTGCAAAAAAAAAAAAAATCCCTAAAAAACCCTTTGTAAGCAGAAGGGAAGGAGATTTGAATCATCGAGTGCTGGAAAACTTCTCTCATCTATTTATTCCTGGGCCTGACATCTCCGAGAAAAAAATCCCCAACCACTTTCCAAGCTCCAAGAGGGGTCTGGAAAGGTTAATCCTGGCACAATTTTGCCATCAGCCCTTCTGGAAGCTGTTTCCCCATGGAAAATGTTATCTTGGGTAGGGCTGGGGTGTCCCTGGGTGCTGCAGGGCAGGAGGAGGATTAGCCCCAGCCCTGTTTGTAACTCTGTTAACTTGGGAGATAAGGATCCTGTGATAATTGCTGGCAGCAGGGAAAGAGAAATATTCCCCAGCTCCAGCCTTGGGGATTTCCCTAAAAAGCATTGGGTGAAAATGTTCCTTTGTCCTAAAAACCATTAGGGGTAAATTCTCTTTTCCCTAAAAAACATTAGGGGAAAACTGCCTTTTCCTAAAAAGCACTGGGGGAAAATGCTCCTTTCCCTAAAAAGCACTGGGGGGAAAACTCCCTTTGCCCTAAAAAGCACTGGGGGAAAACTCCCTTTCCGTAAAAAGCACTGGAGGAAAACTGCCTTTGCCCTAAAAAGCGTTGGGGGAAAATGTTCCTTTGTCCTAAAAAACATTAGGGGAAAATTCCCTTTTCCCTAAAAAACATTAGGGGAAAATTCCCTTTTCCCTAAAAAGCACTGGGGGAAAATGCTCCTTTCCCTAAAAAGCACTGGGGGAAAATGCTCCTTTCCCTAAAAAACATAAGGGGAAAACTCCCCTTTCCCTGAAAAGCATTGGGGGGAAATGCTCCTTTCCCTAAAAAGCATTAAAAAGTTGGCAGAAAACCATCAGTGAGCTTTTTTCTGGCACGACACCTTCCTGAGGCTGCAGGGACTTTTCCCACAGAGGATTTTCAGGAGTTTTGTCCCATCCCCTCCATGGGTTGGGGTTTGTGTGCTGGTGGCTTCACCAAAAGGTGGCATCTCCCCAGGTTTGTCCTGAGCATTCTGGGGGGAATTGGGTGATGTTTCAAAGCCAGAACTCGAGTTAGAAATGTCACTTAAAGCCTGAGCTCTGTGTGGTTTGAAGTTATTTTCTTTTTATAAAGGGTCCTTAGAGGCTTTTACTTATTGGTATGAATAATCTGCTTTTCCCTTTCCTGGGAATCCACTTCAACAGCTCCTTGGAAAAGCCAAGTGTTGCCTTCCAGCCTCCCAAAGAAGCTGGATAGTGTGATTAAGGACACAGAAATTCAGGAAAAATAGGAATGAACAAAACCATAGAAATTATTTTCCTTACTTTTTCAAAATCCTTTTCCCCTCTCTGCCACCTCCGCCTTCCCCAGCTCTTCCCTTTCCTCTCCTGAAGCAGTTGGTTGTGAGTGGGGTTCAACTTTCCACTGTCAAATTAAACTTTTCTTTTAGAACTAAAAAACTTTCAGTTTAAAAAAATACTGGGAAAACGTCTCAGTAAAAATCATAAATTTTGCTTCGAGTGAAAATTAATGCTAAACCCCAAAGTTATGGACAGAGTTATTGACCTACTTCTGTGCAATGATGATGTGGAACCAGCTTCCTTGGGTTTATTGGTTTATATATTTTGCTTTATTTGTAATTCCCAGAGCTGCTTTCCTGCTGCCCAGAGACCCTTTTAGTAGCATGAGGGGGGTCCCCTCCTGGGGGCTCCTGGAGCTTCTCTCTCTCCCCCACAGCAGTGGAATACCCTGAACTTCCCAGGGCAAACCTCCAAGCCTGGGGCAGCCCTGCTGCTCCAGAGGGAGCTCATTTTGTGATGTCAGGATTCCAGGCAGCAAAATCACCCCAGTGAGTCCCCAGTCTGAAGCAGAGAGGTTTCTGTGGCCCTTTGGAGATGGAGCAGGGATCAGACACGTGGGGAGGGGAGAGGAGGAGGGACCCAGTGCTGCTTTGATCCCTCTCAGCGTTCCCCCAAGGCCCCCATGTGCCCAGCACCTGAGAAAAGCTATTTATAAACCTGCAGGAAGAACAGGGAGCCCATAAATCTCCTGGGCTTCCTTTTCTCTCTGGAGCAGGAGGAAAATTAAAACCACGCGCTGGATTTCCCAGGGATGCTCCATCCTCCTGCGGAGCCTGGAGGTGCCCACAGGGACCTGACTTTCCTCACCTGGGGGTCCTCAGAAAGGCAGGAGGTGAAATCCACACACTGGACAAGAGGGAAGACATTTCCCTGACATTTTGGGGTGGTTTCATGTAAAAATCCCAAAGCTCCCAGGCCATGAACTTTGCTGCTGCTGAATCTCCATCCCCACAGCTCCTCTGAGGACCACATTCCCTCATCTCTCAGCCAAAGCCATTTTATTGGAAGGAGGAGAGCTGATCACTTTGAATAGGAACCAAACCCTGCGTTTTAGCAGGGAAGAGTTACAGAGTCTCCTAGAGGCTTCTGGAAGCTGCTGTGGAGATTCTCTGGTGGCTTCTAAGGGGCTGAGCTTGTGCTGCAGCCCAGCATCTCCACACTCAGCATAAATTTGGCTGCTGGACCCCAAATTCCTGCAGGAAAGGTGGATGCCATCAGTCTCAGCCACGCACTGGAGTGGTGATGCCTCCCTGATGAGCAGAGCCTGTTTCTTTGGGATCAAAGGGTCAAAGGGCACCAAATGTGTGACCTCCCGTGGGGGCCAGAGCTCATCCCGACCCCAGAACTCCTCGTGGGGCTTTGGGGCAGCACTGGGGAGTGGAGGGGAGGCTGCTCCTGTCCCTGCTCAGGGTGAGAGGGGAGCAGTGACCCCAGGGGCCACGGGAGAGCGGGAGCAGATGGCAAACAGAGGCTCCCAGTGTGGCCCTGCCCGCAGGAAGTGACCCCGGGCACGGGGCATTGTCACCAAATCCTCACTGGGACACGGGGCCAGTGACTGCAGAGAGCTGCCCCGGGCAGCAGCTGCTAAAAATGCTGGAAGGGACAAAACCTGGCTCCTCCTGCCCCTGCAGAAATTGGGAATTTGCTGTGCTGTTTGCATGGCCGTGAAAAAAACTGTCCCCACTTTTTTTGTGTTTTTTTCCCCATCCTTCCATTCTTTCCATGGTGCTGTTCAGCTCTGAGCCCCGGACCTAAAATGAAGAACAGGGGATCCCTTCTGTCAAATTAAAAAAAAAAATTCACACCAAACACTGAAAAGTTATTATTGATATCATTTTTAAGGTGGGGAAAGTGAGCAGGGGTGGATTTTGCCTTTCCCTTCATGTCCTGGGAACAAGACAGGGAATTTCATGCAAGTTTTCACACAACCCTGGCCAAAATCAAAGCTGCTGCCCATGGACACGTGGGATGCTCTCCACATGGAGCAAGGCTGCCCCACTCACTTTGCATCCACTGAAGGAAAAATAAATCAAACAAAGCAGTCACAAACTCCCTCCTAAAAGCCCCAGTTCTCACGGCCGGCAGTGACCAGAGCCTCCCTGCGGTGCTTTCCTTGCAAAAACTTGGGATTTTTTATCCATGTAGGATAACTGGGGCAAAAAAGAGCTTATTTCAAAGTCATGAGGAGAGAGAGGTGCCAGAGACAGGAATTCAGGGTAGTGAGAGGGAGGTGCTTGGCTGCACATCTGGGATCAAACCTGTGAAAACTGAGGAGAATCCAAGAAAACCAAGTTTTGGGATGGAGCTGGGCATAAAATTGGGAAAAGCAGCAGAAGACAGAAAGGGAAAAAAAGATAAAATCGCCTTCAGCACCATCCAAGTGTTTCCTAAACCCCCAGGCCAGGCTGCACACGCAGGAAAACAGCCATAATTCAGGACTTTGGGATGGGGAGCTCTGGGAAAAGCAGCGTCTGAAGTTTCCATAAAGGTCCCACAGCACCTGTGGAATATTTTCTCTGCTGCCTGCCCCTAATTGCATCCATCTGGGATGGAGGGGCTCTTTCAGCGCTGCCATGCGTGGGCAGAAGCTGTTGGGCTTTGCCCCATATTTCTCTCAGATCCCAGATAAACACAGCCTTGTCCCTGGGGTGCTGGGATAAGGCAAACACACCAGGTTCTGCTTTCAGGGCAGCTTCAAGAATGAAGCTCTGATTAAACAGATGATTTTCAGCCTCTTTTTGTGATATTGTTGGGAAAGAGAGGATGACAACAAAAGTAAAAAGGAGGGGCAATCCCTCTTGCCTTTTTCCCCAGGAACATCAGTGGGAATACAGGTGCTGTGTGCCTCAGTTTCCCTGTTTATCTTTGGGACATGCTAAAACCTTCTGCCCAGATGAGCTTAACAAAAATTCCAATGTTTAAAGTGACATTTCTCTGTGTCACCACCACGTGGGATGTCCCAGCAGCAGGAATGTAAAGAAAAAGGGAAAATTCCCCCTCTCCTCATGGAAAACTCTACTGGAGGGAAAACTCCTCCAGGAGGAAGGACCAGGGCGTTTGGAGCTGGTTGGAGCTCAGAATCCCCCAGGGATCAGCCTGAGGCTGCAGCAGGGGCTGGGATTGTCATCACATTATTAAACAATTCTATAAAACATCCAAGTTTTCTTCTGGTGGGAAAAAGCTGCAGGAGGGAGGAGGGGGGAGCTGGAGTGGATTTTTTCCCTGATTGCAATTTTCTTTGTTTGTATGTCAAGCCCTAATGCTCCAAAACATCCCAGTGATGCCAAATGAGTCTGGACAGTGATTTGAAAAAAATCCTTTCACGTTTTGGCATCATCCAGTAAAATTCTGGAGAGATTTCTCTCCCCATTGTCTTCCAACCAATTCCTAGAGAGTGGGGAGAGGAGATAATTAAGCCAAGCCTCATTAAATGTTTCAAGATTCCTTCTCTCCTAAGTTTTCCTGTGATCCATTCACTTACCTGAGCTCATCCCACCTGACACAGATGGAGAAGTGGGAAAAATCCAAGTGTGAGGTGCCCAGGATGGAGAAGGGTCAGAAGCCAGGATTTAGACCCAATCCTGTCGCCCTGGGTGACATCTCTGCTTCTCCTGACCAAAGGGTTGGGATGAGATGCTTATTGCTGAGCAGCAGGACCTGAAATCACAGAATCATGGAATTACTTTGGTTGGAAAAGACCTCTAAGGTCACCAAGCCCAGCCACAAATGCCAGTGTGACTCACTGAGGTCTTGTGGGAAGGTGTGGTTCTGACACCACCCACTGCCCCTTGATCCCCAGGCCAGGAAACACCTCCTCAGGTGGATCAGAAGAGGCTTTCCATGGAATCATGGAATTCCAGAATGGTTTGGGTGGGAAGGGACCTTAAAGGTTCTCCAGTGCCACCCCTGCCATGGGGACACCTTCCCCTGTCCCAGGTTGCTCCCAGCCCTGTCCCACCTGTCCTTTTCTCTTCCCCATGGTCCTTCCTCCTGCTCCCACCATCCCAGCTGAACTTTGTGTAGGGAGTGGGAAGTGGAATCCAGGGAGGTGGAAAAGGGTGGGAGAGGAGGAAGAGGAGGGAGTTGCAGGCGCAGCAGCTCACTAACTATTTTGTTGTTGCTGTTTTTATTTTTATTCCCTTTATGTTTTTCCAGTTTTGAAATTCCACCTAATTAAAAAAAAAAAAAATCAAAGCCCTGCCTGGAATTTCTCTTGCTGCCCGTTCTCAGCCTGTGAATTTCCCAACGCCTCGGCAGGGGCTGCCTGGACTCCGTGGGCCCAGAGCCAGCTCTGGTTTCTATTACAGTGATTAATGCCAGCGACCACGCTCAGATCCCAGGCCTTCCACGCTGCTCAGGGATTTGGGGAATTTTGGTGCCAGCTCTGGTGAAGCCCTTCATTCCTGCAGGGCAGCCAGGGTCATGTTTCCAGCAGGAGCTTGGAAGCTGCTCTCCAGCAGGATGGGAGCAGGGCAGGGCACCCCCAGAGCTGCTGGGCTCCTCCTGCTTTCCCTGCTCTCTGCTGAGGATTTTTCCATGCTCAGATCCCAGTTTTCCCTGCTCTCCACTGAGGATTTCCCCCTGCTAAGATCCCAGTTTTCCCTGCTCTCTGCTGAGGATTTTCCCCTGCTTGGATCCCAGTTTTCCCTGCTCTCTCCTGAGGATTTCTCCCTGCTCAGATCCCAGTTTTCCCTGCTGTCTGCTGAGGATTTCCCCCTGCTCAGATCCCAGTTTTCCCTGCTCTCTGCTGAGGATTTCTCCATGCTCAGATCCTGGGTTCTTGTGTGGGAAAGCCACTGCTGGGATATGGGCAGGGCTGGTGGCGAGAGGTTTGTGATGGCAAAGGCAAAGTGGATCAGAGCATTTTCCTTCTTCCCTGTGTGCCCATAAATCCTGGAAACATCCAGGAAGCCTCCACAAGGACCAGCGATTCCCAGCTACCTTCAATCCCTTCCTGGGAAAAGCATCACTAAATGCAGCTTTATTCCTTATCCTTTCATTTGCTTTCCTTCGTTCCCACAGACCACAGCTGGCTGCTCCCAAATCCTGGGGGATGAGGGATTTCAGGAGGAATCAGGAAAGCTGGGATGAAAGCAATGCTGTACAATCCCTGCCAGATCTCCCCTGGGAAGGCTGAACTCTCCGCCACCCTTGCTGAAGGCACCTTAGAGGCAGCCCCACAGTTATCCTGCTTGTGCTCACGGTTTTCCTAACGCTGGATTCATTGGATCAGCCCCAGGTGGAAATGCCCAGGCTCCCCAAACTCCTTCTCCAACAGATGTTCCAATAACAGCACATTAAAAAGGAAGTTCCCTCTTCCAGGTAGCTCCAGCTGTCAGCGATCCAGAGGTGAAATTTATCCTTTACTCTTGTCCCTATAAATCCTTTCCCGGGCTCCAGGCCAAGGCAGCTGCTGCTGAGGGGCCGAGGGGTGCTCAGGGAGTTCATTCCTACTGCCCTCATCCAGCCAGCCTGGACCTGTGAGGAAAACCCCAAATGCCTTCAAATCCCATGGAATTGCCCTGTTTGTAGCTCCTGGAAACAGGATTTCTCCTTGTCCAGAAAAACAAGGTGGCCATGGAAGTGCATGGATTGTTTGGGATGGGTTGATGGCCTTGCCCTGCCCCAGCAAGACCTGGTCAGGTTTGTTGGATCTCCTCTCTCTACCCAGACAGATGGATCCTTCCATCCCAGCTCTCTCAGGCATCTCTAAAGCCTTGGATAGACAACAAATTATTTGGGATATATCAATGGCAGTGCCCTGCTCCACAAACCTTGTCCGGTTGACTGGGTCACCTCCCTCTTCCCAGAGAGATGAATCCATCCATCCATCCATCCATCATCCATCCATCCACCATCCATCCATCATCCATCCATCCATCCATCCATCCATCATCCATCCATCATCCATCCATCCATCCATCCATCCATCTATCCATCCATCCATCCATCCATTCATCCATCCATCCATGCATCATCCATCCATCCATCCATCCATCCATCCATCCATCCATCCATTCATCCATCCATCCATCATCCATCCATCATCCATCCATCCATCCATCCATCCATCCATCCATCCATCCATCATCCATCCATCATCCATCCATCCATCCATCCATCCATTCATCCATCCATCCATCATCCATCCATCCATCCATCCATCCATCCATCCATCCATTCATCCATCATCCATCCATCATCCATCCATCCATTCATCCATCCATCCATCCATCCATCCATCCATCCATTCATCCATCCATCCATGCATCATCCATCCATCCATCCATCCATCCATCCATCCATCCATCATCCATCCATCCATCCATCCATCCATCCATCCATCCATCATCCATCCATCCATCCATCCATCCATCCATCCATCCATCCATCATCCATCCATCCATGCATCATCCATCCATCCATCCATCCATCCATCCATCCATCCATCATCCATCCATCCTCCATCCATCCATCCATCCATCCATCCATCCATCCATCCATCATCCATCCATCCTCCATCCATCCATCCATCCGTCCATCCATCCATCCATCCATCCATCCATCCATCATCCATCCATCCATCCATCCATCCATCGATCCATCCATCCATCCATCCATCCATCCATCCATCCATCCATCCATCATCCATCCATCATCCATCCATCCATCCATCCATCCATCCATCCATCCATCCATCCCTCCCTCTGGGTGCCTCCAAAGCCCTCGTGCCACACTTCTAAAGCTTCTTTGGTTACAAACTGCAGTACCAGGAGCCTTTGGGAGAAAAAGATCCTGGAATTTTTTGGAGAGCTGATCAAAACATGTTTTGATTTCATTTGATTTCTCTCCAGCTGATTTTTTCAGCTCAAAGCCAAACTCTCCCCCTCTACTCCCACACAATTTGTATTTCTGTGCTGATTCCTTCCCCTCTTTTGTAACGCCAATCCCAGTATTTCTATGGAAGGCAGACATCTTTTACAAAGAGCTTATCAGGAATCCCATTCTTTACCTGGAGAATTCTCTTGAGGGATTATTGCCTTTTCCAGGAAGAATTTTTTCAGGCTTTCCTTTTGTGTGTCAGCTCAAGTCTCCAAGGAGCTGCCAGAGCCATGGCACTCCAGGGCACACATTCCACAGCTCCCAGCATCCGGCTGGGAAGAGGAGAACAAGCTGGAGCTGCCTTGGCCTGTTCAGCCCTGCTGGAGGTCACAGTCCCTCATGTTCATCCTCGTTCCTGGAATACACATGGATATTGTCTTTCCCAAGGCAGGCTTTGGCTTCCCAGCCCAGCCCACGCTTCCGTGTGCAGAGCCTGAGCAACCAACTGGATCCCAGCTTTGTCCCTGTGTTGATGGGGATGAAGAGCCACCATTCCCTCCTCAGAACCACATTCCTGCACAACCCCACACCCCCTGTGTGCTTCCCGCTGGCTTCGGCGAGACCTCTCGTCTGCTTCCCGCCGTGTCCTTCCCGGGACAGGGAAAGTGCTGGGAAAGTTCTTTCCCAGGGCACTCAGCTGGCTGCGGCCTTGGAACAATGCTTGGAAGAGAGGATGGGGAAAAAATAGCCCGGCTGACGGCGTACGGACTCATCCAAGCAGCAGCAGCGCATAGTTTGTGGTGGAAGTGTCCTGGAGTTATTTCCTATGGAAATCTGGATTGGGTTAGCCCTGCTTGCAGGCTGGGATCTTCCCAGCTCAGAGGCCCTGTGCTGGACTCCCATTCATTGGTCAGCAGCTTTCCTACTCCAGGCTTTGCTTTTCCCAAGGAGATCTCTTGGTCTCCTCCCTGGCTGGTTTTCTGAGGGTTGTTCCCAAAACAGCATCTGCTGGAGGCTGATTGCATCCCCAGAAAGATACCATGGGACTCTTCATCTGGAATCCCCCAAGATCCATCCCATCCCAGTGCTGGGGCTTCAGGATCGAGTCAGAGACTGTGCCTGTGGTTTTGGTGGCTAAGCATGGGTGAGATGGAGCTCCTGGGCAGGGTTTGTCCAGCACAAACCAGGACATGGGCTGGGCCTGTCCGTGTCACTAGAGCACGACAAGGAAAGCAACCAGGAGCTGAGTTGTCTCCAACAACTCCTGGTGTTTTGGTAGGAAAACAGGGAAGACAAAACTGAGCTCCTGTTTGTCAGCATTTCGGAACTCTCTCTCAGGATGTGACTTATCCTGATTTGGTGCTTTTGGAACAAATCCACCTTTGCAGAAAATCATCATTATCCACAAGGAAAGCACATAGCACACCAGAATTCCTTCCCATTGCACCTTCACTTTGCCAAGCCCACTCCCCCTCTCCACAGCTCCATCAGCTCCTTCTCCTAACATCAGCTTGGAATTTTGGGACCCCCCAAAATTGGGGGGGGGCTGGCTTTAAGCCCTGCTTTTCCCAGGCCACGTCACCACTGCTCTCCCAAAGCCGACCCTTCCGGAGCATCTGGAAGCCGAGCGCACAGAAGTCAGGCAGGGAAAACCACATGGCATTTTTATCCCCCAGCAGAACCTCCTGTGTTTATTTCTGGAGTCACAGCAACCCCAAACGAGGAGCGCTAGGGCTGAGAAGGAATGTCTGAGAAAATTGTCAGCGGGGCTGAGAGATTGGGTGGGATGTGCTCTCCAGAGGGTGCAGTGTACTCTCCAGAGGGTGGGATGGGCTCTCCAGAAGGTGGGATGGGCTCTCCAGAGGGTGGGGTGTGCTCTCCAGAAGGTGGGATGTGCTCTCCAGAGGGTGGGATGTGCTCTCCAGAGGGTGGGGTGTGCTCTCCAGAGGGTGGGATGTGCTCTCCAGAGGGTGGGGTGTGCTCTCTAGAGGGAGGGATGTGCTCTTCAGAAGGTGGGATGTGCTCTCCAGAGGGTGGGGTGTGCTCTCCAGAGGGTGGGATGTGCTCTCCAGAGGGTGGGAGGTGCTCTCCAGAGGGTGGGATGGGCTCTCCAGAGGTTGGGATGTGCTCTCCAGAGGGTGGGATGTGCTCTCCAGAGGGTGGGATGGGCTCTCCAGAGGGTGGGATGTGCTCTCTAGAGGGAGGGATGTGCTCTCCAGAGGGTGGGATGTGCTCTCCAGAGGGTGGGATGGGCTCTCCAGAAGGTGGGATGGGCTCTCCAGAGGTTGGGATGTGCTCTCCAGAGGGTGGGATGTGCTCTCCAGAGGGTGGGATGGGCTCTCCAGAAGGTGGGATGTGGGTCCTCCCAAGATGCAGCTCTGGAGATCACCTGCTCTGTACTGGTGCCCCTCCCTCGTTTTGGTCATGGACAAGGCAAGATTTGGGGTGAAATCCTTCAAATTCTTGTAAGCAGATCCCCGAACTAATCCAGCCCTTGTCTCCAAGGGATCATCTCCATCTCCACAGTGGGCAGGGCTGCCCACTTGCAGATCTGTGCAAACCCCAGGCAAGCACAAACCAGCCCCCAAGTGATTCCTCTCAGCTTCTCTTGTGTGCTTAAACAAGTTTGAATCACAACCCAAACTGTTTATTAAACCAGTTTCACTAAAACGTGCCACTCCTGGAAGCAGCCTGTACTCGTTTCCCCCGCTCCCACAATCCCAAATCTCACAAAGCGGGAATCCAGCGCTGCAGCTGATGAGATTTCTAAATCCACACACCAAACCTGGATTTGTTCTGCTGCTGTTTGTCATTTCCATAAGCCATCCCAGTAGGAATTGCACATTCCTTGTTGCTAATTTTATCAGAGAAGGACTGCACAGATCCCCGGGCTGATACCAGGAATGCTCCTACGGAAAGAGCGTCGTGTTTTCCTGCCAGCCTTGTGCACACACAGAGTGGCACTTCCTGAGAGGAATTGCAAACGGATTTTTGTTGAGTTGTTGAGTTTGTTTGGAGTTTTTCCCTCCTTGCTGGTGGCTGAGCAAGCAGCTGGCACAGCCTCGCCATGGATGATTCACCGTGACCAGGCAAAGGCGGATCCAGCTCTTCCTGGCCTGTCTGCTTGTGACGGGAATTTTGGGTTCAGGTCGGGAGGTTTTGGGAATGGGCACTGGCTTTGGGTTGGGTTGGTGCAGCACGAGGTGGTTGGGAAGGGGAACATGCAAAATCCCTACTGCTACAACGTGGTAGTCCTGAGATTAGGGATTGATCATGGGAGTGGATCAGAGTGGTTTGGGTTGGAAGGGACCTTAAAGCTCAGCTCGTTCCAGTGGGGCACCTTCCACTATCCCAGGCTGCTCCAAGCCACATACAGCCTGGCCTTGGGCACTGCCAGGGATCCAGGGGCAGCCACAGCTGCTCTGGGCACCCTGTGCCAGGGCCTGCCCACCCTCACAGGGAACAATTCCTAATTCCCAATATCCCATCCATCCCTGCCCTCTGGCAGTGGGAGCCATTCCCTGTGTCCTGTCCCTCCACCCCTTGTCCCCAGTCCCTCTCCAGCTCTCCTGGAGCCCCTTTAGACCTTGGAGGGGCTCTGAGCTCTCCCTGGAGCCTTCTCCTCTCCAGGTGAGCACCCCCATCCCTCCCAGCCTGGCTCCAGAGCAGAGGGGTTCCAGCCCTGGAGCGTCTCCATGGCCTCCTCTGGGCTGGCTCCAGCAGCTCCACTTCTGATGTTGGACCCTCAAGCTGGACACAGCACTCCAGGATGGATGAGCCATTGGCACTGGGGTACATTTCCAGTTCAAAATAAGGTTCAGTTGCAGAAACTCTCCCAAAACTTGTGGGAGAATCCCAGGTTTGTTGTCAGCATCCAGATGGGATCCCTGCAAGGAGCTGCTGTGTCCTTCTGCAAGGAATGATTTCTTTGAGCCGCAGCACATATTTGGGGGGTGAGGAGCAAAAACAACCAACAGGCTCCAAATAAGCCACAGCATTCCTGAGCAAACCCTTCCAGAGCTTAACAAACCTCACCAATTAACACCTTCCTCATTGCCACTCTCTGTTCCTCATTGCACTCTGTATGTGTTCACTGATCAGTTTTTGCTTTCCAACCCTTCATGGCCAAATTTCCTTTCCCCATGGAGGAAGGGAGCCCGTGAGTTGGATAAATCCTTTCTGACACACAGGGAGAGGAATAGAGCCTCATTCCAATAATTTTCCTCGCTCTCTCTTGAACTGCTGCCAATTTTGCAGCTCCTCCACTTGGCCTGTAAATATTGGTGCTGTTGGAGCCCAAAAGCTGTCACAGCTCTGGGATGTTCCTGCTGCTCCCGGTTCACATTCCCTGATTTTCACCCCAAAATCAGAATTATATTGGCAGAGCTGTGAGACCAGGCACCATTTTTTGGTTATAATCCCTGTTTTACAGGGGAGATGAGGAACGTGTACACATCAAATCCCTGGAAGTGACCAAGGCTGGGCTGGAGGGGGTTGGAGAACCTGGGATAGTGGAAGGTGGGGCTGGAATGGGATGAGCTTTAAGGTCCTTTCCAACCCAGCCTCTCAAGGATCCCATGACAGATATTCCCAAAACCTGGCAAACCCCAGGGCAGCACCACACAGAGCCTCACACATCTCATCCACCCTTTGGAAAGGCAGCCCTGGGTGCTGGGGGTCCCAGGGGCCCTCGGGAAGCTGCTGGCATCCCACAGAACCCACAGCAGGCTGGACACCCTGGCATCCAAACCCTTTGGCACATCCCAGACCAATGTTTGGCACGGCCTTTGAATAGGTCAGCAGTGACAGAGATGTCCAGATCCAGCTGGCAAAGGGGCTGGAGGGTTTGGATTCACTCTGAGGGGCATAAATCCATTGCTTCACACCAGCAAAGGGGTTTTCCCCTGTGTGGTGACACAAAGGGATGGTGACAAAATCGCTCCATTTGATGCCTTTTCCTGTGTTGATCCCACCCAGCCAGAAGTTCCTTGGATCCTCAAATCCTCCTGCAGCTCCATGAGTGCCACTTTGTCACTTTTATTCATTTATTTGGCATTTCATCCCCTTTTCTCCTCTTTCCCTCACTGGCAGGAAGCCCCTGCCTTCTATTTTTATGATCAGGAATTGGCTCTGCTGTGAAAGTGGGACCTCACAGGAGCAGCCCCAGGATCCAGAAAAGGGGAGAGGGAAAAATAAACATCCATCTCACCCTGCGTCAGCAGCTGAGCAAGGGATGGATTTCGTGGAAGAGGGAAAAGTCAAACCAGGGCTGCGCCAGCTTTGTGCTGGGAGTGAGATTTCCTCCACTTGCTATTTTTTTGGGGGGATTTCATGATGAAAACCCAGCATGGTGATGCACATCCTGATGATTTATGGGGAGTTCTCCTCCAAGGAGGAATTTCCACTTGGCCAGACTGGGCAGTGCTGAGGAGAAGGGCTTGGAGGGGTTTGGAAAGAGGAGCTGGCAGGGAAGTGGGAACAGGTGCTGCAAAACACCTTCAGTCCAGGCCCCAGGGCTTGGGGCACAGGATGGGGACACGGTGCCTCCAGGTGCCTTTAGTGTCCCCAAGGTGCAGCCACTGTCACCAACCCCATTTCCAGAGTGCTGACCCCAAAAGAGCAGGATGGATCCAGCTGGATGAGGCTCTGCAGAGCCTTTGCACATCATCAAGGTCCACAATGACCCAGGTTAACTTTTGATCCTCCGTGTTGATGTTCCCCAGGTTCCTAGGAAAGCGTTTGGGATGGGTTTGGGACACAGAACCCCTTGCAAGGGCTGCTCACATCAAGCAAATGCCCTGAGCTGTTTGGGCAGGGCATCCCCCAGGCTTCCCACGGGATCCTGATGGTCCCAGCTCACAGGTCTTGGGTGTGGTGTCTCCAGGGAAACCCAAATAACATCCCGCCGTGTCCCCCATCCCACTTCCCTGGAAAATATCTGGGATAGAGGAGGGGAAACGTGGCAGCAGTGTGGGAATGGGTTTATTCTGCTGTGCTGGGTTGATCCTGGCTGAGGATTCAGGGGATTGGAAAAATGAAAAATCACAGTGTGGTGAGGCTGGAAGGAGCAGCTGTTCCATCCTGTTCCATCCCACCCCATCCCATCCCATCCCATCCCATCCCATCCCATCCCATCCCATCCCATCCCATCCCACTCCCAAACAGGGACCCCCAATGTTCACATGTTTAAGGTAGGCTGGGAAGGTTTGGGATCTGGGATTGCACTTGGGGAAACTGAGGCAAAGATGGTGAAAGAGGCCAAATTTGCCAAGAGCTCCCCGAGTCACAGATCCCGAATCCCAGACCTCTACTGGGAGATCCCTGCCAGCTCCTGGTGCCCTTCAGACAGGAAGCAAAGTCTTTTCCTGCTGACAGATCCCCCTGCTTGGCTTTCTGGGTTCATCCAGCCAAGGATTCTCCCCCTGGAGCAGAGCCCCCAGCAGGAGGACAGCGATGCCAGCACCAGCTGGGAATTTTTTAGGAACAACCAGGACAGGGAAGGGGAAAAACATAAAACCCCAAAGAAAAATCTCAATGTGGGGAATTTTAGTTTTATTTTTTCTTGCAGAAGATGATTCCCTGCTCCAAAAGAAACCCTTCTCTGGCAGGGCTGGAGCTGAGCAGGCTTTGCTCTCCCCTCCAGCCTTCCCAGCTCCCTCCAAGCCCTGGATTTGGGCTGGGAGCCGGGGGCTCGCTGGAGGTCTGTGGTGGGCACGTTGGTGGTCTGCCTGAGCCAAGGCCAAAGGCTCTGGCTTCACCTCGTGCTTTCCAGCTGGGAAATGTCATTAATGGGGGCTGAAAATCCACGGCACCGTTCCTGCCGTGCCTTTCCCGCTGTGCCGGAGCCCGAGCGGCAGGATGGGGGCGGAGGATGCCAGGGATGAGCCGGGAGGAGGGAGGAGAGCTCGGGATGGCAGGAGGGCTGGAGGAGAAGGGGAATGTGGGAAGGAATGAGCATGGAGGAGGAGGGAGGGGCTCTGCTGGGTCCATTAAGGGCAAGTCAAGCTCAGGGAACGGGAAATTGGGAAAGATGGAAAAATAGCCCTGTCTTCAGGAAAAGATGAGCTCAGTTCAGCCTGACCAGGCTGGGAGTGTCCTCCCTTCCCAAAATGATACTGAAGGCAGGAGGGAGATGCAGCATCTGGGGAGCATCCCCACCTCACGATAGAGAATTTGGGGGAATATTCTCACCCAGAATTGCGACATCTCAGGGAGCAACCCTACCCCAGGGATGCAGAATTTGGAGGAGTACCCACACTCCAGGGACGAAGGTTTTCAGAGCATCCTTCTTTGATGGATGCAGAATTTTGGGGAGTATCCCAACCCCAGAGATGCAGGATTTTGGGGAGTGTCCTTGCCCAGGGATACATCAGCTGTGGGAGTATCCTGACCCCAGGGATGAAGACCTTTGGGGAGAATTCTCACCCCAAGGATGCAGCATTTTGGGGAGTACCCCCACCCCAGGGATGCAGAACTTTAGGAAGCGTCGTTCTTTGATGGATGGGGAATTCTGGGGAACAGCCCTGTGCAGGGATTCTTGGTGAGCACTTTGGGGACCATCCTTTCTGCAGGGATGCAGCATCCTGGGGAGCATCCCTACCCCAGGGATGCAGAATTCTAGAAGCATCCCAGGCACTCTTGGGAACCACCGTCTTTCCAGGGATGCCACACTTTGGGCAGCAGAATTTGGGGCAGCAGCCCTGGCCCGGGCTCCTCAGGAGCCCTCCGGCACAGGCTGTTTGTCCCACAATCCCGAATTCCTGCCCTCCGGAGCAGCCTGGCACAAAGGCTCATTGTGGGAGCGCCTTTCAAGCGAGGCCAGGGAACGGCCGCGCTCCCGGGAGTGGGGAAAGGCCGCTGGAAGAGACGGAAAGTTGCTGTTGGACGAGGTTCAGAGGCCGGGGCTCGGCGGGAGGGAGCCGGGGGAGGAAAGCAAACAGCGGAAAGTGCTGACTCCGAAAGGCAACCCCGGCATCCCACAGCAGCACCCCCGGCACGGCCAGCCCGGAGGGGGAGTGGGCACCAAAGGTGTCCCAGCAGCTCCAAATCTCCCTTCTGGAGGGGGAATGGGCATCAAAGGTGTCCCAGCGCCTCCCAGCAGCCCTAAACTTCCATTCTGGACGGGGAATGAGCACCAAAACTGTTCCAGTGCCTCCCAGCAGCCCCAAATCTCGATTCCCTGGTGTGACGCACTCGCTGTGCCCGGATCCACCAGCGGGATGTGTGGAAGGGTGTGCACACCCCACAGGGAGTCACAGAATGGTTTGGCTTGGAAGGGATCTTGAAGATCACCCAGGAAGGAGCCAAGTTCATCCCCTGCTGCTCAGCACCCCATCCTTCCCCCTGTCCCTCTGCATCCCTCTGCTGCCACCCCTTAAATTCATCCTTCTCCTCTTCCACCGCCTCCTTCCACCTCCCTGGGATCTCAGGGATTTCCACAGAGCCCTTCCCTTGCTTCAATTCAATCAATTCATCAATTCCTGTTCCTGTTTCCATCTCAGTGTCCCTCAAACACCAGTTTCAATGTCTCATTTCAAAACACCAACCTGAAAATGTCCCTTTTCCTCACTGGTCTCCCCTTGGAGCAGCAGCTCGGGGTGTTTCCAGCCCAGAAACCCCCTCCATCCCACAGGAATCCCTTGGGATACGCTGCCTCCTGCTCCTCTGCACTGCTGGATGTGTGCATCGCTGCATAATCACATGCTGGAGTCTGGGAAAACCCTTCTGCCTGCTCTGGCTCTGTTCAATCACACACCTGAGCAGCCACACAGCCACCAACACACTGGAAAAATCCTCCTCCAGGTGCAATTCCCCACACTGGCAGGATTTTCTTGCTGGAGAGGACATCACTCCCAGCAAACTCCTTCCTCTCAGCTCAATTCCATCATGAAGCTCATTTGTTCCATGGTTCTACAAAATTATTGAACTGGAAGGTCTTGGAGCAGCCTGAATAATTCTATTCTATTCTATTCTATTCTATTCTATTCTATTCTATTCTATGAATAATTATATTCTATAATATTATATTCTATTATTCCAAATTTTCATGTTTTTTATTAGAAGCCTGGTTGCAGGATGCTGCAAAGGGGATGGATTCTGGGGGAGCAGAGCTGTAGCTGCGAGGGTTTTTCCATGGGAAAAGCTCTGGCTCCCTCCCCAAACTCCACTTCCCCATCCCAAATCTCACTGCAGCTGCTGCTGGCATGGAGACCTTGGGAAAAGGAGGGGTGGGGACAGGGCAGGGGCATCAGGGGGGCACCTTTGCTCCGTGTGCCCCCCTCCCCCCCTCCGGGCTTCCTCCGGGGGGGCAAGGGGTGGTTAATTGGGTTAATAATTAACGCGGGGCGTTAATGGGCGCGGGGGCTGCCCCGGCCCGCGGGTGTTTTTGGCAGGAGCGCTCCACAGGCTGCAGTCCCGGGGGAATGCGGGATTCGGGCTGCGGGGGGGGAACCTGCGGCATCCCCAGGTTCTGCAAGGACGGAAAAACCCCGAGAGCTGCGGCACCTTCACCCCTTGGGGGTTTTGTGCTCCCGCAGCCAGAGCCTGCGCTGGGAACGGAGCTGAAAGGAGCCGAAAGGAGCCGAAAGGAGCCGCTGGATGTTCATTTTCCCCGGACAGCCCAGCAGGAGCCCCGGCGCTCCCGCTGCGATGGAAAAGCCGCTCCGGGATCCAGGGCCCGCGGCCGCCCCAGCGAGCCCCGCTCGGAGCTCCGCGGTGCGGGGAAGGATGGAGCGGGCTGGGCGCTGTCCCAGGGCTGTCCCCGCCTCGGCTCCGTCCCCTCCGAGGTCGGGATCGGCTCGGGAGTGCAGCGATGTCCCGGGAGGACCATCAGGATTCCCCATCCTTGGGTATCTCGGGATGTTGTTCCCTGCACGGCTGCAAGTTGTTATAAACGGAGAGAGTTCCTTATCCTGGATCCGCATCCCCCCGTGCCTTGTCCTCTGTTCCTGGCATCCAGAAACCCGAGTGTCACATTCCTGAGCAATGGCTCTGACCCGATCCGCGCTGACTCAGCCAATGCAGCGTCACTGGAGTCCCTTGGGAACTTCCCTTCACGCAGACTTTTATGGATCAGCATCAGCTCCTGCCCATGGACGTCTCCCAGATGCTGGACTCATTAATCACCACTTCCAGAGGCTCAGGCTCCAATCCAGCCCCGGCCAGCTGGGCACAGCACAGTTTTCCTCCTGGCTTGATGAGGACAAGGAAACACCGGAGCCAGCATAACATTCCCTGGAAAAAGCATCCCAGCTCCTGTGCAGGCTTGGGAGTTGGAGTCGTTGAGAGTCCTTCCTGGTGCCTTAAGGAGCTGGAACAGAGGCTAGACGGAGTTCAGAGGAATAAACTGGGTATTTATTGAGGTGCTTTCAAAGGCCACCCCCTGGCAGGACTGGAGCCACTGTTGTGGCTCTGCCCGGATGGCTCCAAGATGGAAACACGAGAGGGCTTGGTCATGAGATCTCCCATTTTTATAAACCTTAGTCCATTTGCATACAGGAGTTAACTGTCCAATTAACAGCTTCAAATTACCAAGTTTCCTCCTCCTTGCTGGCTTGCCCACCCTCCTCTTCTCATGTTGTTTATGCTTTGGGCCTGAAGTTGGAAGAGATTGTCCTTGAGTCTCCAGCTGGAATGGGATTGTTTTGTCTCCACCACCCTGTGAGAAGATGCTGGTAACAGTGAATATAAAGCCAAAAGCTGCACACCAAAACAGAACAGGAAAACTCAAAACCCAAGGTATCATTCCAACCAAGGATATTCCATAATAGTTCCAAACATGTTTTTTTCCAGGATCTGAAGCACAGTGGTGAAGGACTTGGAGAGGACCAAGGTGGATTTCTCCTCCCCATGGGCCACAGCCCGAGTCTCCAGGAGGAAACTGAATTCCCAGCACAGCTTCCCGCTGGTGGCCACAGGATGTGAGAGGTGGCCACAGCTGTTCCCCGAGATCCTGCTGAGGAAAATGCCCCTCTCAAAGCTCATCTGGACTGGTGAACCACAGATATCCCACGCTCCCGGTGGAAGAGGGTTTGGAAAGCCTGGGGTGTGGATCAAAGTGAGAGGGAGCCGTGGGCAGCATCACCCCACCATGATGTCAGCCAGGCCCTTCTTTCCCATACACCCCCAACTTCAATAATGGGGAAAAAAGAGAAAATGCTGGATTTTCTGTATTTTTTGTTTTCCTACTTTCTGCCCCAAATCTAAAGAGGAAAGGCAAGGAATAATCACACGGACACCAAGGGTTAGGAATTACTCTTCTTGTAATTTCACATGGTTTAAAATACGATATGAAATAAGGCTACAGTATATAAAAAACTCTCCAGCAAAATGATGTGCCAGCATCAGCAATTAAAACAAAACCAATCCCCTCCTTCTCTAGGAATTCAATGGAGGAGGGATTTTATTTCTTTTTTGAATCCTTTAAAAAAAACCAAACGGAACCAGACACAACACACAGACACACACACACATCGCTACATCTCTAAGCTACCTCAGCTCAGGTTTTTTTAAAAAAGCACCTGCTTTTTCCTTGTTTTTTTTTTAATTTTTTTTTAAATCTCACTTTTAAACTTTTTTTTTCCCCACTTTTAAAAAATATAAATTATATGAAAATACACGTTGGAAAATAGTCGAACAGCACAATATAACAATCTCTTTTTTTTAACTTCTTCTAAGTTTATCAGCTTAAAAAAATGTGTAAAACCAAAATAAAACAAAAAAAGACTTCCTTATTTTTGTTTTTTTGTTGTTGGTTTTTTTGTGTTGTTTTGGTTTTTTTTTGTTTTTTTTTTTTACTGAGGCAGTTAATTCCTGGAGATATTCCTTTATAACATATATGTATACATAGATTTATCCTTTATTTAAACCTCTTTGGAATGTAGACAACAGCTCCTGGGTGTTACACAGACCCTACCAGGGAGCAGAGCACGCCAAGGCATCCCAGTTTTCCAATGTTCACAAGGAACCAGCAATTGAACCCTAAAACCTCGGAGAAAACCCCTCCAAAAACTCAAAACTCAGCGGAGATGTTTCCTGCAGCATCTGGATTTGCTGCTGCTTTCTGGGACCGTTTTTTGGAGGGGGTGTTGCTTTGGGAAGACAGGAGAAAGTGAAACTTTACATTACTTTTTATTTGTTGCCCTGTTTTATTATTTCTCTCCCTGAATGATCCCATCTGGATGGGATGGTGGGAGTGTGGGAATGACACGGATCTCCACTTGGACACACCCCAGAGTCCAAGGGTTATGGTGATCCCACAGATGGAGATGGAGAGGGACTGGCAGCAGGAAAGTGCTTGTGGTTTTTGTCATTATTGGGGTGGGGTTTATCATTATTGGGTGATTTTTATCATTATTGGGGTTTTTCCCTTTATTTTTGAGTTCCCAAATATCAACTGTCAAGGCCCCCAGAGCTGTTTGCAAGCAGGGCTCAGGCTCTGCCAGATGGGCCAAGGGAACACCAACCCACATGGAAACAGCAGAGAACGACCAGGACACAGAAGATATCCCAAAATCTCACCCAAAGCACCTGAGACATTCCAAACCAAGACAAAATGATCCCATTCCAACAGTGTCTGCAAGGGGGAAATTCACTCCTGTGTGGAGGAAGCTGCACAGGAGGGAGTCCCAGCCCTGGCAGATCTCCATCATCCCTCTCAAATCCATCCTTTTGGACCAGCAGGTGGGAATTACCCAAATTTTCATGGACTTGAGGGAGCTCAGCGGGTTTGGGTTGAGCTTGTCTGGCTCAGCAGAGCCCTCACCAAAGGCCAGCAATGAAAAGCAGAAGGAAAAAGGAACCAAAGCAAAAGAAACAAAGAGAAATCTGCACATTTCCAGTGTATAAACAGCACCCATCTCTGGGATGGCCTCTAGAACGGGAATAAAAGCAAAGGAAAATAGGAAATGATGGAGCTGATGTGTCTGGGACTGTTCACAGGCTGTGAGCTGGGAGGGCAAAGGGCTGGAGAAATTATGGGGAAACTCCAGCCAGAGGCCTGGCTTCTTCCAAAAATTCAGAGCTGTTTCCCCTGGCTCACCCTTCCTTACCTTTAACCATCTCCCCAGAATCACTGGGAACACACAGGCTCAGCTTGGAAACCTGGAATAAGCACAGTGGATGAGGGATTTAGCCTGGCAGGGGTGTGGGGCTGTAGCCAAACCTGCAATTCCTCCTATTGGAGGGAAATTTTATCCCATTCCTTTTCTTTTTCAGCTGGAGCATCCAAGCAAAGCAGGAAGGATGTCCTGGGGCACGGCCTGTGCCAGGAGCTGGGATGTCTGGGAGTCCCTTTCTAGGGCTGGAGGGGGATTGAAGTGACCCATGATGCTCACACTCAGGGCACTTTGCAGCAACCCTGAACATTCCCAAAGCCCCTCTGATTGCTGTTGGGATGCTCTCTGCCAGCTCCTCCCTGTGCACTCTGTGCCCTCACACCCCTCCTGGCTCCCTGTCCAGCTGCCAGCCATGGCTCAGGCTGCATCTGTTCCACAGCCTCACCTCTGGGGGTCTCATCCATGATATCCCAATTTTCCTTTCCTCTCTCCAGCTTGGCCAGGCTGCCTCCATCCTCCTCCTCCCTGCCTGCCCAAGGAGATGAGCCCGAGTTCCACTGCTCAGTGGGCAGCATCCCTTTCCTCCTTTGGGGCTCCCTTCACTTTCCTCCATCCCCTCTTCCCTCCTTTCCCTCCATCCCACCCTTTCCTTCGGACAACCCACGGCACCCGAGTGTAACAACCTCCCTTCCTGGGCCCCCTCTGCTTCCACCCCCTGGCAGGAGCTCCCTCCTGGCCTTCCCATTTCCCTCCAACTCCATTTTTTGTGAGGACACAGCAATCCTGGGGCTGACTTGCCCTAAAATGCCCAGTTTTAGGATACAGAGGTGCTGGGTCCCCCTGCTCCAAAGGCCAAGGAGAGCCCAGCACCTCTGGGCATCACTTTGGGGTTGGGCTCCCCTCCAGCTCTGCCCCTCAGTGGGGAGCAGGGGTTGTGCCTGAATATTCTGGGTATTTTACACAGATTCCTGTCCCACCACCCCATGCATTGGGATGGGGTAGGAATCACTCCTCAGCCCCTCTGGAAAGGCTCTGACCTCGACTCCCAGAGCTGTCCAGTGCCTCTGCAATGAACTCTGTGCCCCAACACTCAGAGAAGGGATTTTGGTAAAGTACAAAATGCTGCCTTTAAATGCAAACACCCAGGGGGTTAAGGATTCCCTTGGGAGGCCAAATCTGCAGGGATCTGGTTTTGGGATTGTACTGGGATATGGGAACAGCCTCTGACCCTCCAAGTCCCGCCATTGCCCCCAGGGTGGTGGGACCTTGTCCTCAGCCTGCCCAGAGCATCCCAGGGAGAATGGGGAACAGCAGGAATGACCCCTCCAGAGCAAACCAGCTGCAGGAAGGGTTTGGAAGCCAGAGGGAGCAGCTGCCCTGGGCCTGATCCCACAGCCACCCCTGGTGACACCATGCTCTGTGCCACTGTCACCCTGACAGCAGCAGCCCAAAGCCATGAAGAGCCCATTTGCAGGGACAGTTTCCTTTCTCCTGTGCCCATACACGGCCAAAAAGACAGAGCTGCTTGAAACAGGAAGGAAAAAGCATTTCCCTTTGGGTTTTGAATTTTTTCCTGATTTTTCCCCTCAATTAACTTGCATATTTTCCATTTACCACATTGAAAACATGGGAATTTCTCTCCTTTCCCCCTCCCAAAAGAAAAAAAATTCTGTAAGCACCAAAGTGTTCCTTGAGCAAAAGTGATTTGGAAAATGCCAAAAGACATTTTCCTTTGAAATTTTCAGAGGATTTGTGCAGCCAAACATGAAAAAAGCGCAGGGATTTCAACCAGCATTATCAGCACAGCGTGTGGGGCTGGGAACAGGAGTGGCACCCCCAGCCAGCACCAACAGGAGCCACTTTGGAGCTCATTTTCCTTCCCATCCCAGTCCCAGCATTCCAATTCTCCAGTGGGATCTACATAAACTAATTCCTCCTTTTCTCTTTTTCCTCCCTGGGATAAAGCTCTCTGCTGGCAGAACAGAAACAAACACACACAATATTGCAATACTGAGACCATCTTAGAGCTTAAGACTATTTAGAAAAAAAAATACTGGCACAAAATTTCATAAAATAAAACTTTAAAAAAAAAAAAAAGTCTTGATCCCTCCTAGGAAAAATTCTTTCTTGTAGAAAAGAAGACAATCAACAGAAAGGTGATGGAACAAGAATAACAGTTCTTGGTCTTTTCCTATATTGCCCCTCCCCAAAGCAAGAATATTCACCCATTTTGGTTTTCCAAAAGAAAAAAGTTTAAAATTCCTCAAATCCTCAGGAATATTGTCATTCCTGACCTGTCAGTTTTGTGTGTGAGTGACCAAAGGGATCCATTCCATCGCATTTTTTTTCTAAACAGCCAAGGGTGAGGAGGGGATTGTTGGTTTTTTTAAGTGAGCTACATTTTCCTGGCTTTCTCAAAACTCAGAATTTTCCCCCAGAAAAGCCTGTCTTGGAACTTTCGGGAAATCAACAAAAAGCCCATCCTTGCCCAAAGTTTTCCTCTTCCTCCCCCCTCTCCCCCGACATCCTCAAAGCCTCGAATCAGAGCGGCCCTCGGAAAAAAAAAAAAAAAAAACGAGCAGAAGAACAGCGAAAATCAATAAAAAAAGAACCACCAAACGAGTCCCGTGGGCTCCCCCGGAGGACGGGGCCGTCCCCGCGTCCCTGTCACTCGTCGGCGTCGGGTTTGACGTCGAGCATGGCGTGCAGCTCCTCGGGGGTGTAGCCCAGCAGGCTCTGCAGGTCGCACACAAAGCGGTACACGTAGCGCTTCCCGGCCGTCTTGTGGATGATGTTCTTGTCGTAGTAATAGCGCAGCCCGCGGCTCAGCTTCTCGTAGTTCATCTTGGGCTTGTTTTTCCTCTTGCCCCACCGCCGGGCCACCTGCAGGCAGCAGGGATGGGGAGGAAAGGTCAGCCTGGCTCCGTTGCTACCTGTGTGGACGTCTGCTCGGTTGCTACGTCTGCTCCCTTCCCAGCAAGAAGGGGGAGGATTTTCACAGAATTCACAGAATTCCTCATCACTAAGAATTGATCATTGGGAAAAGCAACCTCTATACAGTGGCAGAACATGGCAGAGCATCCCATGAGGATTTATCTGGATAATTTCATGTGCTACCTCAGATATATCCTCATATCCCAAGTCCTTCACCCCTTTCCCAAGGTTCCTCCTCCACCTTCTGCCAGTTCTAAACCAGATGACACCAACAAGCAATGGCCTAGTGCCAGTCACTCCTGCACTTTGGCAGGCTCCAGTCACTCATGGAATTATTTAGGTTGGAAAAGCCCTCTAAGATCATGGAGTCCAACCATTCCCCATCACTGATCCACATCCCCAAGTGCCACATCCACAGAGCTTTTAAACCCCTCCAGGGTGGACAGCCCTTTCCATGAAGAAATGTTCCCTAATATCCAACCTGAACCTCCCCTAGTGCAACTTAAGGCCTCTTCCTCTTGTTCTGTCACTGGTACCTGGCAGAAGAGACCAACCCCCACCTTCCAGTCAGGGGAGGGGACAAAGATCCCAACTGTTTCCCAAAGCAGGAGACAGTCACCCCTCACCACTACCCAGCCTATCTGAAGAGCTTTGCCACTGCTCCTCTCCCTAAGGTGCTCCAGCTACTTCCCACCAACTTTGGGCATGAACCCCAGCTTCCAAAGGGTGACTGCATGCCAATTTTCAACAAACTTTCAGTTGGACTCTGATTCCTTGGTTCCCCACACCATTCCCAAGACCAGAACAAAGCGGCTGCCCAAAGGGAGGAGGAGAGGGTTATCCACACCAATATTTCTGAGGAATTTGGGTTGTGCACTTAATTCCAGAGCACTTTACCTCGTCTGGATCTGAAAGTTTGAATTCCCAGCCATCGCCCGTCCAGCTGATGAAAGACTGACAGGACTTGTCAGTGAGCAGTTCCAGCAGGAATTGCCACAGTTGGATGGGTCCACTGCCTAAAAAGACAAAGGAAACATGAGATATTAATTCCAGGAAAAGCACAGTTTGTTTTATCACAGAGGGGAAAAAATTCCCATCCAAAAGGTGCTCACTGAGTAAAATAAAGCCTTCTCCTGTCAAAAAGAGCCACCAGCAGCCACAGGGCAGGAGGTGAGCTGGGAGTTAAACCCTACAGGTAACAGAGCTTCCTATTTGCAGGAAGAGCTGAATATTCATGCCCTGGAATGCTTCACGTGGAGTTACATAAATAGGATTATTTTTCTGGCACACAAACAAGAGGAGTCACTGCCTTGGCACCGCAGCAGTGCCAATCCCTCTGTGCCAAAGAGCCGCCGGCCACGGCTGAACTCCGGCAGACTCCGCTCCCTGGCCGTGACTCTTTGCTCTGTGCTGCTGATCGAGATAAGGGGGACCCAGCTACGAGAATTCCATGGCCTCTTTCCAGGGCGTGTTGCTGCAGGAATGGGCTCTGCGGGCTCGTGGGGAGGGCGGGGGCACACAGAGCTCCCCAGCCCAGGATCTCCTCATTGGCACAGCCTCAGCAAATCCACACGGAACCTCCCTGCGGCTGCTGCTCCCCTGGCCCAGCTGGACAGGCACGAGGTGATGTGGAGCATCCCATGCCATGGGCATTCCACCTCTCCTTCCACACCTGGCCTCCACCTCCCCTCCAATCTCTCACCTGGGCCATCACCAATTTGTCTCAGCGCCCCCAGAGAGAGCCTGAAGTGGAGTTTGGCTGGAGTCATGGAGAAGTTTTGAAATATTTGTCTCTCCCTTGGGCTTGTGTCCCAATCCAAGGTAGAGGAGAAGCCCTGCAGCTAAAATCTCTTTGATGAGCAACTTCCAAATGTGACCACACCCCAAGTATTGCACTTAGCTGTGGGTAAGGTGTTTTGGGAGAGACCCTGCCATGGTTTAAACCCAGCTTGAAATAGCTCATTAATAATGACAATAATTATAACAAGACAGCCAGAGGAGAGAGGAAATAATTTATCCCACAGGGAGTTGCACAGGCTGGATTTGCTGGGGTAATCCCAGTGCTGACAGCACTGAGCAAAGCTTCAAGCAGGGAAAAAATGAGTTATGGGCTCAGAAAAAGGGATGGAGCCCAGCCTGTTTCCAGGAATGACAATGGACGCTGTCCGAGCTGTGGCTGTGGCATAACCCATGGAGGGAAGGGAGGGCTGCTCCACAAAGTTTAAAATGACTCCAAAGCTGCTGGGGAGGAGGAAATGAAAGAGCTGGCTCCAGGACACAGGAATGGCCGTGTCCCATCCAGCCCTTTCCGAATGGTTTCCCTCCTGTTATCCCTGTGGAAGCGCTCCAGGGCTTGGTCAGCGCCAGGCCTGGGGGTTATCACAGCCCCAGGCAGGGCAGGGCAGGGCAGGGCAGGGCAGGGCAGGGCAGGGAGCTCCCGGCTCATCCCGCTGGAAAGGGGAAGGGACTCCACGGGAAAAGGCTCCAGCCCGCCACTGCTCTGAGCTTGCCAAGATGTTGACTCCACAGCCACGCTCTCCAGCAGGGATGGAGCTGGATTATCCACGCCAAAATGAGGGAGGAAATTCAGATGACGCCTTTGCTTCTTGTTGAAAGGGAGGAGTGAAAAGCCTGGCCTGAAGTGCCACCACATCTCCAGGCTCAGAGCTATTTATAGCAGTGAGCTCCAAATGCAGAGAAAACACTGGGAAAAAGGTTTAGTGGCTGCCTGAGGTCTTCCACAGGTGAATTCCCAAGGGAATGAGTTCTCTTGGCCCATCTGGCCTTACACCAACTCCCCACACACAGCCAGGAAGCATCCAACACCCAAATCGAGTTAACAAAGACACAGCCCAAGTGTCCAAGGCCAGGTCCATCCCCTCCCTTTGACTTCTCTCCTGCCCAGCTGAAGAATAAGGATTTTTAGTTGATTCCTTCCCCAAAATAAGAGGGATGGAAATTCATCAGCTGGGTGCCAGGTTCTTGGGTGAGGAGCTGCCCTCAGAACATCCCTGGGCCATCCTGGCCCTGCAGGATCTTTGGAGGTTCCAGCCAGTGGCCAGTGCCATTCCTGTAGGGTTGCCAGCTGGCAGGAAGAGGTGCTGGGAAACCCAGGAATTCTTACCCTCTCCGCAGCGAGCAAGGTAGGGCTCCTGCCACCACTCCAGTGCCACCCTGTTGGGTATTTTGGGATTTCCAAGGAAGTGGTGTCATCCTTGGAACAGGGATTCCCAAGGTCTATTCTGAGCTGCCTGCAGGACACGCGTAAAACCCCAAATTCCTCTCGCTGGACAGGCAATTATGTGAGGAATGTGTTTGTGCAGGGCTCCAGGCATGTCCCGGCTCCTGTAAACACCCCCTCCCTGCCCGAGGGGGAGGCAGTCGAGCCTGGCAGATGTGGCACAGCTCCGAGATGGCAGTGAGGTGGCAGGAGCCAAACCCCAGCACATGCCCAGGCCTGTGCCCCAATCAGTGCCTGCAGGGAGGTGAACAGAGCAGGGAGCAGTGCTGGAGGTCAGGGCATCATCTGCTGCAGCTGTAATTAGTGCTGGGAGGGGGAACTCCACAAATGAGCCACTCTGCAGCCAGCAAGGAGCAGGGAATATCCTCCCATAGGATTTCAAGGTGGCTCATGCAGCAATGCCAATCCCCTCAATGTCACAGGGCAAGCAGGAAGCTCCCAGGCTTGTCCCTGCACCCAAACCTCCTCACCCACAGGAGCTGGGAGCATCCCTTGTGCTCCAATCCTTCCCCTCAGCCCAGCCAGGGCTGGAAATGCCCATCAGGATCCATGGGTTGGGATCTCTCCATGGGATCCCATGGGTTGGGATCACTCCACGGGATCCCATGGGTTGGGATCTCTCCACACAGCCAGGCTGTCCCAAGGCCAGCGGGTGCCTCCCACCAGGGGATCTGCTGCCTTGGTTATCCCAAAACAACCACGTTTTCCCACAGCCTGGACTGGGGTGCAGCTCCAAGCATGAGGTGGAGTGGCACAAGGCAGCTTTTATGGCATTGCTCCCTCCACACACATCCAGGGGCTTCCCAGAGCAGGCCCAGCCCTGGCTGGGGACTGGGGGCAGCCCGGCTCCACAAAAGACAAGGGGAGGACTCAGAGGGGTGGGGGTGTCCTCCCACCCCACCACGACCTCCTGCACCCACGGGGCTGCTAAAAATAGCACCCACAATGGGGGCCCTGTCTGGCCTTGGTGGCACTGAACAGGGTCCTTCAGCAGGGATGTCACACCACAGGAATTCTGCGGCGTCAGGGGGAAAATATTCCTCTGGGCTGGGTGTCAGTCGGAATGGAGGGGACTGGGAGCCCGCAGGGCTTCCTCAGCACCAAGCCCTGATGGTGTCCCCAGAGCGAAGGGTTTGGTGCCACGCCATCGCTGTGCCATCCCTCCTTGGTCAGGACAGGTCGCCCACCTCCTTCCCAGCCACGAGGACACCAAACTCTGCCGGGTGGGGCTGTTCCAGTGGCACAGTGATGGTGGCACTGCCCGGCTGGGGCAGATGGGCACTGCACAGGGAGGACACAACCCCAGCCCTGTCTTCTCTCTCAGGACGGTTTTACACATCCACCCCTCCCAACGGCCTCTGTTTTGTTTCCCTTGGTTCAAACAAGACAAGAAGACAAAAAAACCCCACCTACCCACCCCCAGCGAGGCACCTTTGCCTGGTGCTCTGCGGTTTGTGGTTCCAACCCCACAAACAATCTTGCCTGGCAACGGCTCCAAAACAGCCCCTGCCCCCTCACCTGCCAGCCTGGCCACCCCCCTGGATGGCACCAGGGTCCCCAGATCCCCCAAAGTGTTGGGAGTGCTGGTCCCCATGACTCACAGCAGTTCCCACAACTCCTGCCCAGGATGGTACAGGCATCAGACACTGCAAAGTGTGGAGTTTGGATGGAGCACCCCCCAAGAACAGGTGTGAAAAAGAAGGAAAGGACCCAGGAAGCCCCTTCCTCCTTCCTTAGGGAGCAACATGGCCATGACTGCAGGCAGGAGAGCAGCCAGGGGCCAGTCCAGGCAGAGCTGCTTCCCTGCTGCAGCTCCTCTGCTCTCAGGAAGGGGGTGTTGGGAGGACTGATCTCACAGAATCTCACAAGTGGGAAGCAACTCACACAGACCAGCTCCAGCTCCTGGCCCTGCATGGGACAACCCAAGAGTCCCACCCCGTGCCTGAGAGCACTGTCCCTGAACTCGAGGCTGACCCCAGGGGCACCTGGCAGAGCTCCAGGGGCTTTGTGAGCTCCACATCCCCCTGATGATGGTCCTGCAGGCCACGAGCTGCTGAGCAGCACCAGCTGGGTGCCTGCAGCAGACCCAGGCAGAGCTGCTGCCCCCACCAGCCCGGGCTGGAGGAGCCCTGGGGAGAGCTGAGCTCTGCCACGCTTGGGCAGCGGCGCGTGGGGCTGGGTTTGCTCTCGTTTGCACGTCTGGCAGGTGGGGCAGGAGCCACTGAACCGGCCCTGCTGCCACCCTGGAGTCCCCACCCTGGGAGGGCCACAAGGGCTCTGAGCCCACGGGGCCCTGCCTGAGGCCAAAGTGGGCAGGAGCTGCTGGGTGGTCACCCTGAAGTCACCTGAGAGGGCAGGTGAAGGACATGAGCCAGGAGGGCAGGACATGAAGGACATGAAGGACATGAGCCAGGAGAGCAGGACATGAAGGACATGAGCCAGGAGGGGCAGGGTGACACCATCCCCTGCATCCCAGCAGGGCCACAGGAGCTGTTGTGCTGCTGGGCACAGGCAGGGGGTGCCTGCATTGCCCAGCTCCTGTGCCCTGGCTGCAGATGCCCACATGGACTCTGCTCCAGCCGTGCAGGCACGGAAGGTGCTGGAATCCAGGAAGGCTGCAGCACAGGCTGGGGAAGGGAAGTGTGGCAGGAAAGGGGACAGGAAGGCAGCTGCTGGCAGATTTTTGGGTGCTGATGGCCACAGCTCAGGGGGGATCTCGCCTGTGGAGGCTCCAGAGCAGCAGCACAGCACCAGGGGGAGGGCAGCAGCACTTGAGCTGTCCTGAAAGAGACCCACTTTCCTTGGCACCACCTCGACTTTCTTGCAAAACAGCAGCTGTGCTTTCACTGCTGGGTCACAGATAAGCATCGCTCACAAACAGCCTGGGCAGGCTCCAGGCTCTGAGCACAGCAGCTCACCTGCTGCATGGGGCTCAGGCACATCTGGGCCCCATGGCACAGCCCTGGGGGTGCTGACAGCCCGGCTCAGCAAGGTCTGGCCTCGGCAGGTCCAGCTCAGGGGAGAGAGCACTGGGGTGGGATAACATCTGTCCTGCAGGGCCTCCCGAATTCCTGCTGCCCAGCAGGATGACAGGGATGCTGGAGAGGGACACTCAGGGCATAGGTGACACCAGCTGGAAGGGGCATTAACTCTTTAAGTGCTGGGACTGGCTTTAAGGGATCAGCACCTCCATAACCAGGCCCAGAGCAGAGGACAGGCAGCAGCAGCCCTACAACCCCAGCCTGCATCTGTGGGATCAGGGCTTGGTGTGCACTCACCTCAGCTCTCCCATCCCTCTCCCCTCCCCTCTGGACCATGAGGGATGGCCCTGATGGGTGCTCAGTGACGTGGAGCAGCAGTTCTAGGCCATGGCAGCACTGACACTGTGCGTGGAAAGCCCCAGGGTGTCAGTCCTGCCCACCACAGAGCAAACAAACCCCGTAACTTGGCTGCCAAACCACACAGCTGCTCGAGAGAACCCAAAACCAGCTCAGTGCTGAACAGCCATGGCAAAGCAGCAGGGTCTGAACCTCCTGTGGCCCTGCAGCACCAGGGCAGCAGCAGCACGGGCTGCAAACACCAACACGGGGCACAAAGATCCAGCTGAGTTTATCCACCTGCAGCCAGGGCTCCTGCAGGATGCTGGTGGCCACGGGAATCACCAGAGGCTGCAGGATCCAGCACAGGCACAGCCCCAGGGCACGTGCAGGCAGAGCTGAGCTCGCTTTAGCCCAGCTGGGCTCAGGCACTGATCTCTGCTCACTCACACCAAACACGGCTCTGCTGCTGAACCACAGAGCTTGGACTGAGCTCAGCTGAGCCAGCATGAGGTTTAGCAGGGAACACACATCCTGAGCCATCCTTTGCCTGGATGTCATGGATGCACTCTGTCACAGCAAAATCTGGATTAATGTAGAATCTCAGAATCACAGAATCTCCTGAGCTGGGAGAGACCACCAGGATCATTAAGTCCAGACCCCACCAGCAACCCCACCCTGGGCATCCCTGGCAGCGCTGTCCAAAGGCTCCTGGAGCTCTGGCAGCCTCGGGGCCGTGCCCATTCCCTGGGGAGCCTGGGCAGTGCCAGCCCCTCTCTCTGGGGGAAGAACCTTTCCTGATCTCCAGCCTGCCCTGCCCTGGCCCAGCTCCAGCTGTGCCCTCAGGTAAAATTCAAGCTGTCCAAGCTCCAAACCCAGGTGTCGAGGGCTGGCCCTCCCTGCAGAGATGGAAACTGAAGTTCACCAACTCCTGAGCAATTACATTTCTCCTTCAAAAAAAAAGATAAGAAAATTGCATCAACCTCTCTGTGAGCAACCATGGCAACTTGTTAAAATAGGTCAAGATGTGGGGGCAGATAAGGCAGCTCTGAAAGGCCGCTGGAGCTGGGTGAAGAACACATCAAACGCAAGCGGAGCTTCCGCCAGAATGCACCTTCTCAGCGCCTCTGGGGCAGATACCATCAGGGACCTGCTGGGGCCACCTCCCTGGGCACCACAGAAACTGCTAACAGAACCTGAACAAGACTGTCGGGTCCTTAAAGTCAGGACAGAAAGCTCTGGTGTCCCTCTTCACCCTGCCAGGCCCAGCAGGGCCAGCACAAGGAGGGGGCTGGGGGCTGGGTGTGCCCTCAGGTGGGAAATGGAACCCCAAAATCTCGGTGTTTTGGGCTCCTGGGCTGGCAGAGCCCTGCTCTGCTCCTTGGGAGGCTCCACCTCCTCGGCAGAGCCACAAGCAGAGCCCACACTCTGAGTTCCTCTGCTCTGGCTGCCAGACAGCACTTCCTCCCCTGAGTAAAGTAAGAGTAAAGCACAGCAGTGCACAAAGAGACCTGAGCTCTGCCCCAGTCCCCACTCTGAGCTCTGCCCAAGTCCCCACTCTGAGCTGCCCCCAGTCCCCACTCTGAGCTCAGCTGGGCCAGGCCAGACCTGCAGCCCTCCTCAGGGCAGCCTGAGCAGGGTTCTCCTCACTGACACAGACCCAGTGTGGAGTGCCCAGTTCTCCCGTTTGAAACCCAACATGTTCTGCTCGGTCTCCCCAGGCCCTGCTCGCACAGTGACCCAGCTCTGGCTCCCTTTGCTTGGAAAATGCAGAGCTGAAGGTCTGGGGGCTTTAAAATGGCTCAGAGGGCATCTCTGGAGTCACTGCCTGCCAGGACCAGCCATCCAGGGCCCTTTCCCAATGGCAAAAGCTGGCTCTGCTGGCTTGAGCCCTGAATATTGCTCAGCAGCCTTTGGAGCAGGCAAACAGAGCTCCAGCTTGAGCATTTCCCAGTGATTCCAGATTTTCCTCTCCACATTTAAAGCCTATCAAGTGAAGCAATGCAAAAATAAATACAGAAATCAGGCATTCCCACTTATTGATCCCACCAAAGTGCCTGGGCCAAGGGATTCCTTTCCCAGCTCCAAGAGGGGTTGGAAATGAGGTGAGGGAAAATGTTACACAGAGGAAAGTGTTTGGAATTGTGCTCTGGCACTGCATGAACCCAAGTCTCCCCTTCCCGAAGGCACAGCTCCAAGAACAGCCTTTGGGGTGCTAATATTCCTTGGAAAAACACAGGGCCCAGCCACTGACTTCAGCTCCTCGCCTATCTCCAGGGGTGGCTCTTGTGCACTCTTTTCCATGAGCAACAGCAAACGTGGAGGGAAATATCCAGCTTGGAAATGAATGCTCCTGATTTTGCCAGCACCTTGGTGCCTCGGTTTCCCCAGCTGTTCAAACTCATCCTGGGGTCCTGCACACCCAAAGCACTTCCAGTGCCACAGGGAAAGGCATTGCCAGGAGAAAATAGGAATAAAAATGGGAATAAAAAGAGCAACTTGTGCTGAGTGGTCTCTTTTCTCAGGAACATTGATCTCCATGGCACAGCAGAGAATGAGCCCCAGGGCACAGTCCCTCCTGCCCCTCCCCAGTCCACCCCAAGCCCCAGCCCATTCAGGAATGCAGAGCACACTCATATTTGGCATGAACTTGGTAGAGTCTCATTCAGCAGGCAGGGCTGAGCTCTCTTTCTAACTAAAGCCATAGCAACAAACCACTTCCTTTTTTACACTCCTAAAATTATCTGCCCACCTTTCCCCCCCTGCACCTCTCCCACCCTCACAAAGGCTCAGTGTCAGCCCCGGAGGAGCCGTGCGTGGGAGGGCACTCGGGGACAGTGGCACCTCAGGATCTGCTCTGAACCTGGGCATGATCTTTATCGGCACAAACTCTTTCCACCAGCTGGGCCAGCACAGATCTGAAGGTGCAGAGCCAGGGGAACTGGCAGCAGGCTTTCCTCAGAGCACAGGGAAAAGCCATGGCACAGAAGGGCTGGAAAGGATTAGCTCAGCTTTAGCTGGAAGTCCCATCCCACCAAGTTTCTCTCCTTGGAGATGCCAGATTGCTGAAGGGCTGTCATAAAGAGCCAGCGTTTCCGTGGCCTATCACCTTCTCATCTCTCCCAGCACAGGGAACGGAAAATGTTTGGGATGGCTCTGGCAGGGCCTCATCCCTGCCTCACACCAAGGTACAGTGGGGCCTCCTCTGTGCCAGAGGGAGAGGATCCATCCCCACACACAGAGCAGTGCTGGAGCTGAGCCTGCTCCTGCCCCAGGGGGAGAGCACAACCAGGAGCCCACCAGCCACCAGCACAGGGCTGGAGGCTCTGCAGCACCCCCTGCTCAGGAGCCAAACCAGCCCCAGCTCCTCCACAGCCAGCCAGGGGCAAAGGGAGAAAAGGCATTGAGTGACCCATGCCCAGCCAGGTGCCACATCCCCCATGAGCTGTGGGATGCCCACACTCAAAGGAGATGCAGCCCTGGGCTGACCCAGACACCCCAAAACCCTCCCTCACACCCCGAGCTGGGGCAGCCCAGGGTGCCCCGAGGCTCTGCCCCTGGGCACGGGGAGGTGCTGGGGGCACAGAGGGGTGCCAGGACCGTGCCCTACCTGTGTAGCCAGCCAGGGCAGCAGCAGGGATGACAGGCTTGTCCTTGTTCATGTCGGCCCGGTCCCGCACATAGTCCTTGAAGGTGCCCTTGGGCTTGTGGCTGGGCAGGGTGGCAGGGTAGTCCTCGGAGTCGAAGCTGTCGTAGGAGGGGACGCGCTGCAGGCTCTGGAAGGAGGACTGGCTGCTCCAGGACTGCGTCAGGCGGTCACAGCTGTCGTAGCTCTCTATGCTCTCGAAGGAGTCCTGGCCTCCCAGCTTACCTGGGGGAGGCACAGCAGGTGAGACAGGCCTGGCAGCACAGAGTGCTTCACCTGGCCAGCACAGAGTGCTTCCCCTGGCCAGCACAGGGTGTTTCACCTGGCCAGCACAGTGTTCACCTGGCCAGCACAGGGTGCTCACCTGGCCAGCACAGAGTGCTTCCCCTGGCCAGCACAGGGTGTTTCACCTGGCCAGCACAGTGTTCACCTGGCCAGCACAGGGTGCTCACCTGGCCAGCACAGAGTGCTCCCCCTGGCCAGCACAGAGTGCTCACCTGGCCAGCACAGAGTGCTCCCCCTGGCCAGCACAGAGTGCTTCCCCTGGCCAGCACAGGGTGTTTCACCTGGCCAGCACAGGGTGCTTCACCTGGCCAGCACAGAGTGCTTCACCTGGCCAGCACAGGGTGCTTCCCCTGGCCAGCACAGAGTGCTCCCCCTGGCCAGCACAGGGTGTTTCACCTGGCCAGCACAGAGTGCCTCACCTGGCCAGCACAGGGTGCTTCCCCTGGCCAGCACAGAGTGCTCACCTGGCCAGCACAGAGTGCTCCCCCTGGCCAGCACAGAGTGCTTCCCCTGGCCAGCACAGGGTGTTTCACCTGGCCAGCACAGGGTGCTTCCCCTGGCCAGCACAGAGTGCTTCCCCTGGCCAGCACAGGGTGCTTCCCCTGGCCAGCACAGAGTGCTCCCCCTGGCCAGCACAGAGTGCTCCCCCTGGCCAGCACAGAGTGCTTCCCCTGGCCAGCACAGAGTGCTCCCCCTGGCCAGCACAGAGTGCTCCCCCTGGCCAGCACAGGGTGCTTCCCCTGGCCAGCACAGAGTGCTTCACCTGGCCAGCACAGAGTGCTTCACCTGGCCAGCACAGGGTGCTTCCCCTGGCCAGCACAGAGTGCTCCCCCTGGCCAGCACAGGGTGTTTCACCTGGCCAGCACAGAGTGCCTCACCTGGCCAGCACAGGGTGCTTCCCCTGGCCAGCACAGAGTGTTTCACCTGGCCAGCACAGAGTGCTCCCCCTGGCCAGCACAGGCTGCTTCACCTGTGCACTGTGCAGGCACAGGGCAATTGATGCTGTTCCTTTACATCCCATCTCCAAAATAAGCACAGCCCAGAGCTGCAATATTTTTACCTTTGCCATCCAGAGCAGGGCTGAGCCCTGGAAAACTTCAGGCAGAAGAGCAAGGCAGAGAGAGACAGGGGAAAAACCCAAATCTGGCCTCTCTACCCAAGACTGGTGCCTGGGGCTGACTGGAAATGGTCCCTCATTTCCAAAAGGCAATTTCAGAGACAAAATTCACTTTAGATACTCAAGGCTGAGCTTGGGAGCCTAAACCTGGGCACTCCAGGACCTCTTCATTCAGAGGGTGGTGGGGCCCTGGCACAGGGTACCCAGAGCAGCTGTAGATCCCCTGGATCCCTGGCAGTGCCCAAGGCAGATTGGACAGCCTTGGAACAACCTGGGACAGTGGAAGGTGTCCCTCCCCGGGGGAGGGGTGGAACCAACTTTAAGGTCCCTCCCAAGTCAAACCTTTCCACGATTCTCTAATTTCTGTGATTCTCTTGCTGCTGAAGGATATTGGAGGTTTCAAATAAATCCCTACTACATCTGCCAGCCCCATTCAAACACTGCTCAGGCACACCCAGCTCCTTGAATTTGGATGTTTCTACACAGCAGCCTTTTGCTGCCATCTGTCCCAGCCAGCCCCAAATCCCCAGCCAGCAGCAGGTTTGCTGGAGGAGGAGAGCCAATGGCTGAGAGCTCCAACAGCTTTTTCCAGCTCTGGTAAGGTGAGCACAGCTGGTTTGTGTCAAAGTCACTCTCTGGGGTATTTTTAGTTGAAGCCAGAACATGAGAGGCCAGATCCTCAGCAGTGCTGATTTACACCCCCCAGAGCCAGCCCTGTACTGAAACAGAGCTAAAAAAGGCCCCAAAGAACAAACTGAAATCATAGCCTCTGATCTCCCTACTCCACTGATTGCTCAACATCTTTCCTGACAAGCTAACAGGATCATTCAAGTTCACTAATTTCCCAAACCCAGCTAAAAACAGCTGCTGGGATTGTGCAAGAGCTCCTGGAGAAATTTCCATTGGCAGAGCTACCCACAGCCTGGGCCCAGAGAGCAAATCCCAGGGGACAGGGAACGTGGAAGGGCGCTGGCACACACCCCCAAATATTTGTTGTGTTGTAGTTTGAAGAGCACTTGCTGTGAAAAGACTCAACTACTGCAGGGCCTGCCCTGATTGCTGGCCTGGAGTCACTGGGAGCTGGGATCCATCGGCTTCATTCTGCTGGAACAGCCCTGTTCCAAACTCTTTTCTATTTTCTTTTTGTTTTTTGAGGATTTTCACGCTCCAATCCTCCCCTGAATCCAGCTAAGGAGAACACAACGCTGCTGTGTGTGTACATTAATTGGCATAACCAATTCCCTGAGCAATCCTGCAGCACAGGCTCATTTAGAAAAGGAATTAAAACCTGACAGAGATGTGATTTGTGTCAATCCATTGAAAATTCACCTAAATTCCACCTAGCTGGAACAATCATGACCTGCACTTACTCAGGACAAGCTTAAATGAGTTTGGCAGCCCCACTCCTCAACCAGCCGCCCTCGCTGACAGGGCAGAGAGAAACAACTCCCGTGGGACCCCAAAATTTCCTCCTAAAGGCCCCACAGAAGGCTTGGAAAAGGCCCCACAGTGTCTGGAAAACCTTCACCCCGAGGTGATGCTGAAGGGCTTGACTTTGTGTCAGACTAGCCTTGTAAGACAGTGCAAGGTAAAGAGGGACATAAATATAAATTAACTGGGCTCTGCTTTATATTAAGGCTTTCCCCCAGCCCTGGGAGGATTTGTGTCCCCCAAAGGCCCTTCCATGGCTGAAGTGCAGCCCTGGTGTGAGCACAGCCTCTTGCAATCAGCGTTCAAGTCTTTGCTAACAGCAGCAGCCAGGGCTCTCTGTTCCCTCCCCTGAAACCATTTTTAGGTTTGCCACTGAGAACAGGCTCGAGGTAGAGTTGCAAAAGCCTTCCTGAACCATTGCACTGTGAGAATGATGAAATCACCTGTGTTAAAGAAAAGGTCAAGAAAAGGCAAAGACATTGCTGAAATTTAGGCAGAAAAACAACCCCAAAAAGAAAAGTTTCCCCAAAATTAAAACCCTGCTGCCCTTCTGGCTCAGGTCACCTTTCTCAGAAGGAGAGGCAAGAGCACGAATAACAACTTCCCTCTAATTAGCTCCTGGAAAAAGAGTGAGGAAGCTCAAATGAGCTGCACGTGCCATGCAGGCTGGAAAGCAGCTCTGGCTTTCCTGGGAAGGCAGCTCATCCTCAGCTCTCTGCACAAATGGGTTTAGCTGCTGCACATCAAACCTGGCTCACAGCACCACGTCACTCTAACGAATTCTGGGGCTGAGGACACCTGGATTCCATTTTGGGGGATGGCAGGGAGGTCACAGCTCTTCCCTGTGCCTCAGGTTCCCTACCTGGAATCTGGAGATAATGATCCCACTTGTGAGGGACTTTGAGCTCGATGGATTCAACTTTTTGCTTTGAACAGAGGCAGAGCCACATCCCCAGCCTGGCATCACTGAAGTGATCACAAAGCAATCAGACATGTGGGCCCCACGTGTTCCCAGTCTCACAACATTAATTGGGAAGATATTTGGGCTCAGATCCTCCAAAGTGTTCAGGTGTTTAAATCACACCACCTCTAACAGGAATCGTGTACCTACAACTCTTTGGGGAGCAGCAGTTGGGGGGTTCTTAGCTCTGCTGCTGCCCCAGCCCCTGACATCTGCACCTCCTAACCAAGCTCAGGAATTTGCTATAGCAGAGTATTTCAAACAAGCAGCCATCAAATAATGGACAAAGACTTTGGATCACAGAGTGCAAAACTCTTCAGAGCCTCCAGCAGCAATTCCTGAAGAGAACTTGTGAAGAATTTGTGGGGATTTGCCTGGGCTCCTAAAAATGGGATTTCTACAAGCATCCAGCAGTTTGTCCTCCCTGACAACGTGAAAGCTCAGTTCAATTTCACTCAGGTTCGACATCGAGGCACAGCACCAGAAAAGTGCCCTTTCTGCAGAGGATGTAAAAACAGGCAGCAGAGGAGAGGAAAGAAAGATCTTCCTCAAGTTTCCCTGGAGAGAAGGGCAGGGAGGGCTCAGAGCCACCAGGGAAGTCAGCATTTGTTGGGAGAGGGCTGTGTCAGCATTGTGCTCCCCGAGCCATTCCCTTGGGAGGGACGGTGAGAACAGCAGGAATCCAAGCCAGCCCGTCAGACAATTCCCTTTCCTATAAGTTTCATTATTCTATTTCTCCAAAGTATCCAGTCTTATTTACAAAGCCATCCTTTAAAACTCTTTTCCTAACTCCATTTCTCCCTCAACAACATCTGTCCTGTTCCACGGCGTTTCTAACTGAGCATTTCCCATCTCCCAGCTTACCTACAAACACATACCGTACAAACCTTCTGCTAAACCCTAAAAACTCTCTCCACACCCACTTCCCGCAGGGTTTACCTCGGCTGGCACGGCCCATGCACATGTTGTCTGGAGTCACCACCTCCTGCTTGATGGAGAAGTAGTCGGTCTGCAGCACGTCCTGGGCGGGCTCGCGCAGCAGCACCGCGGGATAGTCGCTCTCGTACTTGAGGGACAGCAGCTCCTCCGAGCTGATGGGGTGCAGCGTCTGGTAGGACTCGGTGATGAAGCTGGGCTCGGAGAACTCGGAGGGGGGCACGCACTGCGCGTGCTCGATGCCGTAACCTGGGGGCACAGCGGGAGTCAGACCCTGCCCAAACAGCCCCAAGCTCCCAGAGCACCCCACACCCCTCCCTCAGGCACTGCTTCGGGCAAGGGCTCCAGGAGCTGCAGAGATGGGGTCTGAAAATGCAGCAAGTTAGCAAAGTAAGACACCCCAGACCATCCTCGATGTGCTTTGCACCAAACCCCTCCCAGGGCAGCTGCCAGAAGGAAAAAGCTGGAAAATCCTGGGGAGTGGAGTCTCAGCAAAGGAGGAACAGGGTAAAAATGTTTCATTGCCGGTTGGGAAAGGTGACTCCTTGCACAGCCACCTCTCCCCAGTGCCAGAGCCTGGAATCCCAGAATCTCAAAAGGTTTTGGATTGGAAAGGAACTTAAAGCTCATCCAATTCCACCCCTGCCAGGGCAGTGACACCTTCCACTATCCCAGGCTGCTCCAAGCCCTGTCCAACCAGGCCTGGGACAATTCCAGGGATGGAGACATCACAAACTCTCTGAGCACCCTGTGGTGCCAGGGCCTCACAGTGAAGGATTTCTCCCTCAAACCTCATTTAAACCTCTCCTCTTCAGATCAGTTTTTGCTGGTTCATGAAATATCTCCCAGACTTCCAATGCCCTTCAAGAACATCTCCAAAGCAATGGCAAGTGCAGGAGTGCAGGTGGAGACTCATCCCTTTCCTTGCTAGGCTCCTCCCTGGCAATCCAGAATTCAGCCTTTCCCCCCATTCCCTCCCTTTTCAACAGGTTTTTTACAATTCCCAGTACTCAGGTGTGCTGAGGCTGCTTTCAAAATCTGCTCAGTTACATCTTCAAACAAATAGTGCTTGAGGAAATCAGATGTTGGCACACAAGGCAGCCACCTTCAGGAGTGGCTTCCAAAAGTTCAGGAGGCTTCCAAATGAACCCAAAACCTTTGGAAACCCAAGATCCCCCTTTGCAGGGTGCAGCCCTGTTGTGGCGAGGACAAACCTCGGCTCAAAGGTGCTTCCAGGCATGGCAATGGTGATAATTATCACTGCTAATTGAGACTTACTAATGAAGTAGTCTGAGGTGTAGCGGGACTCGGGGTAAGTGGTGCTCACTCCATTTGCTGGGTACGGTTTCACCTCTTCTGCAAAGGGGAAAGGAAGGAAATGTCACCAGTGGAAGGCACACGGAGCTGTGCAACACTTGCTGTGCCACAGAGAGCCCTGAACTTCCCAAAATCTCCTCCCCAGGTCAAACTGGGACATTCTGAGCAACAGAAATTAATTCAGAGCTGAAATCCCACAGGAACCTGGGGCACGTGGGGTCCTTTGGGAATTCCTGCTGCAGGTATGGCCGAACTTAAACCCAACCCAACCAGCAACAACATTCTCAGCCAGGGCTCCAGGAAGCTCTGAGCTCCCAGCTGCAGCATTTCCCTGCTTGCCTCAGGCTTTGTCACCTCTCCTTCTCCTGGGGGTTGCTGAGCACACTTCCATGTATGAGCTCCTGGAAAACCTCCCCACACAAGGACAGCTGTTTCCCTGGAAAAGCCCTATTTTTAGACCAGCAGTAGGTGTGTATGAGGGAGTGGTGACCCATCCCAAAGCCAGCTCCTCTAACCCCAAATCTGTGTGAATTCCCAGCCTGTGCAGCACCTGATGCAGGCAGAACATTCCATGCTCCAAACTGCTTTGTCTCACTGTCCCTGACCCCACTCCTGACACAGACTCCTCCCTGTATATATGGTCAAAACGCCAAATTTCAGCTTTCCACAGGCATAACTCACTGGGACAGAGCACGGAGCATGCCAAGGCATAGATTCCCTGCTTCCCGTGGCTTTTTCCAGGTACACTTTGCTCCTCTTGGCCTGCGCTGAATTTGCTTTCCCATGTAACAACCACCCTGCCCCTACCCTGAGCAGTTTTTCCCTGAACACCTGAGTCATTCCAGCATGGCATGCTGAGCAGGGATACAGGGATGGGGATTTTCTTTCCTTTAACCAAAGCAAGGCCCCCGGGCAGCTCTGGCTGAGTTTGTTTCTGCCCCGGCTCTGGAGAAGCCGAGCACAGACAACGCACGTTCGCCTGTGAGGAGCCTAAATTTGGCCCTCTCCCCTGGGGACTGCAGGCTGGAAAATATTCCCTAACAAAAGGAGGGGTTGTGCAAACACAGAGGACTAATGAGAAATGCTCTGTTCCTCTCTCCACAGTGCCTGCCAAGGGCAGGGGGTGGCCACAGAGCAGGGGAGAACCTTCGGCTGTGCTTAGAGTCAAGTGCAGGGCACTGCTGACTGCTGGTAACTGAGGAGGTTATTTTAGGAAGAATTATGGAAAAGTGAGCCTGCAAATACCCAAATCCATCCAGGGAAAAGGCACCCATGTGCTGTTTTTAAACCCTGAGCAGCCTGTGGTACATGAGTCACGCAGTGCTCACAGGGGACAGGGTCAGCTCAGGGAACAGCGGGGTCACAGCCTGTCCCAGCACGACCCCGGGCCAGCAGCACAGGTAAAGCCAGGCATTTCGGGGCTCAGAACCACTCCCAGCACCAACACACCCAGCCATGATGGTGGGGAAGATGGAGAGACAAGGTGGAGCCCTGGCTGAGCCTGGAGACACCTGGATCTCTTCCCATGTCACATCCAGGTGCAGAGGGAGAGCCCCAGCTCCTCCTGCCTGGGCAGGGACGTGGCAGGGACAGGGACAGGGACAGGGACAGGGACAGGGACAGGGACAGGGACAGGGACAGGGACAGCTCTGTTCTGCCTGTACAGCTCCAGCCCAGCTCTGGCCAGGGCTGGAGATGAGCCCCAGCACTTACAGGGAACAGAAACCAGACCTGGGGGGAGGCTGGTTATTTCTTGGGAGCTCTTTGTCACCCACCAAATACCTCACTGGAAACGTGTTCAGAGCCCACCAGAGGAGCAAGGGCCCTGCTTGTGCAAGAGTGACAAAGTCATCAATGAAACCAAACAGGCAACTGAGATTTCTGGGTTCCCAGGGCAACACCAACAGTGTGAAGACACAGAAATTCAGCTTTATTCATTTTCAGCCTTTCAGAAGAACAGTTGCAGCAGGCACAAAGATTTTCAGCTTCTTTGAAAAACTCCTCCCTATCCCAGGCCTTTGTAGCACCAATTCAGTGTCTGAATACCCACATGTGTCAGTGCTGTCTGAAATTATGACTCCCCTCTGCCATAAATTTACAGCATCAAGTCCATCTCCATGTGGGGGGAATCTGCAGGAAGGAGGTGCAAACCCAGCCCTGGTGCCTCAGTCAGTACCTGCAGCACATCCTACCCTTTCCACAGCCCAAAAAAATCACAGAATTACAGAATCCTAGGAGGGTTGGGTTGGAAAGGACCTTGAAGGCCTCCCAGCCATGGCAGGGACAGCAGGGAAGAAGGGCTGTGGGAAGGTGCAAGCAATGGCTCAATGCAAGGAGAAATTGGGCTGACCACAAGGTTTGGCTTTGTTTGGTTAAACTGCTTGGTGTTGATGCAAGCACTCCATGAAAAATATGCAAAACAAAAGGGACAGACCAGATTTAGAGCCCAAGAGCAGGAAAACAGCCTGGCCTGCCCAGAGCCCGGGAAGGGCCATGTTTACCTTCTGCAAACCACAGGTAGCAGTAAAATTAGTAATGGGCAATTAACATCCATTTGTCAATGGTTTCCTGGAAGGAATAACTGTGCCCCCCCTCCCCTTCCTGCCACCAGGGTCAGTAGGACAGCACAGGGGACATTCCAGGAAAGCAAATAGCTCTGCAGAGAAGGGAGCTGGGAAAAGAGCCCAGGTGTGCTGCAGCTCCTGCCTGTGGCTCAGGCAGAGGTGCCCAGCTCCTCACCTACTCATTAGAAACCATCCCAGTGCTCCTGGGCATCCAGACATGGAAAATCAACATCCTAAATCAAAGTGTGTATCCCCAGCCACTGAAAGTTAATGCCCTTGGGTGTTGTCATGTAGGGAATGGCACAGATGGCTCCTCCTCCCAGACATGCTGGTTTTGGGGGCATGGAACACCTTTTTTTGGGACATGGAACAAAGCAAAGCAGCTTCCAATTGCCACTGGGAAATTCGGGTAGGATTTTGGCTGCATTTCAGTACCCAGTTCCAGTGGAGGAAATAGTAAAATTCACAACAGGAGCTGAACAGGCTGAGGAAAAATGCTTTGGAAAATCCCACCATAGATTCCAGGCAGTCACAGCGTCCCTGCCCACCGGGGATCCCTGCCAAGCAGCCGGCACAAACACTCTGCCTCTTTGAGGCCCTGCCAGGACCCGCCTTGCCCGCTGCTGTGGGATGCCCATTTGGAATCCTGCTGAAAAGCTGGGCTTTGGAAGATGTTTTTCCTGGGATTAAAGCTCATGGTGAACACCTCCTGGTCTCTGGAAAGCCCCAGAACCAGGCTGGCAGGGATGCTGTGAATTGTTCACCCGGGACACCCCAGGACTAACCTTTCTGCAGGATCTCCAGGTGTTCCCAAAGGATATCTCCCACAAAGTCAGGCGCCAGCTCCAGGAAGCACTCCTTGCCCAGGGCACAGAGGGCAGCTCCGTTCATGCAGAACTTCTGGAAATCCACTTCCTTCAGGCTGAACTCGTTCACTGCCCACATCACCCAGTCCCGCACGTGCGTCTCCGTCCACTGCTGGGGGTCTGCAGAGGGATCCAGCCGTCAGCACCCCAGGCAGTTTTCCCAGGAAAACAGGACACAGACAGTGCTGCAGCTGCCCTGCACTAGCACAGCCTCAGCCCTGGAGACTGGCAGCCCACTGGCATCAGGGTGTGAGGAACACCATGCCCGGTCTGGATCAGCCTTAATGTGGACACGTTTCATCCAAGGAACAAGCTTTGGATTTATCGGGATTTCTAAAAATCCCATCACTTCTCTGACCCCCTTCTCCCACCCATTTCTCCAATTTTCTTGGTTTCTCCCTGTCACCAGTCTCTGGTAAAGGGTTCCTGCTGCTTCTTTCTTTAGTGGAGATGACTTGTCCACATTTTTCCAGCTTCTAAGAAGCTTCAGGTGGTATTTAAAAGGCAACACCACCTGAGGAGACCCAGCAGGGGAGATGGCAGACAGGGAATTCTGGGCAGGCTGGAAGGAGGACACTAGCCCTGTGGGCACTGTGGTTGTTCACAGGAAGCCAAGCCTTACCTTTGGGAATTCCCAGCCGCTGCTGCTCCTTGGCAAAGCCGCTGAACGTGGCTTTCAGTGCCTGGGACATCATTTCTTTGCTGCTGGGCGTTAATAAAGGCACATCTGCACATTCCATGTCTGAAAGAAGCAGGAGAGGAACACAGCCATGAGGACACAGGGCTGGGAAAGATGTCAGGGAATGCTAGCCAGGTGCACACGGTGTCCCTACACTTCTGGAATGTGCTACTGGATGATGATACCAAGGCCTTTCCAGACAGCCTGCTGCGCTTCAGCATTCCAGGTGTGTCTGGAGCCTGGGAAATGGCTCAGCAGCTCCAGGCACCGAGGAAGGCAGAGCCCCACACCAGGGTGAGCAAGAAGAGGGAGAAAAGCATCCCTGAATTACCACTCTGTCATCCCAGCACAAAGAAAAGCAAGGAGAAAATTAAAGAATTCTAGAAAATTCTTTATCCTAGGAAATTCTTCCCTGTGGGGGTGCGGAGGCCCTGGCACAGGTTGCCCAGAGAAGCTGTGGCTGCCCCTTCCCTGGAAGGGTCCAAGGCCAGCTTGGAACAACCTGGGATAGTGGAAGGTGTCTCTGCCCAAGGCAGGAGGTGGAATGGGATGAGCTTTAAGGTCCCTTCCACCCCAAACCATTCCATGATTCTAAGAGTCCATGAAAAAGCGAGCTGACGGCGGCTGAGACAGGATGGAGGAGTGGCAGAATACCCACTTGAGGGGGGAAGGGAAACAAAGAGCTGGAAAATCCCACATTAGCCCAGAGTTACGTCATGCACATCCACAGCACGGAGCCAGGGTGAGTCATGGCCAACGCCAGCCATCCCAAGGGACAGCGGGGCCAAGCCAAGAGCCAGGCCTGGAGTCAGTCCTGACAAGGACCAAAGCTCTTCCTTTCCTTTTTTAAATCCCTTTTTCAAATTTATTTGGAAGGAGATGAAGCTTTGCAGCCAAAGAGTCTCACAAATAAAAGCAACCATTTGAGGCAAAATATCTGAATAGAGGTTTGGCTCTTTTTCCTGTACTTTCAGTATTCCTGAAAAACATCTTTGATGAAGAAGGAAAGTCTTGAACAACCACCACCCCAAAAACTGCCCTTGATCAGCGGAGATGGAAATCTTCCACCTGAGGTTGGTTTAGCTCTGCAGCCTAGTGGAAATTTTCCATGAAAACTCAGTGGAAAAATGACACCATGGGCAAAGTCTTTGGTGTTCTCACAGACATTGAAAATCAAAGAATTCTGTGCCTTGTGGAAACTCAACCACCACAGTTTTCCATCGCTTCAAGTTCGTTAAACTCCTGATTTAATAAACCTTTACACCTGCAAAATGCTGCTGAGAGCCTGTTCCAGGCAGTGTTGGTGTATTCCTGATAAAACACAGAGTCAGGAATGGAAGAGCTGCAGCCACTGGGAAGAGCCAGCCCAGCTGCCCAGTCTGGAATTCCTGCTCCACTCAACTCCTCCCCAGCCAAACTGGGAAGAGCCAGCCGAGCTGCCCAGTCTGGAATTCCTGCTCCACTCAACTCCTCCCCAGCCAAACTCATGGCCACCATTTAAAGGCCAAACAACCCAACACTGGGTTTTTTCCAAGTGGGAATCTGGGGGTTGGGTCAACAGAATTTCAGGGCAGTGGTGGAGTCATCACTCCTGGAAATGCTTAAAAAACCTGTGGATGTGGCTCTTGGGGACATGGGTTGGTGGTGACCTGGCAGTGCTGGGCAGTGGATGGACCCCATGATCTTGGAAGGCTTTTCCAACCTAAACAATCCTTTTTTCCATGGATAAACCTCCACATGCAGCTCTGTAGCACACGGTGAGGGTGACAATGCTGCAAAGCATCCCCAGATCATCTGCTGGATGCTCCTGACGCAATTCCACTGCCAAGCCAAACAGAGCAACTTCTCTGTCCCCACTTCTGCACCTTCCACCTCTCAGCCCCAATACAAAAATTCCCGCTTCCCTTTGCATGTCCTCCAGCCAAGTGCCCAAGGCTCTCAAGGAATGATTTGCAGCCTCTTGGCTCAGGTAGGAGCAGTGAAATTCCCAACACGGAGTCTCTAGGACACAATTCCTGCCCTCAGCCCAGCACACAAATCCAGAATTGCCTCCACAGTGGCAGGACCAGGACCTCTGAAAGCAAATCCCACATCCAAAGGCTATTTGGCAAATTACACTTCAATATTTACTGGATTTGGCTGGCGAGGGCACGGAAAACGAGCAGCCACCATTGCTATCTCTGTTCCCCATCTGCTGCTTGAGATAACACTGGGAGAAAGTGGCTCGGTGCCCCTTTCCCTTCATCCTCAAGTTACATTTGAATGCTCTGTTCTCCCTGCTCTGTGGTCACAGGGACCACCCAGGAATCTGCTCCCTCCGCCTGCCTCAACAGCAGCTCCTGCCTGCCCTGGGAAGATGAGTCAGAGCCAGGCTGAGAAAACGGTTCTAACCCCAATTCTAACACTGAATCACCATGAAAACCTCTGTGGAGGTGAGCTCCTCAGGCCAGACACCAAGAGCAGGGTGAAAAACGGTATTTTTATCTCTGCAATAGCAGGGGCCCATCCCTGATCCTGCTCTTTGGTCGTGCAGGATCCATGGGTTGGCTTTGCACAAACGCAGCAAATCAATTTTTCAGTAGCGGGAGGATAAGATTTCGGTTTAGGAAGGTGAATGCTGAGCTCTGCACAAACAGCCTGTCAAAACAGGGGAGACTTAAAAGTGATTCCCAGGGAGAGGTCACAGGGAAGCAAACAATCTGTTCCCAAATAAAAAAAAACACCCATGCCAGAGGACGGTTTCTATTTAAAGACCCAAATCAACCCAAATGTGCATTTCAAGGCTTCTGCAAAATCTGTTGTGCTCGGCAGATTTAGGACTAAAACATCATCTGCACTTTTCCTGCGAGGTCACAGCCACTTGTTTGAATTTCTGCTGAGGACAGAGCAGCCCCAAAGCCCTGAGCCTGCAGAAGCCTTGGCTGGGTCAGCAGTGCCCCAGAGCTGGGAAAACTCACCCAGGGAAACCAAACGTGTGTGTGAAGCTCTGCAGACGTGTTTGGGGACAAGGCTTGGCTGGGTGGCTCGAGAAACATGGGGTGGATGGACAGTTTTTACCCTAAATTCTTGTGCTGCTGCTTTGGGTGTACTGAATTTATTTAAATAATTCAGTATTTATTTTAAAACTGGGTGGTTTATGTGCAGGGAGCATGGTGGGCTTCACCCAGCTCTGTGCAGGGCCAGGACTCAGTGATCCCTATGAATCCCTGCCAACCTGGAATATCCTATAACTCTATGAACTTTGCTAGTGCAGGGAAATTCCTTCCCGTGGAGGCAAACCCAGCCCTGGCAATGTCCTCCAGCCCTTCGCCTCCAGTCTGGGATGCCTAAAGGTCAGAGTTGAGCAGAATTTCAGGAACAAAAGCAACAAGCCCGGCTTAGCAGCCCCGGTATCAGCTTTCAGTGCCATCTGAAACCTGTTTGCAAGATTTTAATCAAACCTTGCACCAATAAAACCTCTCGGAGCACAGGGCTGCGTGCAGGGCTGGGGCAGGAGCCAGCAGCAGGCCCAGCTGTTCCACCTAAACCCAGTTTAGGAATGCTGAGGCTTTAATCCCAAAAGCAAGCTCAGCAGCAGGGGCCGGGCTGGGATTTCTGGCTGGTTTTTACGAGCCCATCAAAGCCCCCTGACACGGCTGCCACGTGCACCCAGCTGTGGGGATGCCATGTCCTCGTCCTGCGCCGACAGAGCCGCCTTTGATTTCCCTCCTGGGAGAGCAGGCAGGGAGCTATGGTTGGATTTTTAAGCAGTGCCAGGAGTTGCAGTCGCCCTGGAGAGTTATGTCAGCAGCATCTGCAGAGCAGAGATGCGGGATTTGCCTTGCATGGGGACAGCTTTTATCTGGCTGCAGCTTTCCAAGGCCAAGAGGGATCTGGAGGCTCTGTGGCTTCTCCAGACCAGGCCCCTTCAGCTCCCTGACAGACCTGGAGATGGGACTCAGAGGGACAAGAGACTAAAACACCCTGACATTGCCCTGGATGGGTTCTGTGCTAACGGGGACCTGCCCAGAGCCCCCAGCCAGGGGCACGTGGAGCCTGAGAGAAAACCAGGAGCAAAGAGGCCAAGATCACCAAGTTCATCTCCCAGCCACATTCCCACTCTGCTCCCACCAGGCCCTGCATGTGTAAACTATTTCCACACATCTGATCTTTTTAAAGGACTGGGATTTACAAACTTTAGGGATTTTGACCTTCAAATGCACAGAACTCCTCTGCACGCCAAAGCCATTTAATGCAGCTGATTGCAGAAGGAAAATAAATGGCAGACAGGGCAAAAAAAGGATGGTCTGAGCAGAAGGATGGGAGCAAAGTCATTTTTCAGCCGAGTTTCCACTCAGGGTCAGTGACTCCACCAAGGTCCCCTCGGCCACTCACTTTTTTTTCCATCAGAGCCCCAGTGTGTCCCTGTGTGGGTTTCACCCAGCAGCTGCTGGAAAGGGATGCGGGGAGGGTCAGAGCAGAGACACCTGACCCCACAGCACCTCCTGTCCCTGCCCGGATGGATGGGTGGATGGATGGATGGATGGATGGATGGATGGATGGATGGATGGATGGATGATGGATGGATGGATGGATGGATGGATGGATGGATGGATGGATGGATGGACGGACACCAAGGGCAGGACCCCGAGGTCTCCTCAGCCTCCCCTTCCCAGGCCGGGAGCACATGGATGCCATGGAGATCCCAGGCCCTTGTGTGGCTTGGCAGAGGCACGGGGACAAGGGGGAAAGGTGTGAAAATGAAACAGGGTAGATTTAATTTGGATTAGACTTAGATTTAGATTTAGATTCAGATTTAGATTTAGACTACATTTTAGGAGGCAATTCCTCCCTGTGAGGGTGGGCAGGCCCTGGCACAGGGTGCCCAGAACAGCTGTGGCTGCCCCTGGATCCCTGGCAGTGCCCAAGGCCAAGCTGGATGGGGCTGGGAGCAGCCTGGGACAGTGGAAGGTGTCCCTGCCCATGGCAGGGGGTGGAATGAGATGGCCTTTAAGGTCCCTTCCAAGCCAAACCATTCCAGGATTCCATTATTAAATTAGGGGGGAAGATGTACATTGTTTTCAAACAAGACCATTTGCAGAGACTGTGTATCCAAAGGCTCCATGAATTCATGCCTGTGTCCCTCAGAATCCTCAATCTTTGAGCCCTGAGGCAGCTGAGATCCCCCTGGAGCCCCCATCCATCCTGGAGCTGCCCACGCTCCAGGATGTCCCCCCACTGCTGGGTGACGATGGAGCAGGAGTTTCCCAGAGGGGTGGCAGGGGTTCACTGTGCCACCCTCCTCCCACGTGCCCACGGTGAGTCTGTGGCCACCACGGTTCCCCCCAGCCCACCGCGGGCTCATCTCCCTGAGCCCCTCTGTCCCAGCTTTCCCCAGGATCCAAAGCGGGGCAGAGCTGGAGCTGGGGGAAGCTGGAGCACAGATTTCCCAGCGTCCCCCAGCTGGGAGGGTTCAGCAGCCCAGAACCTTTCTCAGGATCAGAGGAGGCTGAGGAGAGGGGGGCTGGGAGCTCAGACCCTTCCCACGCTCCCCAGCGAGGCCGCCAGGCACCGTGGAGCCACCATGTCCCCACCACGTCCCCACCATGTCCCACCACATCCCCATCTCAGGTTTCCAGCACCCCCAGGCACCTCCAGCCCCTCGGGCAGCTCTGCCTTTCCCAGGTGCCCCCCGCCCTGGAGCAGGGACACCCGGGCAAACAACCCTGGCTGAGCCCCCTGTTATTTAGGCAGGATTAGGCAAAAATTTGTGTGCACTTTTGAACTGTTTTCACAAGCGTTGCCTCTCACTCCCACGCAGGAAGCAGGAGAGGAGCCGGCCTGTTCCAATTAGGGCTCCTCGGACCCAAAGGGCAGCGAGATCCGAGGGGGGAAAGGGAAAGTGGGACAGAAAGCTGGAAAAAAGAACCAGAAGGAAATCTGGGAGGGGAACAGGGATAAGCACAGCAAGGGGTGTTTGCTGGGGCCGTGGATAGGATGGGATGGGAGCAGATGGGGGAGATTTGGGTCCCCTTCCTGCAGCAACGTGCCAGAGACCGGCCCTGCTTCCCTCTGCAAGGATGGCACAAAAGGTGCAGACATTTGCTATTTTAATTTAAAATAAATATATTTCTTAAACAAAAAAATAAAAAGAGAAGAAAAATAAGTCTTTTTTTTCCCTCCTTCAAGCAGTGAAAAATAAATAGTGAGATGAAAGCTGGGCTTCAAGAGAAAAACAAGAGAGGAAACCGAAAGCCCACAGTGCTTAGCACTGCAGAAAGCCCAACAAAGCCGGCTTTTTTCTGGCCCTCAGCAGTTTTCTTAGGGAGATGTGGTGTGCCATGGGGGCCAGCTCTTCCCCTCAAAAACAGGCCTGAAGACTGTGCTCCCCAAATGCAGATAAAAGCATTTTCTCCCAGGTTTGGGCTCTCAGCCCTTGGAGCACCAGAGGGGAAGTTCAGCTGCAGGTGAGGTGTTGGGATGCTCTGCTTGGCCTCAGGTTCTGGGGTTCAGCCCTGTGTGCCATGGACAGCCTGCCCTGGCTGTCCACGAGCAAAACTGGGCACAGGGCAGCCACCAGGTGAGGGAGGGCTGGTTTGGCTCTGGCAGCTGTGAGGAACCAGGCCCAGGGAGAGGATTCTGCAGCCACCATCAGTCACAGCCTGCCCTGCTCAGGCTCCGGCTCCTTCTCCTCCCTCGCTCTCCCTGTTTTGTAACGTGGGTGTTGGATGGCAATCCTGGGAAAGCAGCATCCTTGAGAGTCCCAGGAGCTCACAGGGGAGCAGCCTGGTGGGCAGCTTGCTCCGTCCTTGGCTTTTGTGAGAGAAGAGGGAATGAAGTGCTAAAGAAAGGCCAGGGCTGAAGCTGAGCTAAACCACAGCCCCTGAGTCAACGCTCACTGCGATTATGGGAAAGCTCCCCCACCTCAGCAGGGCCAGGGCCCACGGCTCCTCTTCCTCCAGCAGCTCAGGGGCTTTCCTCGGCTGGGATTCACCCCATCCTCCCCATTTCAGCTGCTGGAAGGAGCACAGATGGATAAAGCAAACCCTGGGGAGATTCAGCCACCTCTGAGGTTGGGGAATGTGGCCATGGCTTAACAGCACTCATTGGAAACATCAAGGAAACAGGATTGGTCATCAATAAAATTCCATCAGCATTACCCAGAGCAGCTGTGGCCGCCCCAGCCCTGGAAGTGTCCACAGCCAGGCTGGACAGGGTTTGGAGCAGCCTGGGATAGGGAATGTACCTGTGGGATGGGATGAGCTTTAACACCCCTCCCAACCCAACCCACCCGAGGGTTTTAGGATGAGCTGCTACAGGGCTGGAGTGGTTCAGCTCCAGCAGCACCAGCAGCTCAGCACCAGACCCTCCCACTCTTGAATCAGCTCCAAATGGCCTCTGCAGTCCCTTCAGACCTAACAGCATCACAACCTAAAACTCCCAGCAGCCTTTTCCGAGCCCGCTGGCCTGAGGGCAGAGTCCAGCTTCATTAAACCCCCATGGAGGCTCCAGACTGGACACAGCCAGGCCAGGAGGCTGCAGCCAGTCAGGAGCAACCTCCACCTGCCCAAACCCCTCCTGCTCAGGAGGCAAAGGCCCTTAGAGCCCTTCCCTGCCTCTTTCCCAATGGAACATCCCATGGGCAGCGTCCCCTCTGGAGCCGGGATTAGCGCCTCACGCCTCACCTCCAGGCTGGGATCGCTGCCCAGCAGGGCTGGGAGGACCCTCCCAGGCTGGCGCAAACCTGAGGCACGCTTCCCCCATAATCACCTAATCCCTGCAAACCGCGCCTCTAAAGACTATAATCCCCGGGCAGGGCACACGCGCTGCCGAGCCTGGAAAAGCCTGTCATGGACACCCAGCCCGGCTGGAAGCAGCCCAGGTGCAACCAGCCGGCCCAGGTCATGCCCCACCTGCGGGAGATGCTCCTTTCAACCCAACCCCGCTGCTCACACCCCGCAGAGCTCGGACTGCTCAACAGCAATGGGGAAAAAAGGGAAAAACCCCTGCCAAGCCCCAGCACTCTGCACCCAGCAGACGAGCACAGATACTGCCCTGCTGCTGGCACAGAGCCCGGGCGCTCACGGGGCTTGTGACCAGAAGCTGTTTGAAGCTCCTCACTGTCCCAGGGCTGGGCCAGGAGCCCTCAGTGCCAGCCGTGCCCCCAAGCCTTGCAGGGCTGCAGGAGCCCAGCCTGAGCCTCCCAGAGCAATGCCACGCTGGGCTCCAGCACTCAGGGATGGTGCTCCGGGTCACACGCACCCACCGTCCCTGAGAGCTCACATTCCCTTCCAGTCAGGTCACACCCAGGAGTTCTGTTCTCTCCTCAAGCCCCCGGCTGATGTTGCCATTTCTGGCATCTTTGATGAAGGAGGGATGGGACTGGAGGATTTGTCCCAAGAGAAGGATGAACCCATCCCAGAACCCTGCCATGGGTTTTTCCTGGATTGCAGAAGCACCCATGGGATGCTCCTAAGGTACTCCCTGGGCAGTTCAGATGAAACATTTCTCCATCCATCCAAACAAACCCTCAGGCTCTTCCGCAGATATTCATCTCCCTGTCCTTCATCATTATCCAAGAACAGGGACGGACACAAAGGGGATTCAGCTCCAGCAGCTGCTGCAGGCTGGGGCTGCCAAACCATGCACCAGAGTCTCCCAGTAAGGGAGAGCAGGGATGTAGCAAGGCCAGGTTGAGGATAATTGGCAGAACATCGTGTGGGGAAGATGCTGTCAGGATGGGAAGTGTGAAAAGGGGAGGCTAAGATCTCTTGGCAGGGCTGTCCCCTCACAGCAGGAGGAAGGCCAAGGAACCTTCACTCAAGCTGAGCTCTTTCATCACTCACAAAGGATCCCAACTCTTCGAGCCGGCTCAGACACTCCTGAAGAACAAACTGTGCCAGCACACTTTGTGAGCAGCCATGCATGACCTCACAGCTCGGGATGTTTTCATCCCACAATCCCCATGATCCATGCGCAATGACTCCATGCCCTGGATAAAACCCCATCATTTGTGCTGCCCATCACCAGGACACGAGACACTTCTGAGGCCAATGGACTCCAGAGCTGTCCCTGCTGCTGGGAAATCACTGGTCCCAACAGAAGCCTCAATTACCCTTGCCTTGGGAAGGGATTAGACACGGAGCTGCTCAGCCAAACACCTCCGATCTGTCTGTCCCGAGGAATTCCCAGCCTTGCCTCCACTTCCCTGCTCAGACTGATCCCTCTGTGTCCAGGCCAGCCCCTGCCCCCGGGCCGAGTCACACCAGACACGAGGCAGCACATGGCAGCACCGTGGCACTGCCCCGGGGCTGGGGTGATGTTCAACCCCCCAGATATGTCCGTCCACATCAAAGCCTCTGCTGCTCCCCAGCTCCCACTCATCCTCCGGGAATATTTGTGAGAGCCGGACCCGCCGCTGGTGCGTCCATGCGCTCACGGGGAAGGTCCCAAGGCTTCCTGAAGCCAGAACATCCCCGCAGGATGCTGCCAGCACAAGGCGGCGATGCGGAAGGACCAGAGGATGACGAGGGAGGGAAGGAGGCTCGGCAGCTCCGGGTCACCTCCGCTCGCTGCCGCGGGCGACGGGCGCTGGGCGAGCCCTGCACCGCTCGGCAGCTGCAGATTCCTGCCTGTCCCACCCCCTCCTCCGCAGCCTTCCCGGGCACCCCTTCCCCGCAGGGCAGCGCCAGCCAGACAGCCGGGATTGCTCAATGGCAGCGGCAAGTCGCATCGCGTCCCGCGGCTGGCAGGGCTCCGCGCCCGCCCCGCTCCTTCCCGGCTGCGACAGCTTCCACAGCTGGCACTGCTGGGCTCTGCCCCGGGCAGCGCTCCTGAGGTGTGCAGGGCAGGAGGAGGAGGAAGAGGAGGAGCCCAAGAGCTCCTTCACCTCGCAGGAGCCTCACAGGCTCCTCCACGGGAGCCCTGTCCTCACCTGTCCTGCCCGTGTCCCCCCTCACCCTCTGTGCCCAGGGAAGTCCCCGCACACGAGGACTCCGGGGCTGCCCTCCCTTATCAGCCCGAGCTGTCCCGGTGCCAGTTGCAGTTTCCAAAGGCGGAGAGGGAAGATTAGGATATTTAGCTTTGAAATCAAACAAATAATTGCACAGGCTTTCTGCAAACAGATCATGGTTGGGAGGTCAGAGAGCAGCTGGTAAATCTCAGCACTGTTTGCTCTGCCTAAATAATATTAGACCAAGAATAATCAATCATTTTAAGCAACAAAATTATTTATAACTCTTTAGAGCAAACAGACAACTCCACTGGCAGCTGCCAAAAGATGGCAGGTAATGATCCACATGTCTCCAATTCCCCTCTGTGGTTATGGATTGGCTCCTTTGCATCCCCGGATTTACTGCCCTGAAGATTTGCCCCCACAAGTGCCATGACCCTCTCTGAGGGTGTCCCTGGCCAGGCTCACAAGCACACACTGAGAAACACACAAATACACCCAGCAGCCCCCTACAGCTGAAAATCCTGTCCCCCAGGGCAGCTCACAGAAGTCACTACCTGCTCCAAGCACCTTCCCATGTCCCAGTGCAGCTGCATCTCCCAGGGAGGGAGGGAGGGAGAACCTGCTGGACAGGAGAGGGAGAAGGTGCTCCTTCTGCTCTGCCCCCTGAGCCAGCCCCACCTCCTCAGGTTGTGGCAGTGCTGATGGCACCACCTGACCCCTCCACGGGCACCACTCATGTCCCACACGCTGCCCTGGGCAGGCTCTGCACAGCAGCAGCCACAACAGGACAGGAACCTTTTCCTGGCTGGGCTGGAAGCCGTGAAAGCCAAGGGGTTGCTGAGAGGAGAATGAGAGCCAGCTTCCCTCTTGGGACCCGAAGGGAGCCAGGACAAGGCCATCCCTGGATGCTCCTGCCAGCCCTGCACCATTTCACCTCCCTGTCCCCTGTCCAAGCTCAGCTCCCCCAGTGATGGAGGCCAGGAAGGGCCTGGGAAAAACCTGGGAACCAAAGTTCTGCAGCCCACGCCAGCCTCAGGAACAGTGGTGCCAAAGTAATTTCATTTCACAATTTCCCAGGAACAGTTCTCCTGGTTTTATTAATTTTTAAGCAGACAAGAAAACCAACAAAGGGGATTTTCCAGTAGAGCCCCAAGATTAATCATCTCCATCCCAGGCTGAGCACAGGGCTCCTGGGCTTTGCCCAGGTATGTTACACCACGCAACATCCGGGTTTCCAGGATCCTCAGGCACAGGAGCGAGGGTTTTCCCAATCCCCAAGAAGTTCTTTTCCAGCTCCTACTTCTAGGAAACTTCCCACCAGGGAAGGGACCAGTGCAGGGATTGGGCCAGACCAAGCCCTGGGAAGATGAAGGTGGGAGTGAGCTGGGAAAGGCGGCCAAAGACGAGCTGGGCTGCCCCATCAGGCTCAGTCCCCCCCATGCCAGAGCCAAGCGCTGTCCAGGATGGGATTATGTCAGCTCCTGGCCTCAGCCGGGAATAGCGAAGGGCAGGCAGGGATAAATGGATAAATGTGAGTGGCTGGAGGTGCTCGGATCTGCCCAGAGGAAGCCTGAGCTTGGAAACCTCGGAGAGGGCAGGGGGAGAGAGGCTGAGCCACTCCCAGGCCTCGCATCCACCCCGCAAAGCATCCGGAAGCTATTAAGGAATTACAGCCTCCCTGGCCCCGAGCCCTCCCCGGCAGAAGTGCCTGGGAGCAGATGGTGAAAGGGCTGATTGAATTCGGCTGCTCACGCCAAGAGGCTCTTTAGGAGACACTCAATGGAGGAGGGGGTGGAGGGGGCGGCATTTGGGACTCAGGAGCTGGGAGCCCTTGCCAGGAACTCCAGGAATCCTCTGTCAACCCTAAGGAGGCTGGAGGAGCTTTGGCAGTGACTTGGATGTGTGGTTTGAGGGGTGTGAGTTTCCCCTGGGAGCTTGGCCCCGAGCTCCTGGTGCTCCAGGAGTGACTCCCCAGTGATCCAAGGCTGGTTCCTCTCTTAATCTCCAAGGGCACCATGAATTGGACCAGCTCCCTTCCAGGGATGTGGGATGGCCCCAGGAGCTGTGTGATCCCAAGCCTTGATCCCAGCTCAGGAGGAGGCACAGGAGCTGTCAGCCCAACAGCCCTGCCCACTGCCGGGGCTTTCCTCCCAGAAAAATGCTGGTTTGTAAAGATCCTTAATTCCCAACTTGGTGTAATCCCACCCCATTCCCACACTGGGTATGGGACCAGACCTCCCAAAGAGCCCTCAGAGAGGGATGGAACTCCGGTTACTCTGGATAGGGAGGAGGTGGGGAAAAAAGACCAGGATGTGAGAAATGTAGGATGAAAAAGAGCCAACAGAAGGGGGGAAAAAAAAAAACAAAGGAAAAATGTGCTTCGAAAGTCATCCTCAGTGCCAGCCCTCCCGGGGGTGCTGCCAGTGCCTGGGCAAAAACACAGACGGAGGAACCAAAATTGCCTGGGGATGAAGGAAGGGTTTAAACCCTCCCTGGAAAGTGGAGGGGAAGAAAAGGAGGAATGCCCCAAAAACCAACACAGCCCCAAGCTCTGGGCTCCCTGCCCTGCCAGCTGGCTCCAGCTCCCCATTCCCCGTGCCCCAGGGGGACAAGGTATCGGTTTGGAGGCCCCGTGCCATCCCCGAGTCCATGCCTGTTTTTCCAAGGGAGAAAGCTGCAGTGAGTGCCCCCGGGATCCTTGGCCGGCTGCCCGAGGTTGGGAAATCGGGAGCCTGGTCAGGCTCTGCCGGAGGGGCCGGCACGGAGCGCTCCGTGACCGTCAGGGGATCTTTGCGGAGCAATCTTTTCCGAGACAAGTCATGAGATTATTTCTTGCCTGGAATTTGCTCCCGCAGCTCCCATCGGCCCCGGACTGCTGAGTCAAGAGACCGCCGGGGCTGTGCCCTCCAGATGAGTAAATAAATTGCCATGGGGAGTGCGGGGGGCCGGGGGGGCTGGCGCCCGGCGGGGCGCGGGACGGGGCAGGGAGGGGACCCGATGACTCCCGAGCCTAGGGCTGGGGATGGATCCCGGCTTGGCAGCAGCGCACAGAGTTAGTCACCAGATTAGCGAGCAGTTACACACGCGGCTTAAAGGCACATCATCCTCCTCTCCCGTTCCCTTTCCTCCTTTTCCTCCGGGGTCTTATCCCCCTTTTCCCTTCTTTTAGTTTTGAAGTTTCTTTCAGCCGAGCTTTGGCTCTCAGTGAGTGGCAGGGACGGGCAGCCCGACAGCCACGGAAGGCAGAAGCCCTTGAAGACGGCGAAGGGGGGAAGGGTCCGGCCCGGGGGTGACAAAGCTCGGGGCAGCCCCTCCTGACCCCCCCTCCCCACCCCGCCGTGCCGCCCCGGCAGTCGGGTCACTCTATAGGATCCATATGGCCCCGGCTGCTCCGGGCTCGGCGTGGAAGCAAGAGTGGTGCGAGTCATCCCGCTCGAAGGCAAACAGGCGCAGGGCCGGGGCCTTTCATGTTCCGGCCTTTGGAGCCAAATTCAAATCTGGAGCCGCTTAAAGGGATGGAAAGAGCCCCAGCGAGGAGCGGCCCCGCCGGGCCGCGGCTACCGGGACAGCTCCGCATCCCAAACCCCGCGGCTGCCGCTGGAAAGGGAAACCTTCCCAGCCTTCCCAGACCCCACTGCTACGCTGGAAAGGGAAACCTTCCCAGCCTTCCCAGACCCCACTGCTGCCGCTGGAAGGGGAAACCTTCCCAGCCTTCCCAGACCCCGGCACAGCCCCGGACACGGAGCCCGAAGTTCCCGGCAGCCCTTCACAAGGATGGGCTTGGGAAGTGCCGCCGATGCTGCTCCCAACCGGCCGGGCTCCTCTGCTGCCCGGGGCTGACGCCAGGGCTTGAGCAAAGGAGTTTTTCCTCGTTTCCAGCTGCAGAGCAGGAGGAATTGCGTTTGCTGACCTCATGGAGCAGGCTGAGGGATGGAGCAGTTGCCTCGAGCACTTGAAAAGAGAAAGCTCTTGGCATTGCATTTTCAAACCGCTTCTAACAATAATGGGTAAAAAAAGAAGGGGGAAAAAAAGACCCAAATTTCACGTGTCCCACTCCATCTTTTTTTAATTTTCCAGTGGAAAAAGCCAGGACTACTCAGCTTTTGCAAGTTGTTTCTTCAGAGGGTTCAGGTTTCGGTAAACAATTGCTCAAAACTAAAAGGTAAGAAAATAAAAATCCCCTTTTCTGCTCTCAGAGCAGTGACCAAAATTCAGTGGCTTTGCACAAACACATGCAGGCACCTCTGAAAAAAACTTTCATGTGGGTCAAAAAGCCACAGTTTGATTATTGTGATAAAAAGTGCTGACAACGGGGAGTAAACAACAGAAAACAACCCCAAAGCACTGCCCAGTGTCCAGCCTCAGCTTTTGGGCTCTGCTGGTGGCAGTGGCAGCTTCCCTGAGTGAGCAGGGTTATCCTGAAAGGCCGTGCCAGGAGAGGCAGCATCCCAGGGGGATGGCAGAGAGCCCCATCCTGCCGTGCCTGACTCTTGGTTCCCGAGGGATGCTGAGCCTGCCCCAGACTCCCAGCCCCCCCAAACTGGGAATTCTGGGGGGTGGGTGGTCAGGGCCTGCCTGCTGCTGGGAGGAGCAGGGAGGAGCTAGGCAGTGGAACAAGAGCATGGAGAGAGGGAATCCTGCAAGCAGAGGGAGACCTGGAGCACCCAGCTGAGGATGCTCCCACCTCCCTGATGCTCCCACTTCCCTGACACGGCAGAATGGGAGTGCTGTGCCTCAGTTTCCCTAAAAATAAGGTATCATCAAACCTTTGCTCAACATCTTTTGGGGTGCAAGGCCCCAGAGCTTTAGAAATAAGCTTTTAAAGGAAAGCTCAGTGCCTGGGCTGCCTTCTCCTGCACTCCCCACCAGCCATGAGAAGAATGCCTTGGAATCACGTCAAATATTTGAGATGAGGTGGGGGGAGAGAGAGGGGGCACGGCGAGGGGAGAGGGGGAGCTTTTGACTCAGTGTCTGGCTTCTTTCATCAATCCCACATTCCTGCTCATGCCATCACCCTCCGGGAAAGTGCGACAACCTACAGAACCCATGTGGAGCCAATTTAGAATCCCCTCCGTGTAAGAAAATGCATTTTGTTCATTAACAAGCTCTGGATGCTCAGCTGGGGTGAGGAGGCAGCCCCACAGCCATCCCAGAACGGGATTAAATGGGAAGATATCCTACACACAGCTACAGCCCAGAGCAGAGTCGTGCTCCCTGCACTCCCTCCCAGGACATTGTTCCAGCCCAAATAACCCCGGGGTTCCTGCCCCAGCCACCTGAGCTGGAGGGCTCTGTCTCTTCTGGCTTCATAGGAAAGGTTTAAAGCTGGAAAGCAGAGAATTGCTGGAGCAGGTTTTGCTGTTGTGCCCAGCAGCAACTGGGAGATGAATGAATGGGAATTCCAGCCTCAGAGCCCAGCTCAGAGCCAGACAGAGCCCTGTGATTTTGCACATCCCAATCCACAACCAGGGCTGCCACAATGACTCCAATCCTCATTCCCAAAGCAGAGGGAGCCACAGAAAAGAGGGGATTTTCCTCTCTGGGAAAGCAAGCTGCTGTTTCTCGGTGTGTTTGTGATATTCCTCTGGCAGGTTATATTTATCCACAAGCTCCAGGAACCAGATGTGGGACCGAGGGGCTGTGCTGCACCAGCTTCCTGCCTTCCTGCAAACACCGGCTCCACCTGCCCTGCACAGAGCAGGACACAGCCTGCAGAGCCAGGAAACTGTGCAAGGTCAGCACAGCCAGGGGAGGGGACAGGGAAAAACGTGTCACCTGCCTGGTCCTGCACAGGGGGCATTGCTCCCGTGAGCTGGTGATGTTGCTGGGACAGAGGAACAAACCAGGGCTTGGATGTTTGGCAGTTGACTGAAACAACCCCCAAAACCTCAACACAAAAATGCAGAGTTTCAGTTCAGAAAGAGATGGTAGTGAGAGAGCAGGGCTTGACCCATCCAGGGCTGCTCTGAGCCAGCCACCCTTCAGGAAAAGGATGGAACACCTCAGAGCAGCTCTGAGTACAGCACTGGGGGCTCTGCCTCCCCCCTCAGCCATGCAGGGCTCAGGCTCTGCCAGCAGCATTTGCAGCCTGAGAAAGGCTCCAGAGCTGGGTGAGACACTGAGACACCAGGCTGAGCCCTCACACCCAAGTACAAACTGAAACCACCCTGGCAGTGCCCAAGGCCAGGCTGGATGGGGCCCTGAGACACCTGGTCCAGTGGGAGGTGTCCCTGCCATGGCAGGGGTGGAACTGGATGAGCTTTAAGGTCCCTTCCAACCCAAACCATTCTGGGATTCAGGGATTTATTTCTTTTCTTGCCATCTCTGTGCACTTGGCCCCCAACAATCCACCCCAGGCTGTCCCTCCCCTGTTCCAGGAGATATTCAGGCACATAAAGCCACTGCAGACTCCCACATTTTCCCATCTCTGCCACAGAAGCCTGCAGGCACAAATCCCCAAAGCTGGGGAGATGAGAGCAGCTCTGCAGGGCTGTGCAGCAGGAGCCACCCCAGCTTTCCAAAGTCACCTCTGCAGGAGCAGATCCCCCTCCAGGCCCACTATCTCCAGAGCCATCTCCCAGCTCTGCCATGGGCAGCACTCGAGTGCTTTCCCCCCTCAAATTCCACTGCACCTGGGAAAAATGTAGGAGCTCGTAGGAGAATCAATAAATATTTATTGTTTAACCAGCAGTATTTTGACTGGAGATGTAAGCATGGCCCTGTGCCAGGGAAACAAGAGCCTTCTTGGCCAGCGCTGCAAACAAATTTTTGTCTGTATCTCGTTGGAAGATTATAAACTACACAATGAAAGGAAAAAAAAGAAACACAGGCAGCAAGCAGCTTAGTCACGGAAGAGGAACAAAAGAGCTGAGATGGATAACTGTGGCATGGGGTTACAAAAAAAGGGCTGCAGGCCTGAATTTTGGCTGTGAGACAGCTGTGCTGCTCAGATCAGCTGCAGATTGTGCCACTGGCTCCTGCTGGGATGGGGCTTGGAGCTGCACCAGGAAGCTCTGGAGTGACACTGGAATCCACCAGAACTCCCAGCCAAAAGCAAACTGGGGAGTCAGAGCTCAGCCTTGCCCCTGTGGAATACCCCAGTTCCCACAAGGATCCCAGGCCCAAAGAACAGCAGGCCCTGGCTCCAGGGGAATTTTAGTGCTCAAATACAGCAGATCATCCCCTCCTTGTGCACCTCCTCAGCATCCTGGCACACTCCTACCCAGCACAGGTGCTCCACCAAGCAAGACCTGCCAGCCTGGAGGCTGCCAGAGCTGCATCCTTTGGATCAGGGACAGCACTGACATTGCTGTCCTACATCCTGCCATTTCCTCACCTGGTGCCACGCAAAAAGGAAAAGACTCTCCTGCCTTATCTGGAACAGATTTACTTGGATTTGTTCCCTTCTTCCCCAAAATCCCAGTGCCACAACTGACAAGAGCCATGTAGGGTGACAGCTCTGCCAGCTCACATCCCTGGTGGATTCAGAGAGTCTGGTCCTACTCACACCCACCTGAGGCTTTAATCTAAGGGACAACCTGTGCCCCCCTAGGCCTGACCCAGCTGCCCCCAGCTCCTCACACAGCAGGATCCATTCCAGAGGAATGTGACTGTGGATTTCCACATTTTCCCATCATTGCCACGGCAGTTCCAGCCAGAGCTGGCTCCCAGAGAAGCTGGGGCTGCCCCATCCCTGGATGTCCAAGGCCAGGTTGGACGGGGCTTGGAGCCACCTGGGCTGGTGGGAGGTCTCCCAGGTGAGATCTTTAAAGATTTCAACCCAAACCATTCTGGAATTCTGTGATAATCCCGTGGCTAATCTCAGTGTGCCACAGTCCCAGCCACTCGCTGCCTGCCTGCCAGCAATCTGCTCTGGATTTGGGAGCGCAGGAAGTCTTAGGATGTCTCAGCAGCTCCTTTGGAGAGCCGGAGTGCAGCATTCCAGCTGAGCCTGTGTTATCCCTGCATTCTGTAAGGCCCATCAAAGCATGGCACGCTGTAATTACATGGCAAATTAGGGGCCACTTCATGTAACGACACTGTAATTACACACTTGGTGCGTGCTTTGGGGAGCTCGGGATGGAAACGTGAAAGGAACCGGGTTTGCTCCTGTTCCCTGGAAATCTCCCCTCCCGTACCCAGGTTAAAAACCAGGGATGCCCTTGGTGGATGTGTCCCTGAAGGACAGCTCCGTGAGCTGCCTTCCTTCCACCCCTTTTCAGAGCTCTGGTGGGAAGCTGACACTAAAAAACTTGAAGCTGGTGGCAGCCAAGTGCAGCCAGTCCCCCCTCCTGGGAACCGCTCATTCCCGCATCCCGGCTGGATACCACAGTAATGGGCATTTTGTCAGCGCATACAGAGGTAATTGCTCTTCTTCAGCCGAGTTCTCACCTCCTCCGCAGGCAATCAGCACCGAAAATGCGAGAGCGGCCCCGAGCCCTCCCCGGCTGAGCCTGAGCCTCGCTGCTGATCATTGCAGCCCACACAGAGCATCCCAGCCGAGCCCAGCTCTCACCTCGGCTGCACTGCAGAGCAAAGCATTCCAAAAGATGCGGCTGCGATTCCCTGCATCCCTGGGAACACCAATCCGTGCTTTCCTTTCCCCGGGCTCTGGCATCCTGTGCGTCCCTGGAGGACAGGTGAGCGAGCGCTGTCCCAGCGCCACTGAGGCACAGGGGGACAGAGAAGGTGCCAGAGCAGGGAGGGCAATGCTGGGGCTCTCTGCTGTGTTTTACCCCGCACGGAAAGAAAACGCGGCCATGCAGGAGCCAGCGCCCGTCGGCAGCAGGGAAACTGAGTCACACAGCAGCTGACACAGCTGGAAGGAGGGCTCAGCCCTGCGAGGATAACGCAGGATCCAACCCGTCTTTTTGAGAATAATGAGAATAATGCCCCAAGTCCCTGAGCACTTTTACCCCGAGCAGCTCAGCAAACTGACCCCCGTTGGTCGGGCTGATTCTGCTGTGATCCCGATCCATGACCCGGAGCCAGGGCTGGCTGCAAACTTGTCCTCCCTACACAAGGCAGAGGACAGAATGAAGGATCCCCTCCTAAAACCTGAACAGGGGGGATTTTCTCTGCCACTTGCCCGCGGCGAGGCTCTGTGGAGGAGCTCTGCGTTTGCCAGGCTCGCTTTAAATGTGAACTCCCTTATTTGTCTGCGCTGAAAGCGAAAGCAAAGCCGGACCTGGCTGTGGGAAGGGGGAGAAGCACGATCCAGGCAGGTCCTGCATCCCAAAGCAGCATGGAAGCTGTGTATGAGCTTCCCTGTACCCTGCACCACCACAGCAGGAGAACCAGAACCTTACAGAGGTTTGGGTTGGAAGGGAAAATCTTGCTTCAGCCCTAACTGATGCTGTCCCAAATCCTAAACACAGGGAAAAGCTCTTGCCAGATAAAAACACACCCCTGGGATGCCACCCACGCACAGGCCAATGGAAACAACGTGTCCATGTCCCAGCTGTCCTCAGGGTAGGCATGGGAAGAGCCAAAAAGCCCGGATTTCTGTGCTGTGTGCACGGAGCAAATCCTTTTTCCAGGAACAAATCCCCCCTGCTCCCGTAACACACCTCCAAGGAAAGGAGGGCTGGATGCAGGATGGGGAGTCTGGCATCCCTGCTCCACCTGGGATGCCCAGGAACAGACACCTGGCATTACAGCCCTGCTCTGGTACCTCGGGGGAGGCAAATCTGCAGCTTCCTGAGCAAGAAATGAGCACTGGGAGCCCCAGTTGCAGCCCCCAGCTCCCAGCAGGGCTGGAGCTGCTTCCCACTCTGCCCACAGGCAGCAAACGTAGCTTGGCCGAGCTGCAGGAAACAAAGTGATTTGTGGAGGGCAGCGTTTGTCAGCCCCCAGGTGAAGTTCCCTTGGTGTCGAATTTTGTGTGGTTTGGGGTTTTACTGTCTCAGAAATCGTCCCACCAAGCCACTGGTGGATCAGCCATGTATGTACAACCACAAGTGATGTTACCACCCTTCCATCACATCCTCCTGAGAATATCCACGCACACAGAATTGTGTCCTGAAGGAGAACCCACCCCATGGGGTTCTGGCTCTGCCCTGCTCATCTCACTCACACATTCCTGCTGGTAATAGCGGGGTGGGGGGGAGGATTTGGCTTTGGAAGCTTTCTAGAGCTCCACATCCCTTCCAGGTTATTTTTAAACCCTTTGGACACCACAAATCTCCCCGGAGTTTTGCAGGCAGAGGTGTGGGGTGGAGCAGGGTTTGGTCTGGGGGCTGAGAGGGGACAGAGTTTCACGGGACATCAGGCACCTGGCACATCAAACATCCTGCAGAGCTGAAACCCTCTGGCTGCAGGGCCCTCCCTGCCCGAGGTTAAACCCCCGGATCACACGGGCACCGCTGCTTTGTGAAGGGACAAGGGGCTGGAGTCCTTCTCAGCCCATTTTGGAATTAAGGACGGTGGGAACTTAGCCTGTTTTGGAATTAAGGACGATGGGAACATTTGGTGGCAGATTCAGGGCTGAAGGAACCATCAGGGAGCAGATGAGCCCTCCAGGAGCAGAGAGAAGTGATGTTCCCTCCTCCCCTGGCTGGATCCCAGAACACAACCCAGCAGCATCCACACTCCTTCCCTCTCCATCAATCCCACCGAACCAGAAAGCTGCAGTTTTTCTCTCTCCGAGTTGGAGGGGAAATGAGGTTAAGCCAGCTAATTGACAGCGCTGACCTTTGTGGCTCCCAGCGAGCGCAGCCACCAGCACAGGAGCGGCTGCAGCCGAGGCCGATGGGGGGGCAGCGCTTTTCTACCTCTTGGGTTTGTGTTTTTCAGTGCTCTTCCTGCCCAAGTTTCAACTTTGGGGCAGCTCTAAGAGCTGTTTGCTGACATCAGCTGCAGAAGAGCTTTGCGGGACAGAAGAAAACGAACTTAAGGCAGGATGAAACTCCGAGTCCTCCCTTCAGGCACCAGGGAATTCCACTGCTCCAGACACCCAGAGCCTCCGTGAGAGCTCCCACCCACTCCAGGAGAGCACAAATTTTAATGGATACTTTACTCTGGAGTGAAAAGCAAACCCCACCCACCCTGGTGGTTCAGGTGTTTATTCCTATCCCGTTTTCCTCCCCTCCGAACAAACAGGCTGCCCTCGGGGACTGAAGGGAGGAATGAGTCTTCACCAAAGTTTTAGGAAATAGACACAAGCAGGTCCTCAGCTCCCCTCCAGCCTCTCATTTCAGCTGTGTAGGTGCATTCTTAGCATCCCTCGGGCATTTTGAAGCCTGGCGCTCCCCAGCCCACCCCGGGAGCCAGGCTCAGCCGTGCTGCCAGGGCAGGGAGCTCTGGCATCCTCTGACCAGCACAGGGTGCTCCCTGAGGCCTGGAGGAGGGATGCCGAGGGAGAGACCCTCCGGAGCCCAGGGACGGCTGAGGACCAGTGGGTGCTGCCTTTGGAGCTCTCTGCAGCCCAGCTGATGCTGCACCAGCATCTACTGAAGCCTAAGCACCAACCCCTGTGCGGCTCCAGCATTCAGCTGTCATTTTATTTCCACATGCAGCCCAAAATCCCAATGCCTGCGGGAGCTGTGCCTCCCTTCTGGCTTTCCTAGAAACTTCCTAACCGGCAGAGAAATGTACAACTCAATCTTAAATTTGATTTTCTTCGCCGCACCGGTGCTGAACAAAACCCAGCAAACTTCCAGTTTGGCGCAGTGGGAATTGCAGCAGGGAGAGATGAAGCAACAGGATTCGTTTAATGCAGAAAAAAAGGGTTGTTTTTTGTTTTTCCTGTGGGTCCTCCAAGCTCCATCCTCTACCTCGCCTGGGCAGGGCAGAGAGGAGCTGAGCGCCCGGGGTCAGCGAGCAGCCAGACGCCACCAGTGTGTGAACAGCAGCCCTTATTCTGGTCAGGCTCGGCTCGGAGCAGCAACCACAGCCAGCAGCAGCTGAACTCACCCGCTACAACATACAAAAACCCCTTCTCGCCTCCCTTCAGTAAAGTGTTGCTCTCTGCACCCTCTCTCCACCCATTTCTCCAGCTCCAGAAGGGCGAAAAAAAATCAAAGCGGCGGGTTTTCCTGGATTAAACGCCCTAAATCCAGAGTATTTAGCACTGGAGTTGTGTTTCCCAAATACCACGAGTGCTTGGACCACACAAGATATTTCCAGCCAGGGATGGGGGAACGCACATCTCAGCTAAGGATGGGAGAGAGCGCATCTCTCCTGCCTGCCCGCCGGACGGGCTTCCCGACATCCCGGCAAGGATGCCAGGAGCGCGAGGGAAGGAGGCTGGAGGGGCGGCGGGATGGATTTTAGGAGTAGGGGGGGATGGAAAGTCATAAAAGCGCTCGGAAAGTCAATTCGCCTTCGGCAGCGGGCAGAACCCGGGCGGCGCCGCTGCGCTGCGACTTGGGGTGCGCTCCGTGTTCCCTTCCGAAAGACATCCCCAAAAAACCCCACACCGACCTCTCTGGCCACCCCTGCCCCAGCGCTCCAGCCTCTCCCCCCCGGCCAAAGCTCTCCCGCCGCCGCCTTCGCCGGGAGAAGGGGACGGGGCTGCGCGGAGGGGACACGGTGCTCACCGGGGGACGGGAAGAGCTCGATGTCCACCTTCTCCGTCTTGATGATGGTGAGATCCACCGCCGCCTTCATGGCTGGGGCAGCGCCGCGGGGGCGTCGCGCCGGGAGCGGGGCGCGGCGGCTGAGCCCCGCCGAGCGCGGAGCGGGGCGCCCGGGGCAGCGCGGCCGGCGCTGCCTCCTCCTCCTCCCGCTGCTCTTCCTCCTTCTCGTCCTCCTCCTGCTTCTCCTCCTCCTCCTTCCTTCCGCGCTCCCTCGCTCCGCTCCCGCCCGCGCTGCGCTCCCCGCTCCGCTCGCTTCGCCCGTCCCCGCCGCCGCCGCCCCGGCCGGGCTGAGCCGAGGGGAGGGCGCTGGGCCGGCCCCGAGCGGTGACAGCGGCGGAGGGACCCGCCCCGCCCCGCCCCGGAGGCGGCCCCGGCCCCCGGCGCTGCGGGGAGCGGAGCCGGCGCTGCCGGGGGGAGCGGGGGTCCGGGGACGGAGGGGACAGAGCATCCAGGGCGCCTCCGCCCCGACCTCTGCTCGCAGCCCGGCCCCAAACACGACGGGATAAGAGTTTGAGCACGCTGGCTCTGGAGCCCCTGCCCGAAACCGATGGTTCTTGAAAGCGGGCCAGTTGTGTTCATCCTGCCTGTCTCGACATGAAGCGCTGCCTTTCACACTCACCCCTTCGGCTCCCATCACCCCTCCATGCTCACATCATCTCCTCACATTTCCATCTCCCCTTCACATTCCCATCATCCTGCCTGGAGCAGCTGATCCTCTCCCACCCACAGGCACATCCAAACGCAGGGGCACAGCCAGGGCACAGCAGTGCACATTGTGTTGTGGTGGGTGACAGCCAGGGGTGGCTGCTCCTGGCCTGCCTGGTAGAGGTGGGAGGCTAAAGAGTTGGGAAGTGACTGGATAAAAAGCATCTTGAAGATGCAAGATGAGTGTCATGCCAGCACAGCATGGAGTTAACAGAAGAATATCGGTTTTCACATGAAATCTGTTTGATTGTATTTAGGTAGCACAAACTTGAGACCACAAACGGCACAGCAGAAGGAGAGTATGACTCACAGATGTCAGCTTACCGGTACGGAGAAAAAAAGTCATTAGCAACCAGCTCTTGTGGTTCTGTCACTCCGAAAGTCTTTAACAGCTTCCGACTCCAGCACAGATCAGGCTGCTCCCATCGAAGATGGGCTCAAGTGAACACAGCCCTGTAGGAGCAGCTGCCCGGGGTCACGGTCACTGCTCAGCCCTTAGGATGGACAAGGGTCCCACTTGCAAACACCCCTGAAACCTCCCGAGGCCCCGAAAGATGAGCTGCAGATGCAAACGCTGCAGCTCCGATAATTTTGCTTCTGCAGCGGGTCTTTGTCAGCCACCACGGTGTATTTATAGCAGGGCAGTTTGTGCAACTGAAAAAAGCTGCGAGGTTGCCGGGGCCAGACAAGGAGAGGCAGCTCTGGCTGCACACACGGCTTTGCCAAGGCAGGCAGATCAAGCAGCAGGAAGCTGAAAGCTGGCAAAGCTGGGCAGGGAGCTCCAGCCCCAAGTTCAGCTTCCTCACCCAGTGACAGCCTCTGGGTTTTTACATTCCCGATTTTACAGGCAATCTTGTTTCCAATTTACTTGCAAGCTCAGTTCTGGACAACCTATTCCTGCAGCAGTGGAGTGGGACCAGCGATTTGCTGTGATTATAAACCTCCCTCCCTCCACTGGTTCCCGAGGGCTCGGGAGAACCTGAGCTCAGGCAGAGCACAGGGCTGGAAACCTCAGCCGGTGGTTTGAAACCTACCACAGGAATGAACCTGGAAATCCGAAGGTGGAAAGAGGATTGCTGCAAGGATAAAATGCGGTCCCTCCTGGGACAGGATCCTGTGCTTGCACCTGCCCTGGGTTTGGGTTTCTTTCTTCCCTGTACAGCAACGATTAAAGGAAGAAACTACAGAGAGGAGATTTAGCAGAACGTTTCTAGTTGAAAATCAGAAGGGATTCAGGAGAAACAGCTGCCTTTCTATCTGATCTCTGATCCCTCCAGAGCAGGCTTGGGCAGAGAAACCTGATGCAGTTATCAGAGCCCCCAGCCCTTCCCTTGCCTTCCCTTCCTGCGCTCCCGGGCTGGGATCCCGCGGCAGGGAGGGGAGGGGAGGGGAGGGGGCTGCTGGGGGTGCCGGTTCGTGCAGCTGCGGACGGAGCCATCCGAAAGCACCTGCGGTCCCAACCGTATGGAAATGACCCCCGGGTGGATCGTTCGCCCCGCTCGGAGCGCGGCTGCAGCAAACCACAAGCCCCGGACCGAAACAGAGCAGGAGGCGCGCCGGGGTCACTGGGACTTGCCCAAACACAGGCTGGGACAGGCAGCACAAGGCTCTCCTGGGCAGAGAGGCCCTGGAGGGAGCTGCCACAGATTGAGATGCAGCAAGAGGAGGCAGCGGGTGCCCTGAGGTGTCTCTGCCTTAGCCTTGCCCCCCTGGGGTGATGCTTTTGGCTCAGCTGCTCCTGCAGTGTTACAGCCTCCAGGACTGGCTGAACTCCAGGGCACCTGTACTGGAGATCCTTCTCTTCTGGGCCAGGACAGAGGCTCTAATAAAGACCTTTCTCACAGCTTGTGTCATTTTTATTAGGAGGCATCCACACCCTCCTGGCATCCCAGCTGAGCCCTGATCCCAGATGACACTGAGCCCAGCTTGGTGCAGGACGGCTGCAGAGGAGCTCTGAGCTGTGCCTCACCCCCTTGTGCCTCCCCAAACCTGTGTTCCGTTTTGCTGGTGCAATGCATGGCAACCCCTAAAGACAGGGAAACTGGAAATGCTTCCAAAAGTAACACCAGGGCAAAAATCCCCAAAGGGGAAGAAGAGAAGAGAGTGGCTGCAGACAGAGGTTTCCTCCCAGGGCAGCTGAATCTCTCCTTCGAACTCCATCCCAGCAGCCGCCTTAATTTGTGTTCACTTCAGAGCTGCAACATGAAAGGCCTGGCTCTGAGCTCCAGCTGAGCTGCTCAATGGCTCAGTGTTCGCAGAAGGCATGGAAGGAATCCATTGATTAGTTTCTTCAGCTGGGATGTGACCATTCCGAGTCCAAGACCTGCCAAACATGACTTCGCCTCAGCAACTGGTTCCTATTTGCTGCTCACAGGCTTTAGGAAAATCTTTCCTCTTGCCCATCCAAGTCTCAGCCTCGTTTTCCACTGTGTCGTTAGGAACGTGAACATCCATTCAGGCTCCGTCCGGGAGGGAGGATGCCGGGCTGGAGAGCGGCCCTGCAGCCCAAAGATGGGCGATAACCATCTGCCCTCCCTCCGCAGCGCAGCCCCACTGTTTGCAACTGCTGCGAACAAAGAGAGGATGGGCAGTAATGCCCCATTGTTCCCAGGGCCGCTGACGAACCTTGGGTTAACAGAACAAGAATAATTCTTATTCATTTAGCACTGAGGAAAGGTGTTAGGAGAGCGGAGCCTTTGCTGTGATTTCCGAACGAGAGGACGGCTCTTCCATGACCTCTCTCCTGGCTGGGATGGCCACGGCCAAATTCACTCCTGTCCCAGCCCAGGGCAGCTGCTGGCTCTCCTTCAGATGCTGTGGAGCTGGGCCGGATTCTCCTTTCCCTCGCATTTCCCCATTCTCATTCCAGCAGGAATTAGGTGTAACTTCTGGTCTGGAGAGGGAGCTTTTCCGAGACTGCTGCTACCAAAACATGGGGTGAATACAACGGCCACGTAATAACGTGGAGCATCCACCCAGCTGTAATGGTCAGGAAATGAATAACACCATATCCAATTAAAACTGCAGGGGGATATTTATGGCAGAACGTAATTAGCCAAATTGGAGCCTTCCCCAAAACTGCCATGGGATTTTTAATGACCGCGAGCGGTCAGAGATTGGGTTTGATGTTTTGTCAAGTAAACAATACCCAGAGGGCATGAGACAAAAATCAGGAGCAAAGGGGAAAGGAAAAAGAAAAAAAAAAAAAAAGAAAAAAATACCAAACCAAAACAAAACAAAAAATTGTCCTGCAATTCCAATTCCAGGGAGAAACGGAGACATGAAAGGATTTATCGTAACGGGGACATTGTTGGAAGGAGCAGCAGCCGCCACTCCAAGAAAGGAAAGAGCAGGGAGGTGGCCCTGGGTGTGGAGGTGGCTCTGTGCAATGAGAGGAAAGAGCAGGCAGCTGCCGCGACCGTTCCCCTGGGAGATACCTTTCCTGGAATTTAAAATGATACGAGAAATTCTTTCAAGCGCCGTAATAGCTGGGAAGTATTGGAGTATTTTGGTCAGAGGAGGCTGGGTTAGCCCTGCTGACTCCAGCCTCCCGTTTTTGGCACGGGCATGGAAGCAGAACTGGTTGGTGGCACCTTCTGAGTGTGCCCCGGGTGGGCTGCAGGAGCCGGGCCGCCCCAGGAGCCAGCGCAGGGTCCTGGAGGTGATGGCCGTACCCCAGATGATGGCCATACCCCAGATAATGGCTGTACCCCACACGATGGCCGTACCCCGGGTGATGCCCGTACCCCACACGATGGCCATACCCCAGACGATGGCCGTACCCCCCTGGGGTCCCCTCGCGGCGGGGCTGGGGGCACGGAGAGTCGCGCAGGCTGGGCGCTGGGGGCAGGAGAAGCAGGGCAGTGCTCCCGCTGGGATCCCCAGCCCGGCCGGCCCAGCCCCGAGCCATCGCGGCCACAATGCCCTCCTGTCAGGGGCTGTCCCCGGCCTCCGAGCCTCCGCGGCTCCTGCTCTCATTAAGTCCCGGCGGGGAGGGCTCACAAAAGCCGCTTTGTGGCCAGCGGGGGTCAGGGCTCGGCACACGGAGCCCCGTGGCTGCGGCAGCCACAGCCCTGTCACATGCCCGGGACCCCGAGCGAGCCTCAGGCTGCCCGAGCATCTCCAAGTGCCTCCCGCTCCTGCCTTCCCAGAGGCGCTGATCCCGCAGCTGAGGAGCTGCTCCGGGCTCCGGCAATGCCATCCCGATGGGAATGGTGGCACGCAGCTGGCAGGGCTGCTGTCACTCACTCGTGTCCCTGCTGGAAGCAGGGGCTGGATGGAAAATCCCCGAAAGCTGCTCTGCAGCCCTGTTTGCTCTCTGGACATCTTCCCGCTCCCCTCACTCACAGCACCAAGCTCTGGGTAAACACATCCTGAAGGGTTTTGCTGTTGAACTCCCGATATTCTCAATTACACCGAGCACGTGCAGCCAATACACATCAAATCCCACCTGCAGGACACCTCTCTCGCCTTTGCTCAGATCTCCTGGCCTCAGATCTCTCTCCTTCAGAGTACAAGCAAAGCAGCCAGCTCAGGTTTAAGCAGCACAGCTCTGCTTGTGGCCGCGCTCTTGGCATTGATCAGTTTCTCCTTACTGAATTGATCCCTTGAAATTCCCTTTCCTGGGATACATGGAGGGATTACAAAGGAGAGCCAAAGGAATCATTGCTCATAAATGGTCTCCTGACAGCCAGACCGTGATCGCTGATGCTTATCTGCCCTTTCCATCTTTCAAACACCCATCACCACCAAAACACCACCCACTGCTTCACCAAACACCGAGGGACAGCCACGTTTCACTTTATCGAGGTCCAAGAGACACACCAGCACCTCCCAAGGGAGGTCAGTCCAGCTCCAAGCTCTGGCGTAGAATCCACAGCCTGAGAAGTGGCAGCCACCAGGACAATCCCATGCTGGCAGCCGCTGGAAGTGATCAGCCCAGGAAGATAAATCCCAGGACTGCAGTGACCCTCGGGTTAACATCAGGGCCAGGACAGAGGGGTTCAAGTCATGGAAGTTTAATTCCTGGCCAATATTTCCACCTTTGTGTCTCCATCCCTTTTTTTAATGACACTTTCTCCCTTCCCAAGGAGCTGGGAGCTCAGCAGCCACAAAGGAAAAGCTCAGGGGCTGGGGCCATGATGGGGTCTGTCCAGAGAGAGATTTAGGAGATAGAACTGGGATTTCCAACCCTTGTTCCACAGGACCCTGGAAGGCACAACCAAAGAAGATCCAGCAACCAAGGAAGGTCCCTCCATCCCAAACCGCGGTCCTGCCGAGGCTATGAGGTGACAGGTGCACACTAGAGAGATAATTCAGGGGTGGGCACGATTATCCCACTTAACATCGTGCCCAGAGCACGGAAATTCCGGATGAGACCACAGCCCTGGAGCTGCCCTCCTCAGAGAGGCTGTGCCTGATCCACCCCCAGCATCGCTCCGGGATGAGGGATCCGCCTGCCAATGCGGCTCAAAGAGGAAAAACCCTCGCCCGGCGCTGGAAACCTCCTCTCCTGCAATTGTCCGTGCTTGGCAACCTGGCCTGGCAGTGAATAACGCCGGGGAAATATTCCTCCCTACACGTGTTTGGGTTTTTCGGGGTGGTTTTCTTGGCCACAGCTCCTGGCTCTACAACAATGCCCGGCTTGTTCGGCCCCGCGCTGCAGGGCAGGCTTGAATAGATCTGTCTAAAATTATAAGCGGGCAGCCCCTGGGCTCTGCGAGATCACAGAGCCCACGCTGGGGCTGAACAAAGCCCCCGCTATTTCCCAACAATTAGGCCGGCTAAAAGGACATCTATCTCCTGCCATCAGAGCCACCACGTGCCTCCCAGCCAGCCCATTGTGCAGCTAATTAAATAACACGCCTCTCTCCCCGGGAGCGTCTCCTGATTAGCTCGCCGAGGTCCTAAATCCTTGCGGGTGTGAATGGGAACAGACAGATGCTGGGCAGGGAGCTGCGGCTCCCGAGGGGACACGGTCACCCCGGGACAGCCACGGGCGGCAGCACCGCGGATTTCAGGGCTTTAAGGGACCTTAAACCTCATCCTGTGCCACCCCTGCCACGGGTTCCACTGTCCCAGCTGCTCCAAGCCCTGTGCAGCCTGGCCTTGGACACTGCCAGGGATGCAGGGGCAGCCACAGCTCCTTTATGCCAGGGCCTGCCCACCCTCACAGGGATTAACTCCTTCCCAACATCCCATCAAACCCACCCTGCTCCAGGCTGAAGCCATTCCCCCTTCCCATCTTCAGGAAGCTGAGCAGAGATCCTGGGATCCAGGAGGGCTCAGCACACTCTGCTTCCCTATCCACCTCCCAGCTGCCTGTGCCAAAAGCCGTGAAAACAGATGATTTATTTATTATTTTTCATGCTTTGCTGGTGGCTGGAAGAAAAAATCAGATGCAAATATTTTTCCTAAATATGTTCCTGGCTGATACAGAGCAGTTTGTTGTAGGGTTTTTTTCCTTTTCCCACACTTCTTGTTGGATTAAAGCAGTGGAAAGAAAACAAACAAGGAAAATGTTGTGTCATTCAACCAGAGCTAAAACTTTCTATTTTTGCACTTTTAATATGGGAAGGAATTGCAAAATGGAAAAAAAAAAGGCCTATTAAAAGTAATTTGTTAACGAGCTCTTTTCACCCAGTTAGTTCACCTCCTCGAGGAGGATTCTGTGGGAGGGGAAGGCCTTGGATAAGGATGAGGCCAAAGGGAAGCTGGGAAGCTGATTTGTGTTCTGTGAGATGAAGCAAAATAACCTCTGGGGCTTGGAGTTTCCTTCCAATCTGAAAAGGAGTTCTGGGAAGTGAAGAAAATCCACTCAGATGATGCATCAAACACCCCAAGGCTGCCTGAAATGTCCTGGGCCACCACAACCATCCCTGGGGGAGGTGGACATGGACCTTCTGAGCACCCAACCTACACCAGCTCCAGCCAAAAGCCACAGCAGGATTTTCTCCCCATCCTAGCCCTGCTCCTCAGGCTGAGCTCCAGCACAAGAGCCCAGAACTCCTAAATCACTCCAGATGTTCAGCACCTTTCCTCACACGCTCCCAAGACCCGGAAGAAATTCAGTTCCCTTCTGTCAAGGCCCCAGTCAGCAATAGTTGCAAATATCCCTTTTACCCCCTTTAAATCATCATTTCCCACCTCTGGCTATTTCAATCATCATTTTCACACTGGGAGAGCCTGGCTGGAGGACTGGGAAGGTGAGGCAGCAGATTAATGAGCTGATTTCCTGTGGACCTGTGGCTCCAGGCTGGAAGCAGCTGGACCTGCTGCTGCAGACAGAGCTCCATCCATCCACCCAAGGCAAACAGAAAATCCCCGTTCCTCATCCCCTGTGGAGAGGAGGCAGCGGGAGAAGGACACAGAGGAGGAGGAGGCAGAGCTTGGTTTTGTTCTAATGGCAACCGAAGCTGGCTCCTGCATTTCAAACCCACCCTGGGGAGTGGCTCCTGGTGGAGCTTGGGTAGGAAAAAGCTCCTGGGAAGCTTTAGGAATGCGTCAGGGAATTATTAATCAGTGTATGTGCACACCCATAGGGGTTCACTGCAAAAGCACAGGGATCAACTTGATGCACGCTGTTGTTGAAATCATATTTGCCCTGCACTCAGGAAATGCAAAGATTTTACACCACATAACCTAATTTTACATGGATACATCCATAGGGCCAGGAAAAACATCATTAAAAGAGATGCCATGGCTCACATGAAGGCCCAGAAGGGGCTACACAGGAGTCCAGCCCCAAAGCCACTTTAACATAACCCAGGAGCAGCTTCCTGAGCCCTCCAGCAGCTTCAAACCCCACAGGCAGGTCTGAGAGCTCCATTCATCCCAAACTCCCAAATAAAGGGCAGGAGCCAAGAAAAAGCTGCCTCCCCTCACCCAGCCAGTGCCCTCGATCCCAAAGCTCTGGGAATGGCTCCACAGCCACTTGATTAATAAGGGCCCAGGGGGGAAAAACCGTTTATATAACCTCGTCTTCTCTAAACTTCCTAAGTGCTTCAGAAAGTGGCTGCCCTGGAAACCCAAACTGGAAATGAAAAATATTATCCTGCCATTTATAAACATCCCTGGTGCTAATGAAGTGAGGAGCAGCAGCGATGGCCAGCGAGGGCGAGGTGCTCTTGGCAGGCGTGGGAGAGCCCCAAAAACCCTGACTTCAGGTGGCTGTGGAGGGGAAAGTCCTCCCACCATGATCCAGTGCCACTGGAGATGTGAGGCCCTGGGGCAGGGATTTGGGAAGAGGGTTGGCTGTGGAACTATGGCTGTGCTAAAGGCAGGGGCTGGGGGCAGATGTGGGGGGAGAAGGGCAGGGTGATTGCAGCCAGGCAGCAGCAGGTGGGTGAAAGCTCCCAGATCATTCCCTGAGCTCGGAGTGTGGCTGGGGTGGAGCAGCACATCCTGCTCCTGGAAAGCAGGGAGGGAATTTCGGTGCTTGCTGCACTCCAGACTCTGTGGGATGAACTGCCCAGCCAGGCTGCTCGTGCAGGCCAGCAGAGCACGGCTGTTTACACCACTGTGCTCTGAATAAACACAGAGCAGCCCAAATTTAGCTCCTGGGTTCAACCACCCTGCTCCTCGCAGCCCCTCAGCCACACATCCCAAGCAGAGAGCCAGGACAGCAGAACACTGCAGCCCATTGCTCCATCTGCTTTCCCTGCTGGCATTTCCCACGGAGATTTGTTTGTGCATCAGCACCAGAAAACGCTGAGGTTTGGCTAGAAATATTTGGATTTGGTTTTGACAAAATATTGATGATTTCCGCCCAACAATCTGTCAGTTTTGGCAGCAACAAGGAGAAAAGGGAAAAAAAAGAGAGGTTTTTTCTCAAGATATGGGGACTGAGCTGACACCCAGCCTGGGACTCGGCACAAGGACACAGCAAAGCAAAGCTACTGGGCTGCCTCATTATCCTGTCAGTCTGATTACTGCTCCTGCTTCCACAGAGTGGCTGTTTGCCTGGGTGGAAACACAGCCAGAGCTGCCAGACACACGAGGCCTCTGCTCTCCTGGGGTCAGGCAGGGGCTGGATGCAAAGCAGAGGAAGAGCAGCTCTGGTCACTCTGGAGATGTCACAGATACCTCAGGGGAGTTGGTGGTGAGGAGCTGGTCCAGGGCAGGAGGAGATGCCAGCTTTATTTCCATCACTGCCTTCCAGAATTAGTCCTGTCTCTGGAGTCTGGAAAACTGGGTTGAAATCTCCCAAGCACAGACTCTTCTGCAAGATGCCTGGAACTGACCAAATTAGAATTTTTCCATGAACAGGCTCCCTTGGGACATCTCTTCCTTTTTTCCTTTTCTACCTCAGCACTGACAGCAGTTTGACCAAGCAAGAGCTCCCTGGCCCAACTTGAACCTCAGATGTGGTGAGTGAATCACACAGACCTGGGAGAAAGGTATTCCTGACTTCTGAAAAAGAACTGCTGCTGAGTTAAGGAGAAGGAATTTGGGCTGGATCTCCTTAGAAATCAAACCTCCCCTTCGGTGGAGCAGTTAATTTTCTCAGTTTTTCCTAAATACCAGACCTTGGCACAACTTGAGGCTGTTTTCCCTTGTCCAGTCCCTTGTCACCCCCAAGAAAAGACCCATCCCCACTGGGCTCCATCCTCCTGACAGGGATTTGTGGAGATCCTGGCTTTGCATCCCAACCTGTCCTGTTCCCATCCTGGGAAAGGACAAACATCAAAAGAGAAGCCCTGTCTGACCTTTGAGAATCAGAGGTCTCCACAGGCAGCTAGCTCCCAGGGCATGGAGAAGCTCCTTCCATGAGCCTAAAGCTGGAAATAAGCCCTTGTGCAAAGTCCACCCTCCATGCCAAGCTGTTCCCACACCTCCCTGAAGCCACTTTGGAGTGTCCCATGACTGTCCCCCAGAGGAGCCATCATCCCAGCACACGCAGGGCCTCGTTATCCCTGCCTGCTTCCACAGGGGCCCATCCCTGCCAGGACCAGCTGCACAGAGAGGAACCACGTTCCAGCCCTGGTCAAACAGCCAACAATTGCCCAGTGCAGCTTTTCCAAAGCCGATTGATCCCAAATCTCATGGGGGAAGGTCCATCTGGAGGGCTGGGAAACTCCAGCACGTGCTGGGGAGGCTGCAGGCAGCTCCAGGGCCGGCCACGCAGCAGCCAAGGCTCACTTCAGACGTCTCTTTTTGTGTGTAATCTGAAGCACTTGCACAGCCCCGCTCTCCAGGGACCCTCAGCCACTCTGCTGACCTCACTGAATTAAGTATGGCAATAAAATGTGCACTGAATTAATCATCTGCATCTCCAACGTGAGAAACTGCTGTGCAGGGGCTCACAGGAGCGGCTGCAGGGATTTAGGGATCTCACTCCAAGGGAAGGCAGTTTAGGGGTTTAGATGCCTAAAGACTTTCTGGTAAGTGATACAGCCAAGGTCTTCCAAACCCCAGCTGTAAGATCAGTCTGGTCTCCTAGATATTATTCCTGAGAACTCTTCTGCCATAAAAAGCCAGGCTGGACAGGACTAGGAGCAGCCTGCTGCAGTGGAAGGTGTCCCTGACCAGGGAACAAGATGAGTTTTAGGGGCCCCCAGCCCAAACCATTCTGGAGAGTGAATCACACAGACCTGGGAGAAAGGCATTTCTCTGTTTCCATGACCATGGGTGCTGGGAAGAGTCACCACGACTGGGAGCTTGGGTGAATGACCCCTAGAGGAGGTTCCACTGTAGGATCCTTGCAGTCCAACAGCTCATTGCTGCAAAGCTGGGATGAAGAGGGGTCTGGGAGAGCAGCAAGAGATCAGGGACCCCGTATTTCCCCAGAGGCTCCAGGTAAGGTGAGAAACATCACAGGCATACAGCAGGATCTGGAAAAGGAGGTGCAGAGAGCTCCTTTGGAAAGCTCAACCCTGGCTCTGCTTGGAAAAGGAGGAATCATTTCCATTCCCAGCTGGCAGCAGGGGCAGCTCGGGCTGATTTCTGTCTCATTTTAGGAGGAGAGCAGAGAAATGCAATCCCTTACAGGGCTTGCAAGGAATATCCCTCCAAATGCTCTCCTGCTTGTCTAAGCCTGGCACTTCCTCCTGCTCTTCCCCTCTCCAGCCTGGACAAGCTCCCAGAGCTGTGCTGGGGCACAGGACAATCCCATCCTCCTGGAAGTGTCTCTGTGTTGGAAATAACAATTAAAAGAACCGAAAGACCATCCTAATTGTCCCCCTCCCTCCCCCAAACGTCTGACAGCAGTTTCTCAGGCTGAAGTGATGCAAATAGCTCAGATAAGGCTCAGATAAAGTATCTGTGCTCTCGAGGGCTTATCTGTGCTAAACACCAACTCCAAAAATCCTGAAATTTGCCCTGTGGGACTGTCTCTGGAGCCTGATTTCCATCTGAAGCCCCGACCTCCACAGGCTGCAGAAACAGCTCCTGTTCAAATGCATTCTTGAGATAGCAGGGTGGGACCCGGCAGGTCTGCAGCTCCCCTACTGCGGCTATCTGGGATTTGCCTCCTGGTGGGAATGTTGCAAGAGCGGGGCTGATGGCTCAAGGAACCGGTGACGGCACCTTTCACCACCCCCGCTCACACTGCCAGGACTGAGGGAAAACCTTCTCTGCCCTGATGGAAAGATCACTTTCCCTTGGCTACAGATTGTTCCGTGCTGGCTTTTGCTTTCAGGCCCTGCTCAGTGACTCCAGGCAGAGGGAAGGCTTGTGGGACAGCTCAGGGTGCTGGGAATTCCCTCAGGGACCTGGCCGTGCGGGCATTGGGATAAGATTTGGGGTTCCTGGGGGCAGCAGGGATCCGGGTGCAAAGTCTCCCCAGGCTTTCTGACCATCCCGGCCTGGCAGGATGCAAAGGCAGTCAGGAATCCCTGGGACAAGGGCTGATGGAACAGACCCAGCTCCCAGCAATGGCCAGGCTCTAATATTCACTTATTACCTGCTTAGTGACCCAGCCTTTCCAAAAACACACAGATGTGTGTGTTTTGGAGAAGGTGAGAGACCTGGGAGTGACACCCATTCCCATTCCCACTCCCATTCCCATTCCCATTCTTAGAGCACAGCTCAGGATGGGAAAGGAGCTGGAAAGTCCAAGGCCAGGCTCAGAGAAAGATAATTGGGATCTTTTTGTAAGCGGGTACAAAAGCCCCTGGGCTCTGACCTGGGCTGAGACCATTCCTTGTCCTGTGGGAGCACCAAGGGTCTCCCATCTCCTGGCCAGATCCCACATTCCATGTGCTCCACAGACTCTGGAGTAAAAGAGAGCAGGAAGGATCCTTCCCTGGAGGGTTTGTGACCAAAGAAGCCACGATCTAATCATTTATACACCTCATGCAAATCTGGTAAGGATGAGAGAATGGAGCTTTCTGAAAACCTTTCAAAGCTCTGCAGAAATTGCCCAAATCCTGCTGATCCAATCAGAGAGAGATTTCCTCTCTGCAGAGGTTTCAGCCAACAGGCAGAGTTCTCAGGCAAGAATGACAATGAAATTCTATAGGATGGCTCATAAACCAGAGAAAAAAATTCATTTCCTACTAAAAATTCCCAACAGCTCATTCCCAAGGGCCACAGGACTGCTGTGGAGTGCTGGCTCCCCTTTCACCCCAAAAACTGGGATTGAGGGAAAACGTGGGCAGCTCTGGGCTCCCAGGGCTCTGCAGCACTGGCAGCACCAGGGAGAACCATGAGGTACCAAAACCAAGGGATTGAGGGAAAACCTGTGGGCAAGGTCCAGCTCACAGAGCCCCATGGCACTGGCAGCCCTAGGGTTAACCATGAGCCCCAAAATCCCAGATTGATGGAAAACAATCCATGGATGGCACTGGCAGCCCTAGGGTTAACCACGAACCCCAAAATCCCAGGGATTGAGGGAAAATGAGTGGGCAGGGTCCAGCTCCCAGCACTGCTAGCCCAGAGTGAACCACAAGGCACCGAATCCCAGGGATTGATGGAAAATGTTCCATGGATGGCACTGGCAGCCCCTGGGTTAACCATGAGCCCCAAAATCCCAGGGATTGAGGGAAAATGAGTGGGCAGGGTCCAGCCCTCAGCCCTGAACCACAGTGCGCAGTTCACTCCCAGAGTGAGCCACAAGGCACCAAATCCCAGGGCTGGAGGGAAAACGTTCCATGATGGCACTGGCAGCCCCTGGGTTAACCATGAGGCACCAGATCCCAGGGACTGAGGGAAGATGAGTGGGTAGAGTTGGGCTCCCAGCTCTGGGAGCACCAGAGTGAACCACAAGGCACCAGATCCCAGGGATTGAGGGAAAACGCTCCTTGGCACTGGCAGCCCCAGGGTTAACCACAGCGGCGCCCTGTGAGGCAGCGATTTCTGCTTTATTTCAGCAGGGGAAGTGTGTCCCGGCCTGATTAGCCCAATGGTTTCCTCTTTTCCCATAACCTCCAGACCCCCATGGCCTAAGTGTTTACTTTCTGAAATAAAAAATCTGCCAGTGTTTTTCTTTTTGCGGGGCATGTGTATTTTGGGAGGACTCGGGGGGAGGGAGGCGGAGGGGGAGCTGAATGGGCCGGGAGGCTGGCGCACACCTCCCTCCCCTCTCCCACCCCTCACCCCAGCTCCTTCCCAGCTGCAGCCTCGGAGCTGAGACTTCTGGCTTCGATGTGAGGAAGAGAGAGAGAGAAACACATTAATGAGAGAGTTCAGGCTCTTGCTGCAGCAGCCATAAACACAAGGAACATCTGGAGGGAGAGAGAGGTGCTCCGAGCTGCCAGCAGCTGAAAGGATCAGGCTGTTTGCAGGGTCCCAGATTCCCCGCTCCCCACAGCCCCTCTGCCTGCCCTGCCATGCTCTCCTGGCATCCCATTGTCAATCCAGGGAGAAAACACAATCAGACAATCCTAAAGGCTGGAGAAGCCCTCTGAGATCATCCAGTCCAACCATTCCCCCAGCACTGCCAGGTCCACCACTAAACTGTGTCCCCCAGTGTTATATTTTCACATTTTTGAACATTTCAAGGGACAGGGATTCCACCACTTCTCTGGGAAAGCTGTTCCAAATATCTCTCCTCACTTCTGCTGCCCTCCCTGCTCCTCACCAGCCCAGCAAAGCCCCCCAAAATGCTGCTACAAGGGCTGCCCACAGGCAACCAAACCCTCTGGACAGGGTGCTCTGCTGCCCAGTGTCCCCACGGGTCACAGTTCTCAGGAATTTTCTTGGGAAAGCTAAAACACCACAGCCTCCTCCCCGCCAGTTTTGCTTTGTGTGGCCTGTCTGAAGTGGTTGGTGGTGCAGGATGGTTTCCTCCCCTGGAAAACCCAGCAGGTACATCCAGCTCACTCCATCCCTTTAGAGGGGTCAGTCTGCTCTAAGGGCACCCCAAAAGGAGACTCTTCTGCAGGCAGCCTCAAGGCATCACAGAAGCCCTGGCCAGGCTGTGGCTCAGATCCCTTCTTCCTGGACATCCCGTTGTCCCTTCCTCAAGGCACACCCGAGCTCTCAGTGCTGCTGCTTATTTTTGCAGCTCCCAAACTTGAGTTCTTCCTCTTGCTGTGCTCCCACCCCTCTGTTATACCTGAGAATCCCAACAAATCTCCAGGCTTCTCCCAAAACCCTCGCTCCAGCTTTGCCCCAGCCTCAGCCCAGGGCCCACAGCCCTGTTCCGAGCACAGTCCCTCATCCCCAGCTGTCTCTGCAGTTCAAGTGGGAAAAGAGCTCTGAGCTCATTCTCTGCTGATGACCAAGGCACAGGGAGGTCCCTGGGGTTTAGTCTTGGACAGGCAGCACAGAGAATTTTCCAGAGTCAGGCAGGAAACAAATGGAAAACTGAAAGCCTGGATTTTTGTCATTCTGTTGTCTCAGTACAAATAATCCTCTCAAAGTGCTGAGCAGGTCCCAGCACTGAGTGTCACAGGAACCCCTGGAGTGTTTTCCTCACCTGGGAAACAACAGGAGCCACCAACTCCAGCTCCCACTGACCTGAGAGCAAAGCAGAGGCTGCTCATGCTTCCCGGCAGATTCACACACACCACAGGTGTCCCACAGCCCTGCAATTCATTCCCAAGGCATGGAGGGATCTCCTATCTGCACCAACACATTGGAAGGTGCCCTTAACAGAGAAAATGATGGGTGTCCTTCAGCAGCCCAGAGTGTCCCAGCCCAGCAGCTGGGACTGGCCTTCAGCTGGAGCTCATGGAATACCCAAAAATCCACATAGGAAAAGTGAAAAACCCCCATTCCAGCCAGCAAACAGCCTCGGGCCCAGAGAGGCTGTGTCACCTCAGCGGGCAGAGGGTGACACCAGAGCCTGAGCCTCACTCAGCCCCTGGGCCTGGGAGAGCCGTGGGTCAGGGAATGCTGCAGCAGCTTGGGAAGGACAGGAGGAGTTTGTGCAGGGCCTTCTCTGAGCCATGGAATGATTTCCCATCCAGTGCATCCCTCCCCATGGGGCTCACCCTGATGTCCCCCCATCCTGCTGCCTGTCACCTTCCTGCACATCCTCCTTTGCCTGCTCCTGTTTGTTTCAGAGTGTGAGGAGAGCCTGGCCGGTCCAGGGAAGGGCTGGACCAGGGAAGAGCTGGCCCAGGGAAGGCCTGGCCGGCCCAAGGGTGATCCTGGCTGGCCCAAGGGTGATCCTGGCTGGCCCAAGGGTGATCCTGGCTGGCCCAGGGAAGGCCTGGCTGTCCTGCAGGCAGGAGCAGCAGCTGTGCGTGCCCTGTGAGAAGGCTCCCATTCATCTCAGCGAGAGCGTGCGGGGGAGGCAGCGCAGCACAGGGGAGGGGGAAGTGTTGGAGGAGGCTGAGAAAAGGAAGGAGGCCGCAGTTAAAAATAGGATAAAAGGACATGAAAAAAAAAAAAAAAAAAAAGCAGATTTTAAAAAAAAAAAGCTTTGCTCAGAAAATGCTCTGCAGCTGGAGAAGCCATCGGGCTGAGCCTGGTCAGCTTTACCTTCCCCCTTCTCCTCCTCCTCCTCCCCAAGCCCCCTTCCTCCGAGCGTGGGCCTGGAAGACGGCCCAGAAAGCGCTCACAGAAAACGTTTTCCTGCGGGGTTCTCCACCGGGAGAAGAGCAGGCAAAGGAGGGGACACGTGGGGAAAAGCAGGCAGGCTTGGCCACGGATGTGGGTGGCCCCGTGGGACCCCAGCCCGCAGCCCTGGCTGGGCTGGGAGCCGGGCTGGGAGGAGGATCACAGGGTCCACCCCTGCTTGCTGTGGGCACAGAGCACACCGAGGTGTTTGTCCAGCTGCAAGGCCTTGGCTCTCCTGGCCAAAGCGGCTCAACACCAGGGCAGCCCAGGCTGCAATGCCCATGAAGCACCAGCTCTGCTTTTTGATCTCCAAAGATCCCTGGGATGGTTCAAGGCCAACCTGGGCAGCCTGCTCTGGTGGAGGGTGGCCCTGCCAGTGGCAGGGCATTGGGATGAGATGGTCCTGAAGGTTCCTTCCAACCCAAGCCATCCCATGTTTCTGTGATCCATTTCTCAGTGAAGCCAGCAGCACCCCCCAAATGCTCAGAAGTACCCAAAAGGCTGGGAATACCTTCAGTCCAAGGATGCTAATTTAGCACAACAGCTGTAGAAACCTCTTCCGCTGGAGTCAGAGTGGTTCCTTCCCTCTCTTGCCATTAACAACAGTTTTATCTCCCCTATCAGTAAGGAAAACAAACCCACTCTGAGTGGAAGGGGCTGTTAAAGTGGCCTTGGCTCCTAAAGGCAGCACAGCCAGCCCTGTGTCTGTGCTGAAATTGTCATGGAATCACAGAATCCCAGAGTGGTTTGGGCAGGAAGGGACCTTAAAGATCATCTCATTCCAACCCTTACACCACGGGCAGGATGCCACCCCCTAGATCAGGTTGCTCAGAGCCCCACAATGCTTTGAATAATTCCACTAGCAAATCTTTTATTCTGCTCCAGTTTTACACCTAACCTTGTATAATCCAAAAACTATTCCCAGGGAGGATTATTTGGATCCTATTTCCTTATGAATTCACTGTGAGGTGCTAAGTGTGGCTTTCAGCATCCTTTCAGCAGCACTTTGGGCAGGCACAGGGCACCTGGGTGGCAGATGGAGCAGTCAAGGTGCCTTTACTGACCTGATGCCAAGGAGCAGAGCCACGTGCCCTTGTGTAGCTCATCTCCCTCCTTCTGGTAGGCTGCCTTCAGATACTGGAGGGCTGCTCTAACATTTCCCCAGAGTCTGCTCTTCTCCAGGCTGAGAAAGTGCCTGGAGGACTCTGGCTTGATGACAGACTCCCTGTGCTACACTGAGGGCTCAGACCATTCTCCTTGGAATTGTTGTGGGATGCTCAGCCACTGCTGATTTTTCTTCATTGTGGTACAGGTAATAAATAGTTGACTGCTTTAATAAAGACACACTTGAAACGACAAGAGCTAAATTTTAAAGCAAAATTCATTTGAGAAAAATTCCTAAACCTGTGGCCTGTTACCCCAGCCCAGCAGAGCAGCCAGCAGCTCCCCTCTGGATGGCCTTGTTCTGTCATTTCTGGGCCGGGCCTTTCCCTCCTGTGGTCGTCCCTGGCACTGACATTCCCAACATGTGCACCACACATTGTGGTACAAGCTGACAAATAAAACTGACTCCACTCCATTTTCAAATGTTGGCCTTTCAAGACAAAAAACTCCACCCCTTCTCGCTTTATCTATGAGCTAAATCCACATCAGGCTTTCCTTTATCCATATCACAGAATAATCTTATCAGCTTCAAGCACAGTGTAAATAAACTTGCTCAAGCTTCAAAGGCAAAGCATCTTCCCTAAACGCAAGCAGCCCTCAAACTCTTAGAAATGTTGTGGGTTTCTATTGCAGGAGGATATATTCACACTTGCATTTTCCTTGTTGACTTGTTTCTTTCACCAACATCAAGACCATGAAAACCAAAATAGCCTCTGGTGCAGCAGAAGAATAGATGACAAATGGTTTTCATGTGCAGCTGAGACACAAAGGAGAAATGAAAGGCTGTTCCTGGCCCCATATACAAATAAGAGTTTCCTCTCATTTAAAATTAGAAACTGCTCTAGACTGAAGAACCAGCAACATAAAAAAACAAATCAGAGAAAGAGCACCTTGCATTGCAACAGGAAGAACTAAAAAGTAATTTTTAGATGTTGCAAGAGACCCAGGAGCCTGTCCTGCTCATCCCAACTCACTAAAAGCTGGATCAAAACCTGTGGAAGACAGCAACAGCTTGGATTTCTTTCCCTGGCTTCACTAATGTTTGAGGCAGGCTCCAGCCTCTGCAACAAGAAAGTTCACAGAGCCATGATGGAGTAAGGAAGATCTGGGCTGCAGATATGTTGGTCCCTGGAGAGAACACTTTCACAGAAAATGGGAGAGGGTTGGGAAAAAAACCCTAAAAAAACTTTCCAGGCACAGACTTGCAAAATGTTTGAGCAAATCCAAATGCAGCCAGGGCAGATTTCATCAGAGCAGAGCTGACATCATGCTGAGAGAGGTCACTCACAGGAGTTGAGCAAATAGCTGGAATAAGGATGCCTGGGAATAGCAGAGGGGCTTTGTCCAGCCACAGGCACAGCTCTCTGTGTCCATCTCCTGCTCACACTCAAGTGCTTACCAAAGGAGAAAGGAAAAAAAAAAAACCAAATGCCTGAACTTTTGCCAAGGAGAGATTTCAAATTACATTTGACCCAGCAGTCAGTGGTTCTGCTGAGCCCTTAGCTGCAGAAAGTCTCTGAACATCAGGGCTTTCCCTCCAGGGGCCAGTGAGCACCACTAAGGAGCAGGAACACTCACAGGAGAGCAGCACATGCCACAGGGGAGCTCACACAGGATTTAAGTGCTTCAGGACAGGCTTATGTGGGACTGAAGGGAAACATAAACTTCATCTTGGCCTTTGGAAAGGTCATGTTGTGCAACTTGAGCTCTCTCTCTTCGTTCTGTGGCTGGGCTGTGCTGGGGGGTACCTGAGCCCTGGGCTGCTCCCTCCTCACCCAGCCAGGCCAGAGAACATCTGCCCTGCCAGCTGCCCGTCCAGGAGTCCTGGAATCCCAGCCTGGGCTAGCTTGCACGGCACCTTAAAGCTCATCTCATTCCACCCGACCTTCTACACCACAAGAAGCAGCGCAAAGTGCAAGCTCAGCATGAAAATTCATCTGTTGGGGCAAGAATCAGATACTGGTGTTTTTCTAACTTCCATACTACAGAGGTGTAGGAGGAGACATCAGCTAGGCCCAGGCAGGGAAGGCATGAACACATTCCCTGGGCCCAGGCAGGGAAGGCATGAACACATTCCCTGGGCCCAGGCAGGGAAAGCATGAACACATTCCCTGGGCCCAGGCAGGGAAGGCATGAACACATTCCCTGGGCCCAGGCAGGGAAGGCATGAACACATTCCCTGGGCCCAGGCAGGGAGTTGCTTCAGCTGATGGCCCAGTGTGGCCTGTCCTCTTCAGCTCTGGTGACCACCAACCTCCCAAGAAATCAAAAAATCCCAAAACTGGGTTGGAATAGACCTTAAAGCCCATCCGCTGCCATGGGCAGTGACACCTTCCACTATCCCAGGCTGCTCCAAGTGTCCCAACCTTGGACACTCCCAGGGCTGGGGCAGCCCCAGCTGCTCTGGGCACCCTTGTGCCAGTGCAAAGCATTGAGCTACAAGAGACCCAAAATTACCAGCAGAGTGGAATGGGAATTTGGGAATCTCTGTTTCCTTGCAAGCCTCCATGGATGCCACTTTGCAAAGCCACTAAGCAGGAGCTACGACACCGGTCCTGCAAACGCCAGGAGAAATGCAGAGGGTGCTGCCAGCAGCTTGGCAGGTGCACCCTGCCCAAGGGATCCTCCCAGAGACCCCAGGAGCAGCAGGCAGGGCTGCTGCCCCCACGTGCAAGGGAGATGCACACAGAACTCCAAAATCCCAAAAACCAGCAAAATCACCAGCTGAAAGGGGGCAGGAGCTCTCCCACACCATGGCAGGGAAGAAGAAAGCTCCCACCCTTCAGCATCACTTCAAGAGGTGGACAAGATACAAAACCCCCATATTTAAGGGGTTATTTCTGCTTTTTGGGCCAATCTTCGCTAAGGGAGCCCCTTGACACTATCAAGGCAGGTGCCTGAGGGTGGCACTAAGGACAAAAACCCAATAAATGAAGGCAGGACTGGGGCAGAAAGCAAATGTGGAACAACGCTTGGTGGGGACACAACAAACAGAGACTGGCAGAGATTCAGGCTCCTTTTTCCAGCTGAGGGTGCTCCAAGCCCCCCAGCACAGGGGAGGTGCCACCCCCGTGTCCTACCCGTGCCACCCCCATGTCCTACCCGTGCTGTAGTGCTCCAGCCCGGTGGGCACCTCCTGCGTGGCGGGCTCGTCCCACAGCGGGCAGCACGGCCGGGGCTGGCAGCAGGAGGCCTGGAAGGCACAGGTCACCCAGGGATCCTCACAGGGAACGGGGACTCCTTGTTTCTGGAAGGAGCAGAGGGGAACTGTCAGGGGAGCGGGACCCTGAAATGTGCAGGGGGCAGTGGGACTGCCCCCAGAATCAGCAGCAAGTGCTGCTCTGGCAGATCCCAGCTCATCTGGGGCCAAAAAGGGCCTTTGTTAAACCAAGAGGAGGAGAAAAGTGAAGGTCAGAGAGAGGCTGAGCTTGGCAGGATTGCAGCTTGAGGGGTCTCCCATGGGGACACCCTCTGGAGCAGGGCTTTGTTCCACTCCCCACAACTGGGAATGTCACTTTTAGGCAGCAGGAGGCCCCAAAACCTGGGGGGTCACCACGGGGTGCAGAACCACAGCCCTGCCCAGGCACTGAGGGGGAGCCTGGTCCCAGCTGTCATATTTATGTTCCTCTTCCTATTTATAGGGATATTATTTGGGATTATTTTCTTTAAATTTTCATCATAAACATATCTATGGACACACCAATAAAACCATCATAAACAATATTCTTATTGTTTATGTTGGTTTTATTGGTGTGTCCACAGATATGTTTATACACATGGTATGCACACATGGGTATATGAGTTATACACCTCATATGAAATGTACAGATGCATATATAATTTATATAGCATAATGTATCATTACCCAAACATTACATAATATACATATTATTATGTGTTAACACACAATCCATTATAGATGTACTGATTATATGGGTGATACAAGAATTTATACACCCACACCTATGTAATCCTAGCTTATAACTCTATATAAATTACACATTTTTATTGTATATTAAGCTAAACTTATACTTTATAAAGAAAATATATTTATTAAACATGAATATAGAGTTATTTAGAAACGTAGCATGGTTTAGATTGGGAACAAAGCTTTAATAAATGATCCTAGGATATAATTTTCCTTTTATTTTACACACACCTATTTTATACATATTTATTTGTGTGTATATATATGTACACACCATATTTATTATGTGCATCTTGTGTATATTTTATATATATATTTACCATGGACACACACACGTATACATATATACCATACAATAAATACATTGCATTTAAATGTTTTTCTCCCTAGCAGAGGACAATACCATGCACGTACCTATAAATAAATGCAGGATGTTTGAATTTTTTATCATTGTTACCATTTCCCTGTGGGGGAATAGATTTCCTTGATGGCAAATCAATATTTAAAAGCCAAATGCTTGCTCGGAACCATTTAAAGGAAAGCTATGAAGCTGCCTTGGGAATATTTCATGGGTTAGGATGGGCTTTTTTTCCCAGTTTGGGGAAAATGTTGGGTTTTAGCACAAGTTCTGTGCAGCCTGAGGTGTCAGCCCAGAGCTTATCTGACCTCCAACATTCAGCAGTTCTTTGGACAAATGGATAGAAATGCCATTTCTCCGAGTAGAGATCTGATTTCTCTGAATATAGGTCTGACTTACTGAAATATGGATCAGATTTCCCTAAACATGGATCTGATTTTCCTAAAAAACTATCAAATCCCTGCCCAACCTGTCCCAGGATCACACTTCAACCTTTATTACACACAAACCACCCATCAGCTGCAAACAGAGCAGAGCTGCCTCGGGACAGGGAGCACTGGAGTGGTCCCAAAACTCCAGAAACCCATGGGAACCTTTCCCAGGTGCTGCTGGTCCCACTGGTGCCAGGTGAAGGGCAGCAGGGGGAGCAGGCAGCAGGACAATGCTTCCCCTGACACTCCTCCCAACACCAGCACAGGAAATCCCACGCAGGATCCCACTGCCAGGGGAGGTCTGCAGGCTCCAGAGGGTCAGAGAAGCTCTGGGTAAACACTTGGAATTCAGGACTGCCCTGAACTACCTCAAACCTTGGATCCTCAGGAGATGGCACCGAGCTTGTCAGGGCTGGAGAAATCACAGCAACCTGAGAGAAAACTGCTGGGGTAGGAAACCAGCCCCCTGTCTTTTATAGAGGCATGGAAAGGTTTGGGTTGGGAGGGACCTTAAAGACTGCCACGGCAGGGACACCTTCCACCATCTCAGGTGGCTCCAAGCCCCATCCAGCCTCGCCTTGGACACTCCCTGGGATCCAGGGGCAGCCACAGCTGCTCTGGGCACCCTGTGCCAGGGCCTGCCCACCCTCACAGGGAGGAATTTCTTACTAAAATCTCATCTGTGCCCACCCTCATTCAGTGCAAGGCCGTTCCCCTTGTCCTGTCCATTCCTTACCATCATTCCAGGCCGAGCCAAAGCATAAGGAGCTGCATTGCCGATGGTTGTGTCCATATAATAACTCATCATCTTGGAGATGCCTGCAGGAATGGAGAGGGGCATTAGATTCCACGCCATAAAAACTGACAGCACCAGCTAAATCCGTGCTTTCCCCAGCTGTATAAAGCTTGGAGCAGACTATCACCTGAACGAGTTTAGACTGGAAAAGTTAAGAGGAAAAATACCTGGATTAATAGGAAATATTGTGATTAGAGGGGTTGTTTCAACAATGAGCACCCAGATGCAGGAGTGTAACCAGGGGAGAGCCTGACAATGGGGAATGAATGATCACCTGCAAGCTGGGGGAGCTGCTCTGAGGGAAGATGAGATCATATTTCCTTCGCTGGAGAATTGGTGGGAAATTGTTGCCAATTTTTTTTTCTTTTGAGAGAGGAAAAAAAAAAAAAAAGGCAGTTTGTTGAGATCAACACCTTTCCTGTGAAAGCTTTGTCAGGCCCAGTCTGTCTCACAAAGAACTTTGCTGCTTTCAGGACATGTCCTCTGGTTGTGCACATGAGCTTGGGTTTCCCTCGCTGAATCGCTGCCTTGCAGCCCCACATGGCATTCCTCACCCGGGATTCTCCCTCCTGAGCAAGTCCTCCTGCCAGAGGTGCTCATTAACTGGGATTTTTCATCATCACTGAACCCATTTGTGTGGCTGAGGAGCTGCAATGTGGCTCTGTTATCAGAGCTGTGGAGGTTTCTCCCTCTCTCCCTGCAATGCCAATGGAAACACAGGGCCGAGGGCAAGGTCTGAGTGTTGGGGATGTGACTCCAAGGTGCTGGGAGGACAGAGAGAAGGGGAATGGCCTGGGCTGGGCAGGGCTGGCTCAGGCAGGATGGGACCTGGAGCTGTGGGAATGGCTGTTCCCAGCCTGGTGGTGCAGAGGAGCTGCTCTAACCTCCCTGAGGACACAGCCCCAGTTCCTGGGGAGCCCCTCTGCACTCCTGGGGAGCCCCTCTGCACTCCTGCAGAGTCCTGGGCTGTGGCCACTGCAGCTGCAAACATCTGGCTGAGTTATTTTACAACAAAATCCCAGAACCATCTGGTCCAACCCTTAACCTGGCACTGCCAGGTTATCCCAAGTGCCACTTTACAAATGTTTGGAACACTTCCAGGGAAGAGGACTGCACCATGCCCTGGGCAGCTGTGCCAGTGCTTGGCAAAGCTTTGAGTGAAGAAATTTTCCTGATATCCAACCTAAACCTCCCCTGGTGCTACCTGAGGCTGCTTCCTTTACTCCTATCACTTGTTTCCTGGGAGAGCAGGGAACTCCCCCTGGATGCCCCCTCCTTGCAGGGAGTTCTACAGAGCCAGAATTCACAGAATCACAAGATTGGAAGAGACCTTAAAGATCATCGAGTCCAACCCATGCCCTGACACCTCAACTAAACCATGGCACCAAGTGCCACATCCAGTCTGTTTTTAAAGAGGGCCCCCCGAGCCTCCTTTTCCTCAGGCTGAGCCCCTTTCCCAGCTCCCTCATCCGACTTGTGCTGCACGTGTTTTGTGCTCAGCTCTTCTCAGCAGAACCAGCACAGCCACACCACCTTCAGCCTCCACTTCTACGCTGGACCAGCTCCTGGAGGCCCAGGGACCCTGTCCCAGCCTTCCCTCTGGTCCTTGCCCGGGGGCTTTACTGCACTTCTCCACGCCCGGGGAAGGGCAGAGCTGCTTTGGCTCTCACTCAGCACCTCGGCAAACAGGGACCCCCAGAGCATCTCCCCCGTGCCCTGTGAGTAATGGCCCAACACAAAACACCTGCATGTGCACAGTATTAAATTATCATCATCATTTCCTGCTGGTTATTACTAACTCTGCCTCAAACATCAGCAGAATTTTTTTTTTTTCAAACTTCTCTTTTTTAATTCACAAGACTGAAAACTACCCCTGCGTGGTGGAAGAACAACCAACCTGTTTCTCTTTGTGCTGTACCCAAAACCACACCGAGTGCGAGTTAGTGTGGCTGAGAAGCCTTAACTAATCTGAGCATCTGTGCACGCCCTGCCAGCCCGCCCTAACGAGGCGTTAAAACGCCTTGGCTTCGATCTGCCTGCAGCTGGGGCGGCTGCAGCTGGGCCAGGCAAAGTGCGTGCAGCCCATTGCTGGGCGAGCACAGAACGCTGGGGGTCCAAGGGACCTTAGAGCTCACCCCGTGCCGCGGGCAGGGACACCTTCCACAAGACCAGGCTGCTTTAACCCCTGTCCAGCCTGGCCTTGAGCACGTCCAGGGGGGAGCATCCCTGGCATGAAGGGCATCCCCTAACGCAGGGCAAGGTGCTCCATCACACACCTGACCCCGACCTTCAGCGCATGGAAACCATCTCAGGTAAACATGGGCTGGCCTTGCTCTAAAGCAAAGGTTGATGCTGCCAAACAAAGCAAGACAGACAGGGTGGAGCCAGCCAGAGCGAGCCGGGCTGTTCACCTGCCGGTGACACCCACGTGTGCGAGGCTGAGGGCTCCCAGCCCCAGCGGCAAACAGCAGCCCCTGCTCTCTGCTTTGCAGCTCGTGCAGCAGCAGCTGGGGCTGCTTTGGGGTTTTCTCCCCTTTGTGGAGGCACCTTGCTCGCAGCAGCTCTCGAGAGCGCGTTCATGCCTCGCTGCCTGTCCTTTGCATCTTTCTCAGGCTGAACCTTCCAGCAAGGCACTGCTCGCTGCTGCTCGAGGCTGTGCGCTGAGCTCAGCAGCACCAAACCCACCCTGACACCCAGGACAGGCTTCACACAACAAGGAATAGCAATAGGATTCAACCAGAGCTGCAGAGCAGCCCCAGCAGCTCCCTCACCAGCCTGCAAGAGGTGAATTAGCATCTCTAGACAGCAGCTCCAAGACATTTAGAGTCACTTTGCTTTCTGGTTTCTCTTCCCCTCCAAACTGAGCTGTTAAAAAGCACGAGAGAGGGGCAGGAATATAACACAAAACTCAGTAACAATTTGCATGCCCATCTCTGTGGGTTCAAGAGAAGTCCTGGTTAAACACAAATTAAACCAGTTCCCCAATGTGATGCAGGTTTTGTGGGTAACAGTGGTTAAAGGGCACAGAAACACAGGCTGCAGGCTCTGAAAAGGGCCTAGAATCATGGAATCCCCGAAGAAGGAACCCCAGAAAGGACATTCCAAGCTCCCGCTATGGATGGTAGGTGACATACCCTGCTGGAAAAGGCAGATGAGCAGATCCTGGGCATGGAATAATTGTGCTCTGGAAAAGCAAGTGTGGAAAAGGAGACAGGGACAGCACAGAGGGAGCTCTGCTGTGCTTTGTCCAGGCTAATTTTAACAGAACTTCCACCACTTCCCAGAGGAAACTACTTCACAGCCCAAAACATCTCTCACTGTCAGCAAGTTTCCCTGATGGCTGAGTGATATTTTGCTTCTCTTCAGCTTCCTCTAATAAGAGCCCAAAGAGTTTCTCTCCTCCCCTGGATGCTGTCAGGGAGCTCAGCTGAGCTCCATTCCAGGCTGGAGCTCTCCGGGCAGGTAATTTGGCTGGTACTGAGGAAATCACTGCAGATTTACATCAAGATAATTCAGAGCCACAGCTTGCTGAGAGGTGCTAGTAAATAGAGGGGAATCTGAACCATTTGGTAAAATCCTTAATGATTTAACAGCTTGACTTCAGCCTTATTGTTTGCTCTTTTTATTCCTGTCCTATTGTGAAAACACGTGTGGGAGAACCAGCATTTATTTTGGGACTTGATCGAGTACCAGCCAAAGCTATTACACTCTTGGGTCATTTCTAAACTAAATTAAAATTTTAATTTCATTTCAACAGCCATCCCTCCTCTTTTACAAGGTTGGGTTTTTTTAAATTTTAAGTGAATTACTGAGCTTGGTTTAAAAAGGGAAAAGCTATTTGTGCTCATGATTAACACACACTCCCCTGTAGAAGCTGGGAAGGAGTTAAAAATGAATGTTAGACTAAAGTGAGCTTTGTCTGTTGGATATATGAAGACACTTCACACTATTTTCCTGTTTGTTGTTCAGTTTAATGTTTGTTCAAGGATAGGCAGAGGGAAGTGGAGCAATGCCACAGTGACTTCTCCATGGCAGACTCAAGTCCCATCTCTGTTTCCCAGTTCAGTGCTCCATCCATGGCTCTGCTGCAAAGTCCTGAGGCTCAGACTGTTCCCCAGTCTGAGCTGCAGCACCACGCTCAGCTCTGTCCCACACCCCTCAGCCCCAGCTGGGCACCAGGGAAGGTGGCACTCAGGGTGGCACACCTGGGACAGCCACCAAACACTGCTCGAGTTCTTTCCTCCATCCCAATAAACCGAGAAAATTCCTTTTCCACAGGGTCTGACGAGAAGCCAGGAGGACGGGGCAGCATCAGCCGCCCCACCAAAATATTTCTGTCTGGAAGAAGGTGAATCAAGGCTTTCAGAAGATACAGCAGCCCCTGGCACACCCCCGCCCTCCCCGGGCTGCCGGGCTGACCCAGAGCTGCTCAGTGATAACCATTTTTGCATCCAGCAATGATTTACCATCTTTGAGAGGGTGGGGCAAAGAGCCGGTGGAAATGACATCCTTCCGCCAGGCTTTAACCCTTGGGAGCCGGGCACTTTCCAGGCCGCCTGCCAGCCCCGTTCCCAGGGGAAGAAGGGTTGTTGATGTGTTGGCATCTTAGAAACCTCCTCCCATTCATCAGCCCCCGGGACCGCCTCGCACAAAAGGAGCATCCCTCAGGCTGGAGCAGCGGACAGGAGAGTGCTTTCTACACTTACAGCCATGGTTTGAACAGGTTGGCCGCGCTAAATCCCACATTTCCTATGATTTTATAACTTTAGAGCGTTCGCACCCGGTTTCCTGCGGGGCAGGCGGGGCAGCAGGAGGTGCTGAACAACAGAGCAGCACTGGCCTTTCTGCAGCCGCTGGAAACACCCCGGGAGGGTGACCGGCCGGGGGAAGGTCACCGGGGGAAGGTGAGGGCCAGGCCGAGGGTGCGAGCCCCGGGCCGCTGTCCGGAGCTGACTGCCGGGGCTCAGCGCTCTGGGGCCGCCTGGCAGCGCATCCCCGGCCGCTCCAGCGCAGGGCTCCTCCCTCCCTGTCAGGTCTGAGCAGGTACAAGGGCATCTCGGGAGCCTTCCCCTTTGGCTGGACAAGCTCTGCCTGGGGTGGGCGACAGCGGCCGTGGGAGAGTGCCGGGGGGGTTAAAGTCTGGGCCAGTCTCACAAACCCCTGGCTCTCCGTGCTTGGAGTAAACTGCTTTTTCTCTACATTTCCCCTGCTCTCTGCTCATCCATCGATTACTCGGCTGCTAATTAAGCTAATGCCCCCATCAGCAGCCCCAGCAGATGTACAGTGAGCTGACAGCACGGGTCAGGCAGGAGAGGGTTTAGGTGGGATGCCAGAGCTGTTGCCATTAAATCACCCTGCTCTGCCCCAGCTCACAGCAGCCACTGGCAACTGCAGGAGGATGTGAAGGGAGGGTTAATTAGGTCAGTTGTTGTTTCACTCACGAATTTGCCTCCGTGAAGCAGTAGACTCACGGCACAATGCCACGGGCCAGGCCCTCAGCTGGGGCAGAGCACAAGGGGAATGAAGGGGATCAGTGTTCCCCTGCTCAGACAGGGATCCCTGCCCTCTCACACCTTCCCCTTCTCACAGAGCCCAGCTGGGAGTCCCCCAGGATCCCTGTGCGACCTCCAGCAGGACACCTGGAGCAGCCTGCCCCAACCTGCTCTGAAATTCCCACCAAACCCTGCTCTTCCACAGGGCCCCAAACCACTGGGGAACGTGGGGTTACCTTCTGCTTCTTTGTCCCTCAGCTTGCCAGATGGGAAAGAGGTTTGTGGTCTGGAGGAGCACATGGTCCCTCCCCCAAAGCTCAGTGTTGAACCTGAGGACAAGGGACACACACACAAGCACCTCGGGCTTTCACACACCCCCAGACCCTGGGCAAGCTGAAAATACCCCAAAAAAACAGGCCTGCCAGAGCTTTATTTACACGGCAGGCAGGGGAAAGCTGAACAGCCAGAGGAGCAGGAGGCAGCAGGAAGGGGCTGCAGCAGCACAGCAGCCTGGCCCAGCCCGCAGCCCTGCTGGCAGTGCTGGAGGGAAGCTGAGGTGCCTCTAACACCCAGTGAGGGGCCACAGGCACAGCAGTGATTTGCACACTAACGGGAAGGGGAAGGCCTTGGCTGGGCTCCTCAGGGACTCACAATTCCCACTGCCTGGGCCGGGGGGCAGGATTCTGCTCTTCCCAAGGAATGGCAGCACATCCCTGCAGCTGTCACACTCCAGCTTCTCCCAAAGGCAAATGCTGGCACCTGTGGCTCTCTGGGCCCTTTAGGGGACAGCATCACTGTGGAAAACACCTGGAGGGGTCATAGCAAATCCCATAGCAAATCCTTCCAATCATCCCTGCAAAACAGGAATCAGCCCCAGGTCTGTCTGTCCCACCCTGGGCACTTTGGATCTCCTCCCCCTCACAGCAAAACCAAACCAAATTACACCAAAACCAAATTACAACTCAGAACAGCAAAGGAACTGCAAATTTAATTCACTGTACTAATGCTAGTGCATAGCTTCCACCTCTATGAGGAAAGTAATAATGTTCTCCTAAATCTTCATCTCCAATATTTATGTACCAAATATATATATACATATATATATATATATATATATTAATTTTTAAAGTGAAGCATCATCTGAGACATTTACAGAAGATCCTGCAGTAGCAAATACACAAATCAGTTACTGGGTGAAACTGGAAAATGGAGAGAGGAAAAGTAAATCACCACAAGCCAAATCTGAGGTGTCCTGAAATTGTCCACAGGTACCTCCGACCCCCGAAAGAGTTCAAAGAGCCTCTCCCCCCACCACTTACGGCTCAGCTGAAGGACCCGGGGAAAAGCTTTATATCCTCCACGGCTTCCCACACTTGTGTCCGCTCTCCTCCCAGCTACCTGGTGCTCTCCGCGCTGGAGCCGGGGAGGATGGAAATACCATAGTGTTCGAGGCAGGGCTGCTATTCAAAGGGAGGGGGAGTGGTCAGCCCCGCACCCCGGGCGCTGCGAACGCCGCCAGCCAGGAAAGAGCCACCTCTGGCCGCTGTCACGGCGCTGGGGAAAAAAAACAGCCGCTGCTCGGAGCTGGGCATGGCTACAGCCCCCGCAGCCCCGCCGTGGGGTGGCCTTTGGCTTCCGAGCCCTGTAAATGCTCCCGGGGCTCCAGCCTGTCCTCCGAGCGCTGCTGCAGCCCCCGCTCCCGTGAGCCGGATTTATTCCTGCCCCGGGAGCGAGCCAAGGCTGGCAGAGCACGGCCGGGTGAGGCTGCTGCAGCCCTGACCCCGAACCAGCCCAGAGCTGCCCGAGGTGCCCCATGGCAGAAATCCTTCCCCTGAAGGGCCCTGGCACCGCGGCTGTCCCTGCTCCGGGCGGGTCCCGGGCTCTGCTCCGCTTCCTGCCTCACCCCCAGCCCTGGAAGGATCCAGCCTGCTGCCCGTCCTGCCAGCTCTCTGGAACCAAAAACGTGCCCTGCTGGCCGCTGCTTGCTTTCAAACCCCTGGAGGCTGAGGGAAGCTTTCAAACCCCTGGAGGCTGAGGGAAGCTTTCAAACCCTAAAGGCTGAGGGAAGCTTTCAAACCCTAAAGGCTGAGGGAAGCTTACAAACCCCTGGAGGCTGAGGGAAGCCTCCCTCCGTGAGGAATTGCAGGGGGAATTTGCTCACTGGCCCAGCTCTGGCAGGGCTGGATGGTCCCGGCCCGCATCTCCCCAGAGCCCAGTCCCAAGGCAGGTGCTCAGGGTGTCCGGGGTCTCTCCGGGCAGGAGAAGGGCAGGAGAGCACATTCCCGGCTGGCCAGGACCAGCAGAGGGACAGAAACACCGCGTGCAGGGATCTCAGTCCTTTAACGCCCCTGGGAATTATCCAGAGGCTCTGGAACAGCAGGATCTGGGGTGGCCTTTGCCGCACACCCCTGTCTTCCTCTTCACAGCGTGGCCAGGGAGCTCCAAACTCCAGTGACCCCCAAATCCCTGGCGCAGGAGGATGTCCCCATCCCGCCTCTCCCTGTCTCGCTGTCCGGGCAGCAGAGCCGCCTTTTCCTCCAGGAGAGGGCTCCAGGCTGGAAATCCTGCCCGGATCCAGCACGGATCCCATCCCGCTGTGTGTTCCCCATGAGCAGCCCTGGAGCAGCCCCTGCCAGGGGCAAAGCCCAGGCCCCGAGGGTTCCGTGTGTGCTGCTCCAGGACCAAATGGGGAGCAGCTGCTGGGATTTCCCTGGAGATCCTAATAGCGAAGTGTGACAGAAGAGCAGCAAAGAGCCCCCAGCCCCAGGGGGCTCAGCCCTCACTGCCCCCCTGCACTGACCCCGGGAGGTTCTGCTGGCAGAGCATCTGCAGGAGGGGGTGGTTTCCAGGGAATTAGCAGCATCCTCACAAAAAAACCCCCAAGCAGCCAAGCATCTGAGTGCTGTCACTGCTGAAGGGTCGGTGTGTGGGGAGAGGAATAACTCCTGAAGACTCCTGCCCCAGCACAACCCTGGCTATTTTGAGTACTCTCAGCACAGTGGGCATTTGCAAAGGACAAACCAAAGCTGTGTTTGCTCCCATGTGGGTAATTTCTGCCTGCACAGGGCTCCTATAGCATCTCCTGCTGCCAAATGTTCCCCAGAGAAATCAGATGTTCTGAACAAGTGTTCACAGGATGAAAGTCCCTCCTGTCCCCCTCTCCCAGACCAGCAGATTGCTAAAATGCACATTATGACAAATAGCAAAAAACCCCATTATTTATGCACATAAAACTATTCCCAGGTCCTTCAGGAGCTGCCAAATGACGAATGAATCTCTCCTTTAGCCCTGAATTTAGAAAGACACAACTCCAGGTGGCCCAAATCAGTTACCTGCTGGACCGGCCAGGCACGGCTCCCTCTTGTAGCTGTTTTAACACAGGAAATTATTTACAGGGTTCCATCTCCCCAGGAAGGTTTCCAGCCTCCTGGGCTTTGCTACAAAGGCTCTGTCACATCTGAGCTCCAAAGGAGTGGAATGTGTTCAGCAATCAATTTTTATCTGGGCAACTCTTCCTGGGATAACCCTGCTGGCAGCTGTGAGCAAGATGTCCTTGCCTGAATGCTCTGCTCAGGAGGGTGCTGGGATGCAGAATCCAGACATTAACAGCTCTGTGGAGTGGCTGTGCAGCCAGCTGGGAGGCTGGGATACGGAATCACAGAGTCATGGAATGCTTTGGGTGGGAAGGGACCGTGAAGATCACCAGGTTGCACGTGGTTGCCTGGTTTCAGGGTCACTGCTGTCACATCAGTCACCCAAAGCAGTTGCTTCAGCTCACAACAAAAAGTAGGGTTAAATTTCGGGCAGCTCATGGAATTGATCATAAAGTCATTGCACTTTCCATGGCAGCTGCTTTGGGTTTGCTCCATGCTCATAAAAAATAAAGCGATCCCTTAATGTTTCCCTGCCGCAGTTATTAATGGCTTCACCAAATTGGGGATGTCTTGGGGATGTTTCACAGGTTCTGCACTCATAGGCTGCTTAAATTTGGGGCACTCAGGCTCCTGTTGAAAGGTGCAGCACATTGGTGTCAGCAGAAACAGCCCCTTTCCCAATACCCTGAGAAATCCTCACCGCCACTTGGGGTGGAGCCCAGAGCTGCAGCCCTGGGAGGGAGGCTGCACCTGGAGATGCTCCTGTTTGTCTGCTGGAGCTGAGCAGGGAGTGTGGATCATCTGGGCAGAATTCAGCCCAGTCCTGAGTGTCACCTACCCCAGCTCCACTCCCCTGCAGCCCCAGGTTCCTCTCCAGGGACAGATCCCTGTGCTCCTGCTTGTGGATCATAAAGCAGTAAAAGGGAGAAGCTTCCAGAGCCCTTCATGGATCACCATTTCCATCTTACTCTGGGAAAACAGAGAAGGAACCAACAAAATTATCCTGAGCACGTGAATCTCTGCTTTTGGTGTTATCCCAGGGCAGAGAGAAATGAGGATTCCTGAGATGGAGGACAGTGTTTGCCTTGGGAGAAGGTGACACAGCTGGGTGAGGAGCTGCCTGTGCCTGGAAATCCATGGCAGCTTTGCCCAGGGAGATGTTCCCTCTGCCCCTGCTCAGACCCCAGGCGTGACTCACAGCCTGTGCCCAGATGTTCCCAGAGCTGGGCACATCTGGGACCCAGGTGCTTACTCCCTCTGGAGCTGCCTGGCCTCAAAAGCCAGCAGGGACAGAGCTCATCGCTCTGGATCAACCCCCATGAATTCCCTCCTGTATGGAGCCCAAGGATGCTGAATGTCCAAGCTAAGGGGAAATTTCTGCCCTCCCAAGCAGGAGAAGGAGCTTTTTCTACCCTTGGATCAGACAGGAGAAGGAGCTTTTTTTACCCTTGGATCAGACAGGAGAAGGAGCTTTTTCTACCCTTGGATCAGAAAGGAGCTCAGATCTTGCATGACCATTACCTTGGATGTGCAGGTGCAGGATATGCACTAAAACAGAAAAATTTGGGGTGCACAGGAGTATCCTGAATGCTTAAATTGCCCCAAAATTGACTTTTGTGACGCTCCTTTAGGCTGGGACCTTCTGCACATGGATCTCCTCCACATCAACCAAGATAATTGGGATGAGCTGGCTCATCCATGGCTTAATCCCACTTCTCTAAGGGAGATCAGCTGTGTATAAAAATGGGCTTTAAACAGGGAACATCTGAAAGTGTCAGGACTGGGTGAGAAATGACATAGGGAAGAATTCCTTTTTCATCTCTATCCACGTGGATAAAAAGACATGGAAGTGTATGGAGGTGAGAAAACCCAAAATCACACCAATAACAACATTTTCTTCCCTGTGAGGGTGGGCAGGCCCTGGCACAGGGTGCCCAGAGCAGCTGTGGCTGCCCCTGGATCCCTGGCAGTGCCCAAGGCCAGGTTGGACACTGGGGCTTGGAGCCCCCTGGGACAGTGGAAGGTGTCCCTGCCATGGCAGGGGTGGCACTGGATGGGCCTTAAGCTCCCTTCCAATCCATTCTGGCATTCTGAGATTTGGTCACGTTTTCACTCTGGAAGAGGAAGTGAGAAGTTTCCACTCAGCTCTAACTCTGCTGTTAAGCAACATCTCCAGGGAAGTTCCAACCAGAACATCTCCAGCCTGAGCCCTTGAGATGCAAACTTGTGGATTTTGTGTAGTTGGCACAAAACCCAATCCCTTTTCTAGAGGCCAATGTGAACATTTCCATTGCAAACTCCTTGTGCAGGTGCCTGCCCACTCACACCATTAATAAAGTCCTGAAAGCTGCAAGAACAAGGTAAATTAATTCTCATTTCTGTCAACATTAACTGGGAAATCAGTCCTTACTCACAAGTTCTCCCATTGCAAGAAGAATTTGGCCTCTTGGTTGGAAGAAGGATCTTTGATTAGTCTGATACACTCAGACAAAAAAACAGCTAGGATCTCATCACACACACCCTCTTCAAAGTGTAAATTAAAATCCTCATCCAGAGTCATTTAATCGAGGACTATAAAGCCAGATTTCAGAAGTGCTCTTTTCCCAGGCAGGCACATAAATAGAGATCAGATTTATAAAAATGCTATCAGCCAACAATTCCTGCTCGAACACATCTGGCCAGATTTCAAAACCAATTCAGCAGCCAGTTAATCACTTGCTCTTTATTATTTAACTTACTATTAGCATTGGGGGTAAAAAAAAACCCCAAGAGATATTTTTACTTTCTTTTATCTGTTAAAATATTCCCTGCATATTGCTGGGTGGAATTCAAAGCCTTGATAAAAATCATGACATTTTTAAAAAGTCAACTGCTTCTCAAGCCCGTGTAAAAATGCAGGGGGTGAATTGAGATCACTTCACTGCTTCCCTTTGCAGCTTCTTGTTCAAAAAATGAGATTAGCACTGCACTGAGAATGCCACATAAAACCCACCCAGAAAATAATCAGCAACTTACGAGGGTTGAGCTGGGATGGGAATGAACAGGAAGCTGGAATTCTCGTTATTGCTGGCGGTTCTCTGAGGACACCAGGGCACATCTCAAAGCTTTGTGTCCCCAGGGCTGGCTGTGCTGGAGGTGGCCCTGCCTGGGCAGCACAGGGTGGTGGCTGCCGTGTCCTGGGTTTGGAATTCTTCCTTCCTGGCAAGCACTGGCTCCAAAAATATTGGGGAACGGTTGAGCAGTGAAAAAGCTCCTAAAGATGGAGCCTCATCTGTCAATGTCATATTTTCTGGAAAAATCCCTTCACCCAGGATTTCTCTCCTGGGAAGCTGAGAAGCCTCAGAGAAAAAGAAAACAATATTATCTCATTTGCTTCTCCTGTGTTTTGCTGCTTTGGAATGTTGTTGGAGATTGTTTACCAACAGGCATTGGTTTCACGTGAATTGTTTTAACTTAGTGACCAATCACTGTCAATCTGTGTCAAGACTCTGGAGAAAGAGTCACGAGTTTTCATTAGTATCTTCTAGCCTTCTGTCTGTATCTTTTCTGTATTCTTTAGTATAGTCTAGTATAGTTTTAGTAGAATAGAATAGAATAGAATAGAATAGAATAGAATAGAATAGAATAGAATAGAATAATAAATTAGCCTTCTAGGAACATGGAGTCAAATTCATCATTTGCTCACCTTCGTTGGGATCTCAGAAAATACAGGACCCATCACTGGAGGGGTTAAACAGAGTGGGTGTGGCACTTGGGGACAAGGTCAGTGGTGGATCCTTGGCAGTGCTTGGATGGTCACAGAGAGTTTTCCAACCCAAATACACCTGTATTCCCTGAGCTAGGGGCTGCAGCAGCATCTGGAGGAGGGGCTGCAAAGGCAGAGCCCAGGGTTTGCACATGGCTCACTCAGGGTGGTCCTGGAGGCCTCGTGGGGTCTGTTCCCCCAGGGCAGGGACACCCAGGAGCAGTGGCCAGCACAGGTCACAGCTGGAGCCCTGAACCAGCTCCTGCTCCCCAGGGGTCATCCCAGGCTCCATCTCCATTTTTCAGGACTCATGGCTTTACTCCAGCCCAGCTCAGCTCATCCTTTGAATGCCTTGGCTCTCCTCCCATAGCTCACAACTCTTCCCACCAGGAATGCCACTGTGTGGGGAGGAGGAGCAGAAAGCACGTGGGTGACGTAGGAATGAAGAGATTCCCTGCGGTGGGTTCCGTGGGGAGCTGATAAACCTGGGAAATTCTCCTTTTCCTGAGGCCTTTTCCCAGTCTCAAAGTGACCTTTGTGTTCTCCATCAGCTGACAGACACAAGGACAGTGAGGTTGGTGCCACGAGCTCAGCAGGGCCAAGGTGGGAGCTGAGCCCTCTGGGGTGCCACCATCCACCCAGCACTGCCAGGGACACGCTCAGCTAAGGAAATGCTATCCTGCTTCTCCCACAGGGCAGGGAAGGTGTGAGATGTTCCCAGTGGAACTGAACCTGGACATTTTTCAATGCTTTATTTGCATATCTAAACCAATGCAAAATGATCTGCACCTTCATAAACACTTCTTGTTCCTGGAGCGAGCAGCAGAGGGAAAAATTCCGGTAGCAGAAAAGTGAGGCTGGGTTCTGTGGAAATGAGTTATTAACATGTCCTTTACCTCTCTGTTTATTTTCCACACGGTTCCAGGTCAAGGAAAGTTTGTCTGTGACAAGGATTAGGCTTTGGGAACAGCTGTGTCTTTTCATATTTAATTCCTGAGCTGCACCGAGGGTGTTTGGACAGATTCTCCTTTGTCTCCTCTGTCCATTGTCAGGGGAGCTCAGGCAGGATAACAGGACACAGGTGACATCCCCAGGGTGTGACATCCCCTCCATGAAGGACACCCAGAGCTCTGGAGGAAGAACGGGGATAAATAAGGCGTGTTCTGGCGGAATCCACGCTGTCCCCGTGGCTGGCTGCTGCTGCAGGGGTTATTTATGGCCGGGCTGGGAATTGCAGGGCTGGGTCCCACATGTGAAGTGAAAGTGGAAGTGTGTGGGTGGGAGGGGAAGCAGCAGCATCCCATTTATCAGCGCTCCCGAGGCCAACAGCTTTCCTGGCTCCAGGCTGACGTCTCCCAGGCAGCACTGCAGAACCCCAAAGGCATGATCCTACCCCAGGGCCCGTCCTCGGGGATGCCGGGGGCAGGCACATCCACCCTGGGGAGGGAAAACCCTTCCCGGTGTCCTACAGCCTGCTCGGGGTGCTTCACTCACCTGCCACTTCCGTGCAGCTGCTAAAAAAAGCAGCAGGGAGTGACCCACTGCCTTCCCCCTTCCAGAGCCAGCCTGGGTCTGCGGGGCTGCAGCCGGGCAGGGGGATGGGCTGGAGGGCTGGAGGGAGGGGTCACGGCGGGGTGAGCTGATGAACAGCAAACAATCCTAATTTATGCAAAAAGCAGTCTGGAAAAAATTACATTCCTGCTTGTCTGCATGTGTAGCATACAGAGATGCTAAAGAAAGGAGCCAAAGATGTGCCCATGAATCAGAGCTTTATCCTGCCAGCCCCCCGGAGCCCAGCCCGTGGGTTTGGGGCAGTTTGCCTTGGTAATTGCCCGGCTCCCCAGCACAGGCTGCACCAACAGTGCCCTGTTGGAATCAAACAGGTCCTTTGGGCCTCAGATTTTCTCTGGTTTTCCACCCTCTTAGACAACAAACAAGCCATTAATGTCTGGAAGCACAGCCTGGGTTCCCACTCCCAGAGCACAGCTCAGATCCCTGCTGGGGATGCCCAGTGCCCTGTTCAATCCCGTGTCCTGTGCCCACCTCCACCTCCCGTGCCAGGGGAGACACTCTGGGCTCACAGCTCTGGAAATAAGATCCCAGTGTGCCTTTTCCCGATGGAAAACTCCCAATAGAGAGCAAGCCCAGACTTTACTTTTGACCCCTTTTGGCTCTCCACTGGGATAAGGACGTGCAGAGGGTCTTGGGACTAAGTTCTGATGTGTATCTTCATTAATAGGAATTTTCTCTGCCCTGAATAACTCTGGTTTATTCTCCTGGTGAGTCATAGACTCATGGAATGGTTTGGGATGGAAAGGACCTTAAATCCCATCCAGTGCCACCCCTGCCATGGCAGGGACACCTCCCACTGTCCAAGGTGGCTCCAAACCCTGGCCTGGGACACTCCCAGGGATGGGGCATTGACAGATTCTCCGGGCAGCCTGATCCATAACTCCAAAGCTTTGCCCATTGTCCCTAGCTGCAGGGTCTCTGCCCAAACCCCTGGGCACATACCCAGAGTGCCAACCTGTGGAAAGCTGCAGGTTTTCCCCAGGTTTGCCCTGGATATTCCCAGGCACAGCAGGCAGCTCCAGCTGGATGCCCTGCAGCAGGAAATGGCAATTTTGGCTCAGGCTGAGAGCGGGTGAGAAGGGGACCCCAGGTCACAGGAAGGGTGATGGAAGGAACCATGGAGCAGCATCCTGGGCTGGCATTGCTGCTCAGAGGCTTGTCCCAGATGATGCCTCAGGTTTGAGCTTTTCTATTTTTCAGATTCTGTGCTGCTTTAGTGTGTGGGTCTGGGCTTCCTATGAGGGGATGATGAGCTCTCTGCACAGAGCAAGGAGACAAAACAATTCCTTCTGTAGCTGGGGACCAAGGACAAATGATCCAAATCTCAGGCCCAGGAGCACAAACACCGTGGGCTGGAGAGAGAAAAACAAGCAGGATGGGACTGCAGGGGCTGCAGCTGGGATTGGACACTGAACTGCTATCTGCACATGGAGCAGAACTGATCACAGGGAGAGACCCCATGACTGGTCTTGCATTTTGGGACCATTTTGAGTTGTGCTGCCCAAGGTGGATCCATTGAGGCCTCTTAATAAATCCCAGCTTCATTCTTTAGCTCCATCCAGTCTCTGCTCTAGGTCAGCCTTCACAGGGCATCACAGATGGGAACCAGCACTCACCAGGCAGTGATAGCACAGCTTAGCTTCCTGCCAGTCCCTTGGGACAGATCCAAGAGTGACTTTGCTCCCTTTTTCCACCTGGATCTGCCCTGTCGAGTGTGCACTGGGGATGGTGGTGCTCATGGGTGGCCAGGAATGGATTTCCCAGGGGGTAATGCCATCCTTGGCCAGCCTCTCCCAGCCTTGCAGGGATTTGCCCCCACAGCCCCAGCTCTGGGTGCAGAGCCCCAGCTCTGGGTGATGCTCCTGGTGAGCAGGAAGAGCACGCCTCACTGGGGACACTGTCCTTGCCCTTGTCCCTGCCCAGAAGGACTCAGCTGGCACTGTCCTGGGCCTTTTAAAGTCAGGAGGAGCCCGGCCTGGGGAAGGTTCATGGGGTGAGCTCTGGCCTGGGGAAGGTTCATGGGGTGAGCTGTGGCATGGGGAGGGTTCATGGGGTGAGCTCTGGCAGTGCTGGCTGAAGCCGTGTCCAGAAATCACTGGGTGCCATTTCCAGCACACCAAGAGGAGCCAGGGCTCCAGCACTGCTCCTTCAGTGCCTGTAAATCTGCCCCCAAGAATTCACCAACCTCAGCTGGAGTTTTATCTCATTTGGCCCCCTGGGCACTGCCATGGGCACAGATAAGCCTTGCAAACAGGATGAGGAATTGTTCTGTTTCAATCCCATCCTGTGGGCTGAGAGGGACCTCGCTGAGGCCCAGCTCAGGCTGGATTCACCTCCTCCCTCAATGGGCTTCATTAGCTCCAGCTTTTCATGGATGCAGCAAATGAGAGAAATAAATACTACAATCAAAGTGCTCAAACCTACGCTTTGCCTATGCCAACACAAACCCTGAATGGGAGGAAGTATTAGGCTAAATTTAGCTCCTCAAGCAAAATCCAAGAGCTTTTATTTTTTCTTTAATTTTTTTTTCTCTAGGTTCATACTGTAAAACATCTGCTGAACAGTTTCCTATAACTGTTTTTGGCTTTTAAATCAAAGAAAGAAGAAACAATGTCCCATTTTTGTAGAGAGAAAAGGAGGAGGGGAATAATAGACCTTCCTCTCAAAGGAGGATGACAATGAGGATAGAAATAGAAAGGGGGGAGCTTTGAAACATCTTGAGTCCAGACAAGGAGTGGGTGGATGACAGGTTCAGGTATCTCTGCTTGCTTTGGCCACTTCCCATTCCAAGAGGGGCCTGGCAGAAGTGCTGACAGCCAGAGGGAAAAGCCACGGGCAGGGCTGGATCTGCCCGGGGGAGGGGGGGCTGGGAAGGGGGTGCAGCGGGGCTGGGGCTGCACAGGGAGGTGGTGGAGGAGGAAAATCAAAGTTATTTAGCATGAAAAAAGAAAGAGGAGTTGTGTTCAGTTGTGCTGGCTTTTCCCCCAGCCCAGGAGAAAATTCCCTGCTCCTTCCAGCATCCCATGGTCCAGCTGAGCTCCTCGGGGTGTCCCACAGCTGCAGCCACCTCCACCCACCTGCAGCATCCCCGACACCGGCGTGGGTGGCCCTGAGCTGCCACATCCGTGCTTGATCCCCTGCCAGTCTCAGGCCATCCCCTGCCTGGAGAAACCCTCTCTTCCCTGCTCTTCCCTGCCTTTCCCTGCTCCATGGAGACACAGAGCCTCTGCCCTGGAGGGATATGCAGCTCCCAGGGGGAATGCGCAGCCCCTGGAGGGATGTGCAGCCCCTGGGGGAAATGTGCAGCCCCTGGAGGGATGTGCAGCTCCCAGGGGGAATGTGCAGCCCCTGGAGGGATGTGCAGCCCCCGGAGGGACGTGCAGCCCCTGGAGGGACGTGCAGCCCCCGGAGGGATGTGCAGCCCCTGGAGGGATGTGCAGCCCCCGGAGGGATGTGCAGCCCCTGGAGGGATGTGCAGCCCCTGGAGGGACGTGCAGCCCACGCTGTCACACCTCGCGGGCTCCTTGGCAGCGGGGGCTGTGCACAGAGGCCTTTCCTGCCAAGTCACAGGATGCGATGACGGCGCGGCTGGGAAAAGCTTCAAACCAGCCCAAACAATCGGAGATTGTCTGCGGAGAGCGGGCTCTAAAATTGGCTCCTTGGATCAGCACCAGGCTCTCCCCGGGGCCTTTGTCGGGAGCGCCGGGCCGGCAGCGCTGACGGAGAAGGAGCTAATCTGGCTAATCTGGCTCATCTCGCTAATCTCGCTTCCCATCTGCGCTCGGGCTGGGTTTAACCCGGCCGTGCCCGTCCCTCCGTGAGCCGCGGGCATCCGGCAGGAGCCCGGCCCGGCCCGCGGAGCCGCGCGGCTCGGGGCAGCAACCCCATTTATTTATGCCCTGAAAAGTTGGTTAGGAGCGTGCCGGCTGGGGATGGGGGGAAGGGTTGTGCTTTTTAAATGGATTTAGCGCCAGTTGGGCTGGATTTGGTCCTTTTAAGTCAATCCCGGTTAGGTGGTGGCAGAGCCCCTCCCGTCCCTTGGGGGTCTCATCACGAGGGGCTGTGCCACAAAGCCGCTGTAGCAGCACCGGGGGCTGGGGCCAGCATGGCAACACATTCCCATCAGCCATGAACCCTTTCCCCACCTTTTGGCCTTGGCTCAGCATCCTCCTGGTCCCAGCAGCCCCGCAGCACTGCAGAGCTGCTCCCGAGGATGTGTCAAACTCGGGCAGTGTGTGTCCCATGGCTCCAACTCAAGCAGTGTGTCCCACGGCTCCGGCAGAGCCCTGCACTGCCCCAGCTGCTCCCAGCCCCACCCAGCAACATCCCTGCAGCATCCCTGCAGCATCCCTGCAGCATGCCTCTGCCAGCCCGGCCCAGACCAGCCAGGGAAACTTAGAAAAAAGAAGCTCAGAAGGAAATCCAGGAGCGGGGAAGAGGCAGGCGAGGGGCTGTGTCAGATCAGCCTGAGCCCCAGGAGGAAATAATTGGAACAGGGCTCTGGCATGTGCTGGGGATGGGATGGGATGGGATGGGATGGGATGGGATGGGATGGGATGGGATGGGATGGGATGGGATGGGATGGGATGGGATGGGATGGGATGGGATGGGATGTGCCAGGATCGTTCCCTGCCAGCCCTCTCTGGGCACTGCAGGCAGGAGCACCCACTCCCCTCTCCCAACCCACAAGAGGGTGAGGGAGGGCAGACCAGAAAATGGCACTTTGGTGTAAAAACCTCTCTGTGGCTGAACTCCTCACTCTCCATGGAAGGGGCTTTGCTTTCCTCAGGAGATTCCTCTCAATCCCACCAAAGCTGGAGAGAAAAGTGTTTCAGGCACTTCCCAAGCAGCCAGAACCGTCCTGCTCTGAATATACCTTCTCCTCCAGGCAAAGGGGTCTCCAAACCCTAAACACTTCCAAGGCCCCTTCACCAACCCTGGCTCTGCAGCAGGGGAACTTTAGGGGATGGGGCAAGTGCCCGGTGCCAGGGGGGCTGTGGTGGGAGCCCAGCACTGGGATAAATCTGTGAAACACATTGCAGCTCCAAAGGGATGTCTGTGGGATGAGAGGGCAGCAGTGGGGGGCAAAATCATTTGTCTTTCCAGGAGAACGAGCTCGGGGCAGTGTGCAGGTGCTGGGGCTCGCACAGGGGGAGGCCAGGGACTCACAGCAATATTGGCAAAAACCACAGGAATTGATGGAGAAACAGGAGAAACGTGGAGAAACATGGAGAAACAGGGCTGGGGGGCAGTGGGGCTCTCCAGGGCCACCCCACCCTGGTGAGAAGCCACACCGAGGGCAGAGGTGCATCCCTCCTTCCCAGGGAACCTGCCCGGGATCCGTGAGAGAGCTGGAATGGGTTTGGATCTGTGCCTGGGCACACAGGCAGGTCTCTGTGCGTTCAGGAGCACCCCAGTGCTGGGACACCCCGGTGCTGGGCTGGGTGGCACGGGGGGTCCCGCGGGTGTCCCGTGCCCCAGGTGCCAGGGAGGCGATGCCAGGAGTGCTCCGGCAAAGCCGAATTCCCGGGCTGCCTTTACATTCCTGCAGGCTGCCTTTGGCAGAGCGCTGATTGCAGGCAAAGCTTTGCAGCTTGGAAACTTGGACGGCTCCGGCTGTTTTCACTCTCCCTCTCTCTCTCTCTCCCAGGCTCTTTCATTCATGCTTCCTCTCTCTTTTCCCCAGTGCATTTCTCACTCACGCTCTCATTCATGCTCGCTCGCTCATTCTCATTTTCCTGGCTGTATTTTTAGCTCCCTCGCCGTTCAGAGGATGTGAACATTATCCCTGAGTCATGACTTTGTGAGGAAGCAGCCAGCCAGGGCTCCCATTACAGCCCGGCAGGGCTCTTATCAGCTGCAGCACAGCCTTGCTGGGGAGGGGGCTTTATCTCTCCGCTCCTCTCCCCTTCCTTTCCCTCCAGCTGCTGCAGCTCCGGCCCCTGTGCGAGCCCACGAGCCTCAATCCCCCCCGGCTGTGTCGTGATGCAGAGCCCGAGGAGCTCAATTAAGATTGGCAGCCAGGAAATGGGAGCAAAGCGTGGGGGCCAAAGAGCATCATCCACCCTCCGCCCTCCATCCTCATCCTCCCTCCTCCATCCCGGCCCTGGGGTGCTGCCGCCGGGATCGCAGCCAGGAGAAGGTGTCTGGCAGGGCTGTGACTCCGAAAGCTGCCGGGTTATTCCCAGCCATGAGGTAATGGCACCTGTGGGCTGCGCGCTGAGCCTGCTCCGCGTTCGCAAACACAAAATCGCCCCCGAGGGTTTCGCTGGCTCGCGGTCAGGTGGAAGCAGCGGCAAAGCTTGCAGCGGCTGTTCCCACCCCGGGATGAGCCGTGGAAATGAAAAACATCCCGCGTAGAAAGGATTGGAGCCACTCGTTCATTCGGGATTCCTTCCCGAGTGGCAGCGACACGCTGCGTGTCCCTTGCAGGGAACAAACGGGGACAGGAGCAGCCTGGCCGGCACAGAGGTGCCCCTGCCTGCCCCCGGAGCCCAGGGGACAGCACGGGTGGTTTCCAGGTGCCCCCGGGTCGCTGCCGGGGCAGGGCGAGGCCGGAGGGCAGATTTCGGTGTCTGACGGAGCCCCGAGCATCACGACAGGGCTGGGCTGGGCACGGCGCTGGGCGGGAGCGCAGCTTCACCTTTCGGTGACATCCCGGCTGTTTTCAGCTCACTTCCTCTGCCTTTCCTCTCTAACCTTTCTGTTATCTCCCTGATACTCCCCCCTCCCTTCTCCACCCCTCTGCTTATTTTAGCTGCTGTCTCTTCCTGCCTGCTCGTGTGGCCGCTGCCCTGCCTGCTCCCTGTCCGTGCCAGAGGAGGGGTCACTGCCCTGCCCTCAGCTCCAGGACAGAGTTTGGCCCCGTTTTCATCCCCATTCTCCCTCCCCAAATGTTGCTTCACCCCCAATCCCTGGGAGCAGAACTTCTTGCTCCCTTTTCCATGCACGCTGCTGGGCACTGGAGTCCCTGCAGCCTTTCCTCTGGCACGGATTTCTCTGGTTTGTGGTTGTCCCTCATCATTTCCCAAAAAAAACCCCTTTCTACAACCCAGACACCTCTTCCTGCTCGTGCTGGCCACACTGATGCTCAGCCTCGGGCTGCTCTTTCCAAGTTTAAACAGATCCTTGTGCTCCTCTGCCCCAGGAGATGCTCCCGGTCCTTCACCCCTGACTGTGCCAGCAGCAGGAGCCAGAGCTCGCTGTATTCCACCCCCAGGGCCATTTGTCCACCCCAGGAAGACAAAAGAGATGCCACTGGAAACTGCCAGGAGAGATGAAAGCTGACATGGGATCAGGAAAGAGCTCAAGAAATTAAAGGAAGAAAAATCCACCCAGGGCTAGAAAGAAACAAGAAAAGAAACAAGCTTTGGGTCAGGAAATCCCAGTGCTGTGGCTCTTGGAGCTCGGAGAGGGTCCCAGGGATGGATCAGGCCCTTTTCTCCTGTTTTATCTCTGGGTCCCAGTAGGAGCCAAGAGTGGAGCTGCTGGTTTGGCTTAGCAGAACCATTTCTCCACACCCCTCTGAGCTGGGGGCCCTCTTCCCTGGGACAGACACAGAGCTCTGGGAAAAAGGGATCTGGGCAGGGAATGTTTCCACCTTGGGCCAAGGCAGGACCCAAGGCAGTGGAGGGGTGCTGATGGTGCTGGGTGTGTCCCTGGGACACCCTGGGGGTACCCGGGGGCAGGGGGGGCCTGCAGGTATTACAAATCAAGGGCGACTCCAACGAGGGGGGAGAGAGTGATGCATCTGATTTTATCATCAGAAGGTTAAATAATTATTTTATTATTCTATATTATATACATTGTATCTAAACTGAATCTGCCTCGCACTCACTTTTGTTTACAACTGTACAGAATTGTACTTTTCATTGATTTTCTCGTGACTGTCTCGTGACAGTCCGACACAGATACAGCTCTTGGCCCTGACAGGCCAAGAGAACAAAACATCTTTACTTTGGGTAAACAATTTTCATACTGTTTTCTATTTTGGTATAACACAGGTATAGCAAACGAGATAAGAATTGTGTTTTCTTTCTTAGATGTTCAGAGAATGTGAAACCCAGAAATATTTTTGGGAAGAATTGTGCCTTGCTTTTTTCTGTGAAGAGAAATGTGGCAACATGCAGGAGCTCGGGGACTTGGCTGGTGGTGTTTGTGCAAGAAATGAGCCCTTTGCAGAGTCAAAACACTCCCACAGTGGAAGCAGGGGCTTCCTGGGCTGAGCCCCGTTGCTAAATAAAAGACAAAAGAAAGAGTAATTAGGTGCCATTAATTGTTGTTAAGAGGATTTTTGCTGGCAGCCAGCACTCCTCTCCAGGGCCACAGCCCCGGCCTCACCCAGAAGGGCTGCAATAACATTCCCTGTGGATTGGGGTTATTTCCAGTGCCCTGAGTGACCCTTTTCTGCCAGCCCCAGTGGCCACCAAACCCCCCCACCCTCCCCATCTCCTCTGGCCGTGCTCACACAGAGGCCAGGGCTGCTCTGGGATGGGGCTGGCAGGAAAGGAGAGGACAGCCCAGCACCACAGCGGGATCTGGCCCGTTCCAGGCTGACCTGGAACAGCAAACCCATGGATGCTCCCAGCGTGGCAGCCCTGGGAATCTCAGCTGCCCTCTTTGTATGGGGATGCTGTGCAAAGGAATGTGGAAATGATTTTCCTGCAAGGAGAGGTTGAAATAATTACGAATGTTCAGCCTGGAGAAGAAAAGGCTCCAGGGAGACCTTTCAGTCCCTTGCAGGGCCTAAAGGGGCTCCAGGAGAGCTGGAGAGGGACTGGGGACAAGGGATGGAGGGACAGGACACAGGGAATGGCTCCCACTGCCAGAGGGCAGGGCTGGATGGGATATTGGGAATTAGGAATTGTTCCCTGTGAGGGTGGGAAAGCCCTGGCACAGGGCATCTGTGGCTGCCCCTGGATCCCTGGCAGTGCCCAAGGACAGGCTGGACAGGGCTTGGAGCAGCTGGGACAGGGGAAATTGTCCCTGCCATGGCAGGGATGGAACGAGATGGGATTTAAGTCCCTTCCCACCCAAACCATTCCTGGATTTCATGAAAATACTTGTGGTGTGTTTGGCTTTGAGGACAAGTCCTGGGGACGTTAAAAGGCTCCAGTGCCCCTGTCATTCACCTGTGCTCTGGCTTCTGTGCCTTCCCATTAGAGTTTATTAATTATGATGGCTGTTATCTGCCTGTGTGATGGACGCAGCCCTTGGCAGGCCCTGGGACGCTGCTGAGGATCAGAAGCAATTCAATAAGTAGGGGGCAGTGCTGCGGCCCTGCTTTCACTCTGCTCCCTGGTGAGGATCCCACTGCTTCTGATCCAGGGCAGTGCAGCCAGAGCTGTGTCCCCCCAGCTCCACCTGCTGCTTTCCCAGTGGACCTGAAACTGAGAGAGAGGCGGCTCAAATTGGAAATCAGGAGGCAATTCCTCCCTGTGAGGGTGGGCAGGCCCTGGCACAGGGTGCGCAGAGCAGCTGTGGCTGCCCCTGGATCCCTGGCAGTGCCCAAGGCCAGGCTGGACAGGGCTTGGAGCAGCCTGCGACAGTGGAAGGTGTCCCTGCCATGGCAGGGGTGGCACTGGATGAATTTGAAGTCCCTCCTGATCTAAACCATTCTGGAATTCTGTGATCCTGGCTCAGAAACATCACAAATTTGTGAGGCTCAAGCAAGGATCCCAGCACTGCCAGAGCTGCTTCCCTGCTGGGGAAGGGGATGCCAAGAGGGAATGCAGCCCTGGGGAAAGAAATAAAGGCATTTGGGGCTGAGACTTAAACTTTCTCCAAATTATTTTTATTTTTCCTTCAGTTCTCCCCAGGCACTCCCCCTTGTCCCTCCCTCCACTCAGAGCAGGCATTCCCTCCCTGCTGAGGCCGTGGGGCAGGTGAGGAGAGAGCAGCCACTGCTGGGTCACCAGAGGGAAGGGACCCAGAGCCCTGCAAACCACCCGTGGGGAGGGGACACGGGCCCATCCTCCATCCAACAAGGAAACAACATCCTTTTAGCATCCTTTTAGGGACCCTGGTGTAGGCACAGGGTGTGTGCTGATTGGGATGGGGCTGAGCCTCATGCCCAGTGGGTGCAGCTGTGAGCAGCACTGACAGCAGTGAGCCATGGAGTGCCCAGGGCTGCTGAGCAACCACACAGGGAACAGAGGGCACCCGGGGTAAGGCATGGACATGAGGGGATAAAAGGATGGGCTAAAGAACAAGAAGGGCTGAGCTTGCAGCCTTCTGAAGTGCCGTGGTGTTACTCTGTATGAGCTGAAGCTTTCTGATATTCTGGCTATTCTGTGGCTGCTAGACACAGGCTGTGACCCCACCTCACACCAGACCCCGCTGGGGTCGGGGTAACCCTGCATCCCAGGGGCAGCAAGCTCAGTTACTGGCAGCACTGCAGCCCAGAGTTTGCCCCCATTCTGGCATCCTAAAACTTGCGTTTACACCTTCCAAGCTCCAAACCTTTGTAGCTCCCCATTAAAAGCGCTGCTCCAGCCGAGCTCGGGGCGGCAGCGCCTCCCCGGAGCGCCGCAGCCCCGAGCCGGGAGAGCTGTGCCGGGTCCCTGCCGCTGTCCCGAGCAGGGCCAGCGCACGGACGCCTCCCCAAGGCGATCCAGCTTCCCCCGCTCCTGTGAGCATCCCGGGCTGGCCGGGGAGGAATTCATTGTGCCCGAGCCGACGACGGCTTTGGCAGAAATCAATCCCTGCGCTGCCCTGAGCTTTGTGCTCGGGTCGGGAGCAGCCCGGTGGGGTTTTGTCCTGCCCTGCTGGGCTGTTTCTTCCCCCTCGCAGCACCTGGAGAAGCTCAGAGCCTTCGGGCTGTTTATCTCCGCGGCACACCTGCGGGGCAGGGGTTGACGTTCCGATGGTCGCAGCCGAGGGCAGGGACAGGTCGGGAGAGCGGCTCGGGCACAGCGGTGCCAGGGCAGGCACCTCCGGGAGCAGTGCTGGAGCAGAGTTCCGAAGGGTTTGGGCTGGCAGGGACCTTAAAGCCATTCCATTCTACTCATCTCTACACCTCCCACTGTCCCAGGCTCTCCAAGCCCCGTCCAGCCTGGCCTTGGACGCTGCCAGGGATCCAGGGGCTGGGCCAGGTCCATGCAGGGATCCACACGCAGCAGAATCCTTGGGCACAGCACAGGGCAAAGCCTCAGCTCTGCTGCCGTTCTCATCCCCAGCACAGGCCAGTGGCTCCTTTATGGATTTTGTTATCCTCATTATTCAGCTGAAACTGGAGCACAAGGAAAGGGATTGACAAATCCACTGTCACCCATTGCTTGGCAGAGTCGCTGCTGAGTCCCCTGAGCTCCACAAACCCTCAGGCTCAGTGCAGGACGCTGCCAGTGCTCCCCCTCCAATACACACCACACACCGCTGACATTTATTTAAATTGTGTTAAAAGCCCATTTTCCCACTCAAAACAAGAGTAAATTAAAATTGCCACTGGTGCTACAGCAAAGCTCCTCCATTCCTACGCCTAAAAATCAGAATTAATTTTCCTTCCTTCCTTCCTTCCTTCCTTCCTTCCTTCCTTCCTTCCTTCCTTCCTTCCTTCCTTCCTTCCTTCCTTCCTTCCTTCCTTCCTTCCTTCCTTCCTTCCTTCCTTCCTTCCTTCCTTCCTTCCTTCCTTTCCTTCCTTCCTTCCTTCCTTCCTTCCTTCCTTCCTTCCTTCCTTCCTTCCTTCCTTCCTTCCTTCCTTCCTTCCTTCCTTCCTTCCTTCCTTCCTTCCTTCCTTCCTTCCTTCCTTCCTTCCTTCCTTCCTTCCTTCCTTCCTTCCTTCCTTCCTTCCTTCCTTCCTTCCTTCCTTCCTTCCTTCCTTCCTTCCTTCCTTCCTTCCTTCCTTCCTTCCCCCTTTCAATCTCTTTCTTTTTCTTCTCTCTCTTTTTCAATCTCTTTTTTTCTCTTTCTCTTTGCCTTCTTTCTCTTTCTTTCTTTCTTTCTTTCTTTCTTTCTTTCTTTCTTTCTTTCTCTCTCTCTCTCTCTCTCTCTCTCTCTCTCTCTCTCTCTTTTCCTCTCTTTCTCTCCTTTTCCCTCTTTTTCTCTCTCTTTCTCTCTGTCTCTGCCCTGGGGTAATGCAGTAACACATTTTCTCCCTCTCCCTTCCCCTTGCTCTCAGCTTTCCGTCAGTGCCACTTCCAAGCTCTCATCCATCAGCACAGGCACTTGGCTTACAACGTTATGGTTTTGTTCAAATTAAATTAAAAAGAGGAGGAAATGTAGAGGCATTTCCCCGCTGATGGAGCTGCTTGTTTGGAAGGTTCAGGTGGATCTGAGCTTTTTAAGGCAGTTTTAAACTGTCGGCTTCACTTTAAAGACTTAATCCTACATGAAAAGCCTCGAGCTGCAGCAAAACCGGCAGCGCTCCCGGTGCGTCTCATCACTTGCAGCCTTTCCTGGCATCTCTTGTTATTTTTTTGTTGTATTTTCCTTTTTTCTAGGGCTAAATGTATGCACAGACTTCACATTTTTCTTCTCTCTGAAGTGACACTCTCCGCTCCGCTGTGTTCTGGGGTTTTTCACAGCCCGCAGCGTCCCTGGGAGCCGCCTGCCCCCGTCCGGCCGCGCCGCAAGGCAGGGCTGGAGCCGAGCCGGGAGCGGAGGGATGGGGATGGGGATGGAGCCCCCCGACCCTCGGGAAGGGAGGCATGGGGATGGGGATGGAGCCCCCCGACCCCCGGGAAGGGAGGCATGGGGATGGGGATGGAGCCCCCCGACCCCCGGGAAGGGAGGCATGGGGATGGAGCCCCCCAAGCCCAGGGGAAGGAGGGATGGGGATGGAGTCCCCGACTTCCAGGGAAAGGAGGGATGGGGATGGAGTCCCCGACTTCCAGGGAAAGGAGGGATGAGCTCGCCCAGCCAGGGGCAGCACAGCCACCTTCCATCACGAGATCTGGCAGGTGCAGACAGTCTCAGGGCTGAATAAAGGCTCCTTTTCTCCACCCTTCTCTCCTCCAGGGAGGCAGAAGTCACAAGTGAGATGCTCTTTTCCTATTAAATCATGGCAAACATGTCCAAGGATTAAATCTCCCAAATCCCAAACTTTGGTTTCTGCTTTTGGCTTCACCTGTGCAAGACCTGGAGCACAGATTTGCTGTTAACAGTCTCTGGATCGAGATTTTCATCTTCATCTTGATCTCAGTGGATTCCCTCCCTCCTGGCTTTCCTGGCTTGTTTTCCACATCCATCTCCTAAGTGCTGGAAGAGCCAAAAATAAGTTCTCCAAACTCGTCTCCTTTTGGCCACTCTGTTGTAGGGCTGGGGAGTTGGTCCAGCTTCCCCTGCTGCGGTAATTAGCTTGAGTTTAATTATTATGAGATTGCTTGGATGAGAGGGGGGAGGAGAGGCCCTTCCAGGTGCTGAAGAGCTGGGAAGGGGAGGGATGGTGGAGAATCTTTGGCAATCACTGAATGCCCAGCCTGGGAGCAGGAAGCTGGAACATTTGGAGGGGTTTGGGGCTAGAGTGAAGCCAGTCCAGAGCAGACATCATTTCCTGGGAAGTGACACTGCCTCAGGTGCCTGAGAGGAGAAATGTGCAGCACTGGGAGCTTTCCAGGCAGTTCAGAGGCTTTCCTGCACCCCGGGGCGCTGCTCTGCCAGAGGCACGTGAGGAGCCTCCCCCTTTGGCTGCAGATCTGAACCTGCAGAGCCCTCGGAGCCAGGGAGGACCATCGATTATCCAGGCTGACTTCCCGCCTAACGCAGGCCAGATGAGCCCGGCTCACCCTGCTCCCAGCTCAGCGCTCCTGCTGCCTCCGCTTCTCCTGCCTCCAAAATGCCATCCGGTCTTCATTTAAAGACTTCAAGAGATGGAGAATCCATCACTTCCCGTGGCAGCTTGTGCCAATGGTGATTTCTAATAAAGGAGGAAGTGATTTAGAGCTGGGCTTACATGTCAGGAGCCTCTCTGGGTAAAGGATGGCTCCCAGGCTGCCTCCCCCCTCAAACAATGCACAGAGCACTTGCAGAAGGAGGATTTGCCCCCGAGTGTGTCTGTTCTCTCCAATGTTGCAGTTGATGAGCCCTAAGTTGTTTTTTTCTCTATGAGCATCATCCTCTGAACCCATTGTGGCTGTGAAAACATTCCCTCAGCACATTCCTTAGAAGTTGGTTCTTTTTCCCAGAAAAAATCCCAGCACGTTTTGCCAATGCACACAAGAAATCCTCCCCGGGAGCCTTCAGCCACCCTGGTCCTTCCAGCCCCCACGGGCTGCCAGACCAGCAGAAGTTCTGCAGAAAACACCCCCAGAACCCCCCAGTCCCTATTAATCCATGGTCCCCCAGCCTCTCTCCCATCCTCCTGGAGGAGCAGGGAGGAGCTCTCTGGTGCCAGCCCTGCTGGGCTATCAGGACACACACGGACACTGGGCTGCCTCATCCTTTCCAGGACTTCTGAGCTCCCATCCCTCGGCACCAGGGTGGGACAGCCCCAGCCACGGCTCAGCTCACCCGGACAGGGCACGGGGGAGCAGGGACGGGGTTTGGGAGAGCTGCTGACATCTGGGACGTGCCTTGGGGGTGGCACATGTGTCCCCTCCCTGTGCTCCTGCCTTGGACTCATCCTACTTCTGGATTCCCATTGGAGCTGGCAGAGAACTCGTTCTTCAGTGCCAGTTTGCAGCTTCTTTCTTCTGCTCTGTCAAGGTCAGGATTGAAGCTCTCGAGATGGAATTTCATGTTTAGGTTTAGCTGTTTATTATTTCTTATCTATATTACAAGTCATGAGTTATACAGCATTCTACTAACAAGCTACAAAATGGCTCACTATCTTTCATTATAAGGTCTTTTAAGGCTAAACTGTCCAATTAAGAAATGACACCTAAATTATTTTCACTTTTAACCCAATAACTATTAATTCCTGCAATGCGGACTTTTCCGTCCAATTACAAAATACCACTCAAACCCATGGAGAAGAAGGTGAAGAAGAGGTGCCCCATATATATTGTGTATATATATAGTCTAAACCCCCAAACTCTAAGTTTTCCACCACATGATATTCACAGAATCACAAAATGACCAGGTTGGGAGAGACCTTCAAGATCATTGAGTCCAACCCAGCCCCAACACCTCAACTCAACCCTGGCACCCAGTGCCACATCCAGGCTTTGTTAAACACACCCAGGGATGGTGACTGCACCACCTCCCCGGGCAGCCAGTCCAGAACTTTATCACCTTTCTGTAAAAAGCTTTTTCCTGATATCCAGCCTGTATTTCCCTTGGTGCAGCTGGAGGCTGTGTGCTCTGGTTGTGTCAGTGCCTGGAGAAAGAGCCCAGCCCCAGCTGAGCACAGGCACACACTCCCATCCAAACCCCACACCCACAATCCCAGTGCTATCAATCAATTTTGGAAGCTTCTCCACAGCCTCAGGTCAATGCAGTGTTCTCCTGGGGTCAGAGTCTGTCAGCACAGAAAGTCTGAAATTCTCAGCAGCCAGGGTTCCAGCACTTGGGCAGGTCAGAGGGCCGTGCTGACACCCCAGGGCCCTGCTGAGGCAGAACTGGGATCTCTCCAGCCCTGCCCCAGTGCCCTCAGGCCACGTGGAGTGTACAGAACCAGATCTTCCCTGGGTTATTAATATCCGTGGAGTATTCAGTGTTTCCTGTGTTATTAGAGGGCTCCAGGTCCCCAGGTCATTTTTCAGAGCAGCGAGGGCCACAGGAACTCCTGGAGCATCCCAGAGTCTGTCCCTGCCAGGGGTGGCACAGAGCAGGAGGGAGGGAGGGAGGGTGGGAGCTGCTCCTGGTGGTTTAATGCTCTGAGATGAGAATTTGTGCATCCAGGAGGGCTCTGAGGGAGGGAATTTGGCATGCACTGAGCACCTGGGTGAGTGCACCTGAAAGTGCAGCTGTGGGAGCTCCCTTGCTCCAATGGATTGAACATTCCATCCCCTGCTGGATGAGGATTCCCAGCACTGCAGCTGAGCTTGGCTGAGAGTCCATCTGCAAAAGGAGCTGGAGAAGATCTGAGCCAAACCCACAGAGATTTTTCACCTTTATCTGGCACTGGCTGGAGGGGATGGAGCTGCCATCAAATCTCAGCTCCCTCAGATCTTCCAAAATCAGATGAGAGAGAACTCCAGGATGAGGGAAAATGTCTCATGTGGTCTCAGCTCCTCGGCTGATTGACACAACCTCCCAGCCCAGAGACCACAGGCAGGGCAAAGCATGGCATGGAGGAAGAACGGGGATCAAAACCCATCTGGGAAGTTCATGGTTTGATAACCACATCCTCTGAAAGGGACAGGGCTGCTGCAGCAGTCGGGGCGTGGGAGGAGCAGGACTTCATATCCCCTCTTCCCCCCGAGCAAATGCACCCAATTTCTCTCTTTGCTTACCAGAATTCCATCCCCATCCCTCGGGATCCGAAACCAGCAGGGCTTTCTCAAAGCAGCAGCTTTGGCCCCAGTAGAAATGTTGTTTTCCCAAGCTGCCACAAGATGCCAGCATTTCAGAGAGTTCCTGAGCTGGGAGCCGGGCGGAGGGAGCGCAGCTCCAGGATGAGCCCCTCTGCTCCTCCAGCTCCCCCCGGGATGTCACCGCTCCTTCTGTCCCCTCGTCAACCGGGGACGAGGGTGGGCAAGGTGGAGGAAAGCATCTCCATGGGACGTGAGGGCAGAATCTGCATTAGAGGTGGAGGAAAAGCATTTTTGGGGGAGGTGAGGAAAGCATCTCCATGGGACGGGAGAGAAGCATCCATGGGAGATTCAGGAAAACATCTCCATGGGAGGTGAGGGAAAACATCTTCCCGGGGAGATGGACCAAATCATCTTCGGGGGGATGGAGGAAAATATCTTCCTGGGAAACGGAGGAGGGAGTCTCCCTGGGAGGGGGAGGAGAGCATTTCCACGGGAGGTGGAGGAAAGCTCCTCCCAGGCAGAGGGAGCTGTGGCTGCCTGGGCTGTGGCAGAGCAGGCTCAGCAGCTCTGAGCTCCCTGGTGGTGCCCAGCCCGGGCTCCCCTGCTATGGAGCACAGCCCGGGGTTTATGGATGCAGGGAAAAGCACCCTGAGCCCGGGAGGGCCACAGACCCTCCAGCTGGGCTGAGGCTGCCTCTTGCCATGCTCAAAGGAAACCTCCTCCTCCTGAGCTGTGCACTCTGAATCCTTCCTCAGCATCTCCAGGCACTTGCAGTAGCAGTTTTCCCTCTCAGTTCCCCAAACAGAGAAAGCCAAATGAAGCAGTTCCTCATTTTCTCCTATCAGTTATCCCTGGCAGCCCTGGGGAGCTCCCAGCTCTCTTTCAGTTCTGTTTCTGCCCCGCCTGCTCCACCCTCAGCCCTCCAGCAGGTCCCAGCAGCAGGAGAACGACTCTGGGCCCAGCTCTCCTTCAGGAGTCACTGCCCAGGGACACAGAACTCCTGATGTCCCTAAGCCTGAGAGTGCCACTGAGAAGGAGCAGCTGAGGGGGCTTTTCCAACTCAGATGAGCTTTTATTCCTCCTGTGGAAAGACATGGAAGAAATTCAGCTCCTCCCTGCTGCTGATAACCTGCTGACCCCCCTTGTTTGCCAGCAAGCCTTGGGTAATTCCCCTAATCCTCCGAACATCCCAAACCCCACGTGGGCCCTCCCAGTCCATCCCTTGTGCAGGGGATGAGGGACAGGGGGTGCAGGAACTGCCCACGGCACCTGAAACCCCCGGGGCTCCTCTGTGACTCCTTACAGCACAGCCACGGTGACAGTGGCTGGAGGACACCCTTGGCACCCCCCAAAGCTCTCCAGGAAGATCCAGCAGTCCCCATCCCCTTTTCTGTCCATTCCCCCAGAGATGGGGAGATGGGAGAGTCAACACCTTTGTTTCTATAAATATTTGTTTCTATAAATAAATGTCTTCCTTTCCCTTTTTTTTTCTCACTTCATGGATCTCCCTTCCCACCCAGAGGGATGAGGAGATAATTGGAAATGATGGATAATGTACTAGAAACCCAAATCCCCGTTTGCTTTGAGGGTAGCCAGCTGCTTTGGAGCTTTATTACCCAGACCACAGCACAGGACAATTTTCCTTGGGAATTTGTCTTTGCAATCACAAAATTCCTCCCCTCACTGCAGCAAATCGGGATTGATGTCAGAAAAGAACTCAGTTTTCACAGCCTGGAGCCCAGGCCAAGGATTTTTTGTACCTTGCCATGACTTTTACACTTGCCAGTCTTCCAGCACTCTGCTTTCCATGGCTCCACAGAGGTGTTGGACAAATTTCCTGTTTCACTCCTGCAGCAGCGAGACACAGCTTTATCAGGGAATATTTAGGGAGGCAGACACTGCTTCCAGACAATGCCATCTCCATAAAAGAGCTGGGAAATGGGGCTGGGCAATGATTCCTTCCCTGCTCACCACAGGCTGGCAGTTCAAACCCTCAGCTGGAGCTGACAGCGTGGGCTGGCCTGTGACACACAGGGATGCTCAGAAATGGATCTCTTTTTTCCACACATGCTCACATAAAATGGACTTCTCTGCTCCAGAGTGGAAAATCAAACCTTTTACCATATGCTCCCAAGTGATTTTTGTTAGAGAGCAACTTATCTGCTTCTTTAACAACCAAAAATTATTGATTGTAGTTTCCTGACAATATTTCCATTGTGCAGTTGAGGCTGTGCAGTCTCTGCACTCAGAAAATAAAGGAGTATTTCACCATCACCTTTCCTCAGGGTACACTTCCCTCCAGAGCTTTGGTATGTGGCAGGCTGGAAAGCCTTCCCCAGGTCGGTGAGCAAAGCTCAGCCCTGGCCCCACTGATTGCTGTGTGCCACACCCCAGCCCAGCCTGCCTGGCACTGGCAACCCTGGAGGCTGCCCAGTTCACCTGGGACCTGCTGCCAGCCCCCCAGGCCACAGGTGACCCCGGGCAGTAGCCAAGGCACCAAAAGCTCTGGATGGTGCAGATGTGGCAGGGACATCCCCCGTGTCACCAACGCAGCACAGAGCAAACATGCTGTGGCCAGATGTGTACAACATCTGCTCAGACTAACAAAGCAAAAACAACCACAAAAATAACTGAAAGAAAAGGGAAAGGAGGAGCATCCACGGACCCTGCAGGGTGCAGGGGCTGGCTGACGTGGGGAGGTCCCCAGGAAAGGCTGTGACACAGTGACAGCTCAGCTGGGAGCCACATCCCTGCTCCAGGGAGAGCACTCCCAGCCCTGAGCAGGCCATGGAACCCAGGGGGACTGGGGCACTCCAAAGGGGGCTCCAGGGAGATCTGCATCCCTCCTGCTGCCCCTGAGCCTCGGATGGACACTCAGGGCCCCTTCCTGCACATGACATAACACATAACAGCTCTACAGCATCCCTGGGGTGAGGAGGTGTCCTCATCCCCTCCTGCAGGCTGACCCCAAAGTGCAGGCAGGCCCCCTGCTCCAGGGAAATGTCATCTGGGAGCCAAAGGGAGCAGGGCACGGCAGGGCCTTGGTGGCTCCTGCCCAAACATCGGCCAGGATCCCCCACGATGTGAAAACCAGGAGTGTCCAGTCAAGACCTAGGTCCTGCTGGGATGATCCTGGATGCTCTGAGACAGGACAGCACCATGGGGTGTCCCTGAGCCTGCCCAGAAACACTGCCCCAAAAACAACACCCCCATTCCAGAGGCACGAGGGCACAGCCCAGAAAGGGAAACGTGCTGGGTTCCACCAGAGCTGGGGCAATCCCCCGTGGGGACATCCTGGGCTGGTGTTCTCACCTCTGGGGACATCCTGGGCTGGTGTTCTCACCTCTGGGGACATCCTGGGCTGGTGTCCTCCCCTGCAGGGACACTCTGAGCTGGTGTCCTCCCCCATGGGGACATCCTGATCCAGTTTTCTCCACCATGGGGACACCCTGGGCTGGTGCTCTCCCCTGGGTGAGCTCAGCCCTGCTGAAATGGGGCCATTCTCAGGCTCAGCCCCAGCCCTCCTCCTGCACTGCCTCATTGATTTCAGCTCAGCCCTGGAGCTCTCCAGGTGCAAATCCAAGGGAAAACTCCCTTCTTTTGCCCAGCCTGACTTCACCAATCAGTGACAGGTCCCAGGACATCAAACCCCAACCCTGCCCCTGCCTCTGTGTGCTCCCAGCACCCTTGTCTACTATTTCTCTACACCAGGGCCTGGTGCTGTAAAGGACAATCCCTGACCTGGGCTGAGGGTCCCAGCAGGAGCCATGTGCTGCACAGGTGACCCCAGGGGCAATGGACAGGTGACACGCACAGGTATCCCCCAAGGAGCCTTCCCAACCCCCCTGGAGCCCGCCCTGCCCCTTCCTCCACAGCTATTTGGAAAGAGGCAGAAATGCAGAGATTTCCCTGCACCAGCAAACCTGATTTCCTTGTCACTGTGCCCAGGCCAGCACTCTGCTCTGTGCATCACTCAATCCCTCTGGAGTGAGGGGTCGGGTAAAATAAATAAGGAAAACTGGAGTTATGATGCTCAGAGTGCAGAAATTGGCTTCTTTGCACTAAGAACATTTCTTGCTGTGGGTGCTGCTGTCCTGTCTCTGCCTGATGTGTTTCACATCCCCCTCCTTGTCTGCCAGCACTGCCTACATCCAGCAGGACCCATCTGATGCTGCCCAGCCAAGGGGAAGCTGTCCTGATGTGCCTTCCCGTGGCACTTTGGGGATGCAGTGAGCAACCTCCAGCAGCTGGAAAAGCTCCTGTGACACTGCTGTGAGTGAGGGCAGGAGTCTGACCAAGGCAGGGGTCAGCCTCAGCTCCCAGCCTCACTGGAGAGATTTCCCAGTGTTTCCACACGTCACCAAGAGCAGAATGCTGCTCGGAGTGACTGTGAATTTCTGTAAAAAATTAAGAAAAATCTGATTCTAGAGGAACTGGCTGTGCCCCTGTGCAGGGACAGGAACATCTCTGGAGCTGGGACCATCCTCGTCACCTCAGCAGGGGATCTGAGCTTAGAGGGCAGAAATTGGTGGGCATGGGGATAAATCACACAGGCTCCATTTTCCCCATGGTGGAAAAGCCCCTTCTTTATTCACACAACTCCTTTTTATGCAGTTTTACAGACCTGGTGGGTGACTCCAGTTGGTTGGTAGTTTTTTCCCAATTACTTTATTGGTCAGTAACAAGTTGTTATTCTGTATTCGCTGGTCACTCAAACCCCTGGTGTGTCCGTGCAGGAAAAGTTGCTTGTCAGAGTTTTCATTTTTCTATCTAAAGGTGCAAAAACACTTTATACGGGTGCTGGCTGTTTTTCACCTAGGAATAGATTGTTTTGTTAACAAACTGCTCACACCGGGATCGCTTTCATGTGGGAATTTGCAAAATGCTGGCTTTGACAAGGCCAGCCACTGATTCCAGGAGAGCAGGCTGGATTTCACAAAGCTTTTCTTTATGACTTTTCTACCTTGCTGCAACAGGTGGGGAAACTCAAGAAGAGCTGTGACCCCAGGTATGCTGGGAAATCTGGAT